>NC_133489.1:5423771-5743586 GCF_025370935.1 Choristoneura fumiferana
AGAGCCCGCAGGCCGAACTACTAGGCTGCCACGACTTGTTTACTATTTAATTTTACTACAATGTCAATTTTTTATTGAAGATACCTACTTTTGTACTAAGATTTTTATTTGTAAATTAACTCTTTACAAGGAATCATTTGACCCCCTCCCGTTCTAGTCATTTTTACAATACCAATGGCTACCTTCAAAAAGCGAGTGTATCTACCATTTCTTGCAAGGCCGGCAACGCATCTGCATCTGCATCTGTCTACTATTACATAAATAAACTCTGTAAAGATAATCATGACTATCTTAAAGGCAGGATCAATGAATCGGCTAGACAAGTGTCATCAAACAATTGTAGAGCTAACTTCCGCATATTGTCTAACTCGGGGCTCGTTTCGCGCAAATCTGACAGATCAAGTGTCTCCCTCCACCACCTCAACTCAGCTGCAACTCAACTAATTGCAGCCGACTGAAATGCAAATAAGCATCAAGCCGATAAGACATTGTTTGCAGACACAATAGCAAATTGACAACATAATTCGCAGCTACGCATTTGCATAGACCTAGGGCAGTGTCGATCTCGTGCTAGTTTCTTGGCGCCATTTCAACGCCGCTATCTAAACTGAATCAAGATTCGAGTATTTGGTAAGCCGTGTTGACATGACGTGCTTGTTTGTTTCGAAATTCATATTATATCATTATTATTGCGCTAAACAAATAAAGATGTTATCTTTAACGAGGTGGTTATTTCTTGTCTTTACTTTGTATACATATCTGGCTTAGCGGTTGTGATATTCTCGTCGTAGGCGCTCATCTGGTTGCCGGTTGGTTATGTGGTCATAGTAAAGATACCTACTATGATACTGAATATCATTAATGGAACAAACGTGGATTAAACAGAGCATTTGTTTTTATTCGTTGTAGCGAATGAGATATTAAATGACCTTGGCAGTTTGTAAGCCGAGATAGCTATTAATGTTGTGCGAGAATGTAGTAACATAAACATTTGATAGTTTAACTTGTTCACCTCGTCCACTCATTAAACACTCGTTTTTTTAATAACCTAATTCAGATTTTTTTATGATGGTAAAACATAAATAAAAGAACCTCGAAATTATGTTTATATAAGTGTTTGAACCATGTACACATTATATTACATTAGTAATGTTTAAGAGGATCATAAAGTAAAACCGAAAAGTGGCATTTAACTGATTTGACGGTGACTACTGTTCCCAACCCCTATACTTAAGCTAAGTTTGAACATTTTTCTTTTGAAAATATTTATTGCTTAGAAATTCATAATGATCGACATTAGTTTTGTATCAAAAAACACTGACATGATTAAGTTAATTGAACACATTGAAAAAATCGAAACGCACAAACCTTAGTGTTAACGATGATGGATAAAACTATTTTTTTTTTTTCAAAATTGGTCGAAATTTAGTTAGCTGGTAGAAATTATTGCCGTTTGTAGGTATGAGAAACCGTGTCTACTTAATCCTCTTAACAAAATTATTAGTTGTCTAGATTAGATGTGTGTATACTACAACACGTCCAGACAATTATATCTATCGGTCACGATACTAACTCACTATTGTTTTCACGCTTTTTTATGACACACTGCACCTTGTTTAGCAGAGCCTGTTATATTACGTATGAGCCGTATTTAATGTCACTCAAATCGCAATCGACGATAAATTGTGCATCAAGAGGTAATTTGGCATTTCTATGTACCGTTGTACCCTGAGTTTATCTCTCCGATTTCAACAAAATTTGGAAGGTAGACTCAGTCCATGATTCAGAGCTGAAAAAACAGGGTTTCCAGATATGTCCCCAAAATATTGTATGTATGTATGTAAACTCTTTATTTTACAAAATAAGTAAACAAACACAGATGACAAACAATAAAATATATGTACAAAGGCGAACTTATCCCTTTAAGGGATCTCTACCAGTCAACCTTTGAGTGGATGAGAGGAGCATTCAGTCAGGGACGGACAAAAAGTGAGTTTAATATTGTATGGACGTGTCCGTTTTGTTACGAAAATTATTAAGAAAAATGTGTAACAAAACGGACACACACATCCATACAAAAAAAATTTTGGGGACACATCTGGAGACCCTGTTTTTCCAGCTCGGAATCATGGACTGAGTGTACCTCCCAAATTTTGTAGAAATCTGAGAGATAAACTCAGGGTACAACGGTAGATAGAAATGCCCAATTATGTGTGAAGTGTTACACATAAATCTAAAAAAAGGCGCACATGCCAATGCAAATACTGTCATAGAAATGTCCCTATCATATTATTTAATGTATGTATATTTAAAATATAATTTTATTTAACGAGCTTGCATCTAAATTAGCTCTGTCAGCGTTAGCGCAGAAATTTGGCTGATTTTATCCATAATTTGTCGCGTTGAAAGACACCAAACTAATGATTATGACGACGGAAATACAGAAGCGAGTCCAATAGATCAAGATCATTCTTGGCAGGGCCATACAATAATTACCGAACCTGCGCTAAATAAAGAGGTAACTAAATTCATATACATGGTGTTATCAAATTCTTCAGGAATATTTCATTCGGTTATTTCGAACGATCGCCCCATGTAAAGATTTTCAACGGAATTCTCGGTTCAAAGTGTACTCACGCTTCGATGGGGTAACTAGACAAGACATCCATCAATGTATGGAAAGATTTTTTTAAACACAATTAAAACATACTTACAGGGATGTTCAGTCAAACGAACCCAATTATCTGCTGAAGGAATCCGGAAGAATTTGAAAATACCTTGTGTAAACTCAATATAAGAATGCAACTTCGTGGCGCGGTGTCTTGAGAAGGCCACTTTTAATATACCTAAGGATCGCCTGACGAGGGAAGCTGTTGTATGTAGATACTTACAATATCACTATGGGAACGAGTAAAAGAGACCCAAGAAAGATTTATCAATTAATGGAAATGAAAGAAATGACCTAAAGTGACCAGATCCTGTATTTGAATCATTGCCTCATTAGTGTGCAAGTATCATCAATTGAGATTTCCGCCAGTACCGCACTAAACTACAGCTAATGCAGTTACGAGACACAACTAGGCGTATTAAGGGGAAATTCAAAATCGTATCGTATTAGCAAATATTTGCATTTTGTGCATCGAATTTGAAAATTGAAAGGCCGTTTAAGTTTTAGGTTTTGATGAATGCTTCAGTCAGATTAAAAATATTCTAATACGAGACGTAAATTATTGCATTGCAGTTAAAATTCTTTCTGCAGTGACGAGTTACGAATATGAAACAGCTTAATTATCGCATTTATCCATTAAAAACATAAAAAAGTCACATTAGCAAATCTGGAAAGTTAAGCCGGTGCAGTTAATTATGTCTGAAAAATACTTTTGGAGTTTGATAATATTGTCTGCAGTAGATTTTAACTGTGAGACAGTCCAGCGTCATTCAAATAAGTTTTAAATGTCGTGTTCAATATTAATAATTAAGTAACAGATTCACCGAATAATAAAGCAGTTGCAGTATACCTACGTGATTATGATTATGTACAATTTTATAAAATGAAATCCAAGGTTAGGCATCAGTTCGATTTGATTACTTAATGTCTTTGTTACATCAGTGAAATAGTAAATTTAAAATGCATTTTTAATACCGGGCAACGTTGAACGAACGTCGATATCTCCAAGGTTTCATCGATCAGCTTGCATGACGGACAGCGAACGGTGACTAAGGCCTTCAAACATATTTTTGAACGTCTGCTAGTGCATGTATGGGACCCAGTATTACAAAAATCAAAGTCGTTGTAAATAATCGAGTCAGAAATAGTAGCTTATCAGTAATAAGCAGGAAACGCAATTAACGATTTGCTAAAACAACGATAATGCGCAAACCTGTGTAATAGTCGTAGCAACAATCACGTAATCCATATTGTCAAGTGGTGATATTGACTGGTAAGATATGACATGTGTAGATAGTAAGGACAAACATGATAAAAACAACAATCTTTTTTCATTTAATAAAATAATCAAAGCAGTGGTTGAGAATAGGTGGGATGAAAAAATAATTAACAAGCTTAAAACTTACGAGCACCACGTGTTTCTGCGCCCGAAAGGCGATCGGGATTGTTCGGTAGTGGTTGTTTTCGGGTGTACGTCAGAGGGTAAGCTCAATTTGAGGCCTGCAATAGATTTGCGTCGTTTGGCAGCGAGAGCGCGCGACGCGAGGTCCGAGTCATGTGCCTGCTCGGGAGTGGTGGTGGCGCTGGAGCATGTCCGCAGGTGCGCCTGCGCAGTCGCGACTTGCAAGAGTTTGCTAGAGAGACTCCGCCGGCCGAGGGCCTCGCACGTAGGGCACTTGCCGTCCTCCATGGGAGTCCTCGTGCGTCCGTTCCGGCCACGCCGCGGACACTGAGCGCGTTTGGCCTCCGGCGGACGTGGTGAATTAACTGATGTCATCCAACGAACGACACGCGTGCGACTACTCTTGCCGTACTAAGAAGTGGGACCGCGTTCAGTTCGGACTCGGAATCGATCGATAGATGACCGAAATAGGCTTAACGCGATAAAAGGAGCGCGATAAGGGTGTAGGTGAGGTACACGCAAATAAGTGTATTGACCTAGACGTAGCACGGCTTCGCGTCGGCCTCGGCGGGCGGCCGTGCGCGGGCGGCTCGGCGCAAGCGACTGCGGTCTTCGCTACAAGCACCCCGCCGTACAGCGTAATCCGAACGTTACAAGATATCGATATTTGCGGTGAATAATACCTACAGCACCCCGCCCTGCGTGTGTCACATCGTGTGACGAGGTCATGCGACGGTAGGTGCCATTCTCACATTCCGCTGGAACACATCCAGGTGGCTATTATAAATAATCGGTGGTTAGTATTTTTCCTATATTCTGCTCTTGAGGCCAATAACTCAAAGCAATAAATATCTGCCCAAGATATTAGCCTATTATTTCTTTTAACGCATTCAACTGCGGAAAACATTGAGAGCAGCGATGTGTTGGTCTCGTAAATAAACTGCTTCGGCCCAGCTTGCGCAAGCGGAGGCCGTGTTTCAGCATTTGTTTTGCAGATTTTAGCCCATCTAATTCAGTACAAGGCCATTTGTTTCTTTGGAATTACTGTTATTTCAGGACACCCAGGACGGGCATCATCTTAGTCATAGTTGATGAATTACGAGACGCATTTGTCACTTTATATTCGCACCTGAAATATACCGTTACCTAAATATATTTTCTCATC
The DNA here is from genome assembly GCF_025370935.1 of Choristoneura fumiferana. Lineage (NCBI taxonomy): Eukaryota > Metazoa > Arthropoda > Insecta > Lepidoptera > Tortricidae > Choristoneura > Choristoneura fumiferana. The sequence continues at coordinate 5,429,007 of NC_133489.1, forward strand.
TGACTAAAGCAGGTTGCCAATAATATGACATACTGCATAATGCTTAGCGTTTTATCCAAATTGTTAAAAACGTGTTGTACGAATAACGCTTAAAACACGTAATATTGTCTGCCTATACTCGTATTATACTGATTTTCGATATGTTTGCTAGTTTGCGAGTTACATACAGCGAACTACAGAGAATTAGGTACAGAACGATCCATGGCTATTAGGAACTTAATATGTCAATCTAAATCAAGTCTCGATCATTCCATATCGGCTAACACATGGGGTAGCTGCCAAGTGTTCCGATCGACACATTTCGACATACATCAAACCATCACTGTAAATAACACTAAATATTGGCGTCGCGGACTCGACAGTTTGATTCGTTCGAGAAATTAACGCGCGTATGTAGGTATGTAAACAAAACAACAACCTATTATTACTACACACCAAAGTGATTGATGAGCGAAGAATGTTAAGGATCCCCTGAAGGAAATAGAGGCATCGCATGCTACCAACCAATTGTGCGTTCAAGCATTGGCAGTTGCCTCCAAATGGAAATTGATTTTAAAATAAGGAACTAATGAACGATTAAGAAACAAGAGCCTATAAACCAATTTGAATTTATTACAAGGAAATTATTAGGCAAAGAATTTTGAGGCTTTACATGTTTGTTTAAATTTATGCAAGACAGAAGTTATCTCTTATCTATAAACATAGGTAAATTTGATATCAAAGGTGTTGAAATATTTATATGAACACCGTTAGTTTTGCGGTATTAAAAAATTGAAATAGGTCCTAAGAGCAACTATTATTGCCTGCTTGCTTCTGTGTAGCAAGTGTGTCAACTTATGAAACCGACTGACACGAGCATTCCTCAATTTTTTTTTTTTATAATTTTATCATTAAATGAGCGAAGGTGAGTACGACCTTGGAATGCGTAGAATATTACAAACTTTGTGAAAGTTAAAAGGTAACGAATAACCCACGGTATTACTCGCTCCGTTGCTAACGATGTTCTCATTAAAACAATGTAATACATGCCGGCAACACTATTTACGTGCCTTTTATGCGTTAGTTTTGACTATTCTTCAAGCATGTGTACGTACATGAATAAGCATGAGTTTAAAATCTTTATTGCTTGATACTAATAATATAAATAACATAATTACTCCGCTTTGAAAATAATTCAGGTGTTAAGTCTCTGCATAATAATAAGAAGCGTTAGATTAGTCGTGATAAGTTTCTACACAGATTGAAAGTTCTGTTCGTACTTTGAGCGAAGAAATAAGTTCATCAAAACAAATTTGTATAAGTCACAGTAAGTACACGTTGCACTTATATTTATTGAAACCAAATCCAGAAGAAAGTCCAGAACGCCTAAAAGATTTCACTACAGAATGTAATTTTAAAATTGTTGTCACATCAATCATATCTCAAAACAAACAGAATGGTTAGCCAAATTACACCTAATTCGGGAGCGTGTGATCATCAGTATAACAAATTTAATGTACTCACACAGATCGTAGCTGCTTGTATGTAAGTTCTTTACAAACAGAATCATATCGTATCATACTCCGTAATATACGTATAATGCGTGTCCGAATGTTATTAACGTGGTGTTAAATTTAATTAATTACTGCCATTATGAATGATTTTAATTAGCGCTGCCTGTCACTTGGAAAAACGAGGCGAGTCTGACAGGGTTATGCGCAATTTTATACCCCAAATGTTATATAAAATAGTTTCGCCAAAGTTTTGATCATTTCATTACATTTTACAAATTAGGGGACGGGTGGATGTCTAATGAGACGGAACTCACCTGTCTAGCACAATACTCATATGCCGGTGAAGGTTTGCTTTGAGATCTCGTCGGGTATACTGTTGTTGAAAGTGCGTCGGTGGCTGCGGAGGCAGCGGGGGCGGCGGCGCCGGTGGCGGCAGGGCCTCGGCCGGCGCTCGCTTGCCGATGAGCACCTTCAGGTCAGCCATGAGTTTCTGCACCATACGGACACGACCAAACAACACCGCGACACGCACACTTGTGTATCCAAACCTTTAATCAATCACCATCGGCGTGCCAAGAGCCATTGGCTCAGTTGTTGCATCGACACATTGGTACGTCACCGTCGCACGTGCTGATAAATGAAGCATCGATATTGATAGAGGCGTCGTAACAAGCTGCGTGCGGAATTTGCACTGTCCGCTCGCGTCCGAGTATGACCTCGCCGCTTTTTATAAGTGCCCGATGAGTGCGGCCAGTGGTGTATGCGAGTCACAGAATAAATTTCGCGTTTATATTTAGGTGGGGACGCTGGGCACGAATGAAAGACTCACGATACACAACGTGAAATTAGGAGCGATCTAGTCTACTATTAAATAATATCGAAAATATCATGTATTATATTTGAGTACAGCTGCACACTGCCTTTTTTTTGCTTTGCGATGCTTTACGTTACGATACCTTTGTCTTGTGATTGTCTTAACGGATTCACTGAAAATCGGCGTCATTCCATTTCATGTATCGACAAATACTGAGTGAAATCCTTTTTTGAATCACCTCAAAACAATAAATTCACTATACCTTTGTTTCTTAGACAGGCTTTGTAAATACTGTAATATTGTTGTGATGTTTTTCAAAATAAATAAATAAATCATTCATTCATTCATTCAAAACGAGAAGGTAACTATGAGATCGAATGTTTTATAAAGGTCGGTGTGAGTTTATCTCGATTGTCGGTCTTATTTAATTATATTTACCCACGAGGCTTGCATAGAACGCGGTTAAAGAGAACGGGGTCATCCCATGCAATTGTTCTGGTTCGGTATAAGAGCAAAATGGGACACTGTAACGTGTCCGACTTAAAATTGGAGCAAGGACTTGCGCGTACATTTTTCTCATTCGGATATACAGTGGCTGATATACCAGAAAAGCAGGCAATGTAGTTTTAAAATAAAAGTACATGCGTGTAGTTTTAAAATAAAACAAGAGAATGTTCAAAATCCTTGAATGAGTGTTTGCACAAGCGAACGCGGTTCCGTTATCGTATTTAAAATAATCGACTTTGAACGTGAATTGTGAAACGGGTCGGTTCACGGAGAGGCAGAAATAGCACCACCTGACGCTACCCGAACGACAGTACAGGAAGTGTGCCCGGTCGAGTACACGACCACTATATTCAGAGATGCAAAGGATACCAATGGATCACTTTCTTTTTTCTTTTTTTTTAGTCTAAACCAACCGTAAAGAAGATGATGAGATAATATGCTAGGGACTGCAGCAAAAATACATGACGTTCGGGTAGATAGTGCGCGATAGCTAATTTGTGAAAACAGGGACACGCGTAAATTAAAATTCAACATGCTTGAATAAAGCGAATGAGCGAACAGCAACTTTCAACATCAAAAGTTGTCTGAAACCAATTCTGGTTTGTAGGCAATAAATTGCGTCCTTCTCACACTCGAAAGCGACCTTTTGCATGCTGGTTTTTTATTATGCGTGTGTGCGTGATAGATACCTACGTACTCATTTTACTACCGGAGAAGGCGACAGCTGCGTACACTATTATGATGCGAATATCGAAAAAGGTTAAAACAGAGGGTACACTCGGTGGTAGTTTGACAGAATTTCATGTCGTTTATTTTTAATATGAACGTAAATGCCAAGGTGTACAAATTAAAATTAATTAGCAAGCATCAACACGAGTGCTAGTGACTGAATCATAAGTAGTGTTCAGTCCTTAGCTAACGAACTTTCTCCAATCGAAATGAGAAGACAAATTAGATTAGATCGGATCAGATTATCCGAGTGCGATTGGCCAGCGTACAAATCAATGCTTCCGGCGCGTACACAATCGTGAAAAGTGAAGAGGAAGTGTTACAGTAATTTCCTTGATTATCTAGAGCCCCACCCTGGTTACATCAGACGAAGATTCAATCTCGCAAATATACCCGCATCTATTTGTTAATGAAGTTAATTACAAAAGGCAAGAAAGTAAATAAGTAAACGAAATCTAGTGGTGTTAATAGCAAAGCAATAGAAGGTAACATAATATAAATTGCTACCATTCCTGGTTTTAAGTAGAACAATACAGTGTAGGTAGAAAGAAACAGAAATATAATACGAAAAACAAAGACATGGTCGAGTTGACACACGCGGCATGTATCGCGGCTTGATTATGGTTCAACGCACGCTGCTAGGCAGCCCTCTTCGCTTTCGGCGTTTTATCGACAATAAAATAAGCAGGTATATACGAAGGGTTCGGCAACCCATGTCCGGAGAATTTCGTCGTGCCGATGCAAATATTTACTTCCCAATTCACATTCTGCAACCATAAAGGTAAGAACGAGCATAGTAATATTACGCAGATTTAATTTGCACCAGCATTAATTGGGTCAATGCAACGACCAAGCACAACTAGAACAATGACGTAAGCTTCAACGGGGCGGTATGTTAATGATGTATGTACTTAGAGAAAGACCCTGCAATCTTTACGTGCTAGATTCGCTAAGCAATGTAGTTGGAATAGAGACACACGCCCATTCATAAATAAAAAGCGTTTCGGGCTCAGGACGCGGAAGCTTGACCTAGTTAAGTTATCGCAGGGCCTTCGGTTGAACACGATTTCGTACTTACAGTCGATACTTTAGCGTGTCCTCCAGCGCACCTGCTATTCCTTTTATGTAAGAAAAACACTTTCAAATCACTTTCGCGGGGTTTGGTTTGCGCACGGTTTAGGGGAGCGTCCTCACTGCTCAGAGGTCGTATACACACTGACAATGCGCGCGTCCCTGTTCCCGAGGTCCTCGCGTGGAAGGGGCAGTTTTGTGGGGTGGCGGCATGGCGGAACGTCAAGGCAACGCGTCAATCAATAGAACGAGATGAGATCCCTAGCTAATCGTCGAGCATTTCCGTGCCTGATTGAATACTAAACGGCGACTATGGGATGGTTTGGATTCTGATGCTGATTATAGTTCACATTTGCAATGTTGACTGTAAGCGCAACTAGTTTACACGTGCGCTGGTATAGAGTTAGACTCCCAAAAAAAAAATTGAAATTTGTGTTTGCTATGATATATGTAAAAATAAGCGTACTACAAGAAATATTCTACATATTTCCACTAACGTCCAACAATATCAACCACCAGCTATCCAAAGGCCGAAAGTACTTAACTAGTTTGACAATATGTAACTACCAAAGCATGATGCATTATGCAATTACAAAGTAACTTATCAGAATAATTCAAAGCACAATACCTCGTGATATAACGTAGTACATCGGTGCACCAGATGTGAATATAGTTAAACGTAGTAGTTGCGTAATGCCTGATGTTATGTTACGTAGTCGGACACGCACTATCTCCTGATCAGAACGCATCGTTGCGGGAACGGACAGCTGATCGACGGGACCCGACGTTAACGCAAATAAATATATACATAGATAGTTCTTCAATGCTTAGAGTCGATGTTGTGTAGTGATCACGGAACTGTCCCTTTTGTTTTGAAATGAGGGCACGCAATTTGTATTAATGTAAGCATCTATAGAATCAAAAGAAACAGAAGTGTCACGGACATGGAAAAATATGAGTTGTATTAAATACCTAATTAAATTATTTGGTCTTCAGATGTTCAACGAAGATAGGAGAAGACAGCAAAGATACCGAAACGCTAATATACGAAGACATTAAAAACAAAGCGACCGGTAATGATCTGTTAAAACTATTTCGTTAAGATGAGATGAAAAACTCAAGATACAAAGAAGTGAAGCAATGAATCAGGGAACAGTGAACCGGACGCGAAACAGGAAAAATTAATGAGGCACTTTGATAATTTCAAGAAATGAGAGTAGTAATAAAGGGAACGAAGGATAATTTGAGGAAAAATATTTAACTAAATAGTTAAACATACATGCGACATCCTGCCTGATCTGATAAAGATCGGGAATGTCCTCAAAAGCAAATACATAACAAACATGTTGAACATAAAGAAATGATCAGACTGATAAAATCATAACAGACGAATATGGAATGTTCGAGCGTTTAGAAGGAAGATTGATTAGACATAAATTTGACGGTAATATGATCATTGTGTCATTCATTATGTAAAAGAAGTAGAAAACAACAAAAGCTTTTTTTTTATAAGTCACGGCTAATTATATTCTTAATTGTACTATACTATACATTAACTCTGTCTGTCTGGGTTCTCTTCACGTTTATGCTGCTGGGCCAATTTAGATCAAATTGGGTAAAGATAGTTTGAGACACGAGAAAGACATAGTTTTCATGTCGGAAAATGGCCTAGTGGCTTCGGGATAGGATAAACGAATCCGGTCCGGACCTCTAAAAATAAATAATATATGTAACCTAAAATATATTTCTACCCGTGATCATGACGCATGCAGCTACAGTTGCGTAGAAATATCGTGAACTCAGTAAAGCTAGTCACGGTGTACACCCAGTAATAAACATTTTTTTTTTTATAAAACGAGGGGGCAAACGAGCAGAAGGGTCACCTGATGGAGAGCGATCACCGTCGCCCATGGACACCCGCAACACGAGGGGAATCAAAGGTGCGTTGCCGACCCTTTAAGGAATTGATAGGCTCGTTTTTTAAAGATCCCTAAGTTGTAACGCTCCGGGAATGTTGCCGCTGTAAGCTGATTCCAGATCTTCGTCGTGCGAGGAAAGAAGTTTCGCTTAAAACGCACGGAACTAGACTGCCAATCATCAAGATGGTGAGGATGGAAAGACAGACGGTTCCTCGAAGTGCGGTAGTGGAATTTAGCCGCAGGCAGCAATTCGAAAAGTTCGTCAGAACACTCCCCATGGTAGATGCGATATAATATGCAGAGAGACGCCACATCTCTCCGCAAAGCCAAAGGATCGAGTAGGCCAGAGAGCGCCTGACTATCGACAAATCGAGCAGCTCTACGTTGGTTGCGGTCAAATGGAAGAATTTGGTACTTGGGTGCCACAGCCCAGAGATGAGAACAGTACTCCATGTGCGGCCTAACCTGCGCCTTATAGAGTTGCAAGCGATGGGCTGGCGAGAACTACTGCCCCGCTCTATTAAGCACCCCCAATTTTTTTGAAGCTAACTTAGCTTTGCCTTCCAAATGATCACGAAACTGAACATCACTCGAAATGTCGACACCCAGGATCCCAATAGACGATTTGGCATCAAGGGGAGTACCTTCAAAACAAGGTGAGACAACAAAGGGATCCCTTTTAGTGGAGAACGCGCATACTTGTGTCTTCTGGGGATTAAACTGAACTAAGTTTAGTCTACCCCAATCCGCGACATGCTTCAGCATGATCTCAATTTGAGACACAAGTATATTCCGGCTTTCAATGACGTGTTCCCTGGATATATTAGCACGACCGGAATAATGCGTGTCCCCAGTACTGTCATCTGCATAGCAATGAATATTGGTATCATGCAACATGTCATTGATATGCAGAAGAAACAACGTGGGGGATAAAACGCAACCTTGCGGGACAACAGAGTTTACAGGTTTCAAGTCAGAACATGAGCCGTCGACTACAACTTTGATGCTCCACATATCTAATAGCAGCATATAAAATAAGTTTCTGTTGAAACTAAGCAATTTTGCTAATATACGAGCCCTTCCCTACCTCCCTCTCTCCTACCTCCGTACCTTCGGGAGAAATCGAGGAAATAATCGTAAAGCCATTAGTGTGAAATGAAATAAACAAGAGGAATTAGCGCCGGCCGATAGCCTAGGTTAATCTGACCGCAAGGGAGCGGGCGCCACGGAACTTTCCCTTTTCTTCTGGTGAAAGTGATGATGCCCATTGAGACTGTTCGACATAACAAAATCAGTAATAATCGTCGACTCAATATTCGACTCGTAGATTATCGATAACATAAAATCGGTAAAGATTCGATACACTTCTCTACTCGCATGTATACTGTGATGTATAATGCCACCATCAGTTTCTGCTAAGGAAAATGAAATTTCATAGAAACCGCAATCGCGATCAGCATTCAAATGCACACGATCATGATGCCGCTGCAACTAGTAAATGGAACGTCTGTTTGGATATGCAAAATGAGAACTCACTATGTTAATTGCAAATACATTTATAAAGACCGCTGGCGAGTAACGTCGTCGATTGCCAACTCGGTCATTGAAATCGGTTAGCTCTAGAAAGATTTTGTTAGTGACAGCACTGTCAGCGGTTACTAGTTTGGCTTAGGATAAACTTAAGGTCACTATAGTGAACACGAAAACAAAACAATGTATACTTTCTAAGCCAAGACTTTCTCTTAACGATAGCCGGTGCGGTTAATATCTGCCCTTTTATGCTTGTAAAAACGGTCAACAATTAGATATACGCAATATAACAATGGGCTGAAAAACAAATTCTACGCGTCGAGTACAACGTAATAGCAACTTTCGCAATAGGTATGTAGCGAGCAGGCATGTAGACTATCCCTAAATGTAAAAAATGTTAAACATAGGCGTGGGTATGAGTCTGTTCATGTTAAACTCAAGGTTATCTACAAAGCAAACGCTTTACCGTACTTGGCGGGAACTTATCAGCTGGAGTATACTGTAGACATAATCAATAACATCGTATTTGCGAGTTATTAAAGAGTTGAACTATTTTTTATGCTAATTGGATAGCATAATGATTGCTTTAAAATAAAAAATAGAGTTGTAAAAGGCATTTTGTCCGTATGCCGTAATAGCAAAAGTATGACAAAATAACAAGTCACTGTAAGTCAAGGTGAACGGTTCTTTTGTATTATATTAACATTATATATCAGTACCTAGCTAGGTAACAAACAATCCATACATTACCAGGATGAGCAATGATGATGCTCTAACCACTCGTTAGATAGAAGAAGTAAAATACATGTTTTTTGTAATAAGTTACATCCTTTTATTTCATTCGCTCATAGCTACCAAATTGCCTACTCTCTGTTAATTATTTCTCGTGACATAAGTATGGTATTTATAAACTACAACAACTAATGTCAATTTACTAGTTTAATTCCATTGCAGAATGAAACCAAAGGTTGAATATTAATCATACCTTAGGTTTGCTATGACAGCGAGAACTTAAAGATGGACGACGAGACGACATAGTTCAAAAACTGCTGAGCTGAGTCCTTTTGGCATCACACTACAGCACAATGTCTCTAATTTTTCTCTCATCTTCTATTTATGTTTTTACTGTGTTTTTGTTGTGATGTAGTGTGTTTTTGTTGTCAATAAATGTTGAGAGTTTGAGTTTGAGAACATTAAGTCCATATGGTCTGAGCACACAAAGGCAAAATACATATGGTAAGTATATTATCAAAGCAATAAGAGTTAAATTTGAATAGCTTGAACGGGCTGTTTCAAAAAGCCTTAGAAGTTTACATACGATTTTGGCACTTTTGCTTATAAATAATAATTTAAAACCAAAGCAATGAATGAAATTGATAAAATACAGAGCTTTAGTTTGGTATTCGTTTTCTAGACGATTCTAAATAATATACCTCGGGCCGTTTTTCATGCAAGTCAAATAGCGACACAGCAAATTCAGTTAAATATCTATATATATAAAAGAAGAAACTGACTGACTTATAGCCCAAACCGCTGAACCTAGAAACTTGAAATTTGGTACAGAGGTTCTTTTTATGATGTAAATGAGCACTAAGAAAGGATTTTTAGAAATTCATCCCCTAAGGGGGTGAAATAGGGGGGTGAAGTTTTTATGGAATTTTCTCATTTCTGGACTTAGAAGTATCAAAATAGGTGTAAAAGTTTTCGATTACAATTAAAAAATATCTGTGTAAGTGAAATGGATGAAATTCCCCCCTAAAAGGGTAAAATGGGGGGTAAAGTTTGCATGGAAATTTTCCCATTTCTGGCCTTAGAGGTATGGAAATAGGTATATAAGTTCTCGATTACAATGACAAATTATCTGTCTAGGTGAAATGGAAAAAAATCCCCCTAAAAGGGTTAAATGGGGGGTAAAGTTTGTATAGAAATTTTCTCATTTCTGGACTTAGCATTATGAAAATTGGTATACTTACAGGGTCCTGATTAAAAATAAAAATGATCTGCGTAGGCAAAGATAAAGAAAGAAGAAGTAGCTTTCGATTTATTAGGGGGGAGTTTCTATGATACTTCCTTATTTCTAGACTAAAAATATAGCTGGTTACAATTTAAAATGATCCGTATGGTGTTGGCAAATTCAATAGGGAAGGGGGTTTTTCATACAAAATGTACAACTAAAATGTGGAAATTAAATTGATATTTAAAATGATGTGTGAAATAAATTTGCAAATAATTATGCAGTAGGTACCTAACTTAAAAATTACTCATTGGATTGTGCATAATAAAATCAATAATATAATTAATATAAGCGTAATTTTTGTGTGATTATCCGTTCTTATTTATCTTTAAACTAATTTACAAACAATTACGTACAGTGCAATTTTGAATATATAATTCGGGTTCTAGAGTAAGATTCGGTTCTCGCCGGAAGCACACGAGATAATTAATTTACTCTCGTGCTTTGCATAAAACTTTTCATAAACTAGCTTCAAAACTGGTAAAAAATGTTGTTTATAGCGAAGTACTTTAGTAAACTGTTACCTATCGTTTACGGCAGTACTTCGCTATGCACAGATACAAATGTCACAATTATAACGGGAGTTAATTAAAACATATGCCCTGATAACTAAAGTACACGCGGACGAAGTCGCGGGCAAAAGCTAGTTATATTATATCATTTTCGAACGTCGGTGAAGGTAATGCGTAACGCCGATATTTCTCAAATAGGTTTGGCAACGTCGGTATGACCTTGTAAGTTTTTAGCTAACATTGAGTTTTATCTTAATCTAATTATCGGTTGCGTAGTTTTATGACGAGTTATTGTTGTAATCTGGATGCAGGTCTATTTACAAAAAAGACTGAAAAATAAAAAGACACCAGACAAAACGACGCTGTTCTCAATGGCTAAGTACAATAGTAGAAAGGAGCTTGAATGCGTCGAACTAGGCCTTACCCAATGAAATTTTTAATGAAGCAGTAAACGGCGAACAGAGTTGCATCGTTGAGGCCCAGGTCTGGCTTGATCCTGGGCAAGGCGATAGCCGGCGAGGCGGCATCAGGCGGTGGACCGCGCACCTCCGGCGTAGCGGCGCTCATGGCGGGCGCGGCGCGCGGCCGCGTGCCCGACGCGTGCGGAGCGATCGTGGCGGCCGACTCAGCGGTCTCAGCAGCGGCCCCGGAGGCCCTGCATAACAGCACCGGCGCTCCCGGCACGCGGCACCCGCTCGCACCGTCGCCGGAGCGCGCCAACCACCCGCGTGTTCTCTCGCACGGCGCACCGCCGACACGGACCGCCAGTCTTCACTACGGCAAACGGAGTATCGATCGCTAAGTCGCGCTTGCGCCCTCACTGTCTGTCTAGTTTACACAACGCTTCCAAACACTCAGACCGAGCCGGCTCACACGTCCAGCATCAGGAACGCGAGGTACATCACGAGGAAGATCCACGGACAGAACAAGTACATACAAACGGACATAGTGTGGCAAATAACAAGTAGTAAAATTTGGGTTTCAGGGAAGAGTTCAGTGATGAACTAGCCGTGAACGCTGTGTGATGCACGTGCAGGTCGTGCGCGCGACTGTCTGGTTACGCGGCGGCACTCTGACTGGGCGCGTTCGCTGCGCGTGCTCGCCCGCTCGATATCCGCTCGCCGCCATATCTACACCGTACCTATAGTCAACACACGCACCCGTATACCTTGATTTAAACGCAGAAGGTGTGACAACCATAACTTCAGAAAGAGGAAGTCTATAACTTTTCTCCAGATGCCTTACAGAGATAGACCGAAGCAACTATATCCACAACAAAGCAGTAGACAATTTGGATAGTGATGACTGATTACGTGAGTGATCACTGTGATAAGTATCTATTTTGATATTTGAAATTTGTAACAATTAAGTAGGTACCATCAGCCAAATATGTACTCTACCACCCTAAAATTGATAATCGTTTGCATGACATAAAACAATAATGCCAATAGACGTGCTGTCAACTTGAAAGTTCGACTTTAGCGACATATTCATTTGATAGGAACTTGGTTAAAAATTGCTACTTAGACCACTTATTTGGCTGATGGTACGAATTTAAATTTACGAATTATTACTTAAATATATATTAAATTATTAGTTAGAATCAGAACGACTTATAGGTAGAGAGAATTAGAATTAGGAATGCCATATAAGAAACGTCACACCAGTTAAATAAAACATTTCATCACCCAATCACAAAAGTAAGGTACAAATTGAGTTAGTCGTGTGTTTGCAAGTTACAAAGTCTTGTTTGGCCCAAGAACTTGTTAAGCTTTGTCATCGACTGAGTAAACCCCTAAATAGTACTCAAGGTCAACGGCCTCGCGGCAGCGTTGGACAGCGATGTTGGACGAAGTATTTCGACAAGTTAGCATGGTAAAAAAACTCTCCTACCATCAATTGGGCCGAGGCGAAATGACGTAAAAGTTTTTTGCCACGGCCACAAGTGTTACTTACTGTGGATTCGTCTAATGAACCCAGGCTTTTTCTATCCAATCCGTTCACTGAGACGTTACATGCTGGATGCGGACGACATATCGAATTTCTCCGCTCATATTCAGTACAATGACCTGAAGTCTTAGGTTTGGTTAATCCGTCGCGTCAAAGCTTTAGCTAATGTCTCCGGTCATAATGTAGGTAATGATGTATGAGCGAGGATGGAAGGCAACGAAGACTTAACATTAATTAATCATCGATAAGGTGTTAAGTAGTCGGTATTCCCATAAAATTAACGTACTTAATAAAAGGCATAAATTATCGAATTACCACGCAAATTATTGCAATTGTTTCCTGAGCAACCTGTCCCTTAAATTGACCCACGTCATTGTATCACTGCTCGCTGTTTATTTTTATAATAGGTAATTTTCTTCTTTTTCTCAGTCGTACACTCCTCACGGAGTGGTCATGGCATTGTCTTGTAGATTGGTTGCGGCTTTTGAGAGACTACTCCATCTCTCTCTATTTGTGGCACTGCGCGCACACTAAGTAAGGGCACACTTTGTGGAAGATTTAATGGAGTTTGTCCATCTTGTGGGAGATCGGCCGCGAGAACGTTGCCCCTCTCCCTCTACTCTTCCCTCAACCACCAATCGCTCCAAAGAGCTACGGGGCGTATTTAATAGGTAATTTTACTCGATATTAATTTATTTTGCTTCCAGGAAAACTGTCATCTTAACGGTCGTATGCTGAGATCTTCCCAGAAACTGTTCTGACTAATAAGAAAGTACAGGGAAGTTTCATTTCATCAGCAACCCGCATCTCAGGCTAAACTCATCATATTTTACTTTAAATGACGACCGGTTAGCTCAGTAGTTAGGAACCTGACTACAGAGCTTAAATCAGTTCAGGGATTTCAGCGTGAAATGGTAACAGAGAAACAGACAGTTGTTAATATTAATAAGGAAGTAAGGATGCTCAAGGGCTACTCAAAACTGTACCCATATCTGTACTAATAACTAATAATCCATTTTCCTAATTACAAATGTTGTGAAACCATACTTTTATTAATTACCTACAAAGTAATGTAGTGTTTCTCGTAGTTTTAATTGTAAATGCGAGTATTACACAAGCTAGTGTGTTCAATCGCCTTCCTTCCATATGGGTAATTAATTACAAATCACTGTTAGATAAACAACTTGCATACCGATTCATTTTTTTGCGGAATTTGGCCGCAATGAATGGTCTATTAGGATATGGGGCAACATATAATCTCAATTTGTATTCAATTATTAAGCGTTTGATTTAGCATCCCTACGTACGAAATTGGATCGATATATTTTCTCGTAGTCTTAACGAATAATATTTGACGATCGAGTTACCATAATTATCACCACATTATCACAATCGTTTTCAGATATGATGTTTAATTTACAAAATTCGTGTTCAAAATGATTAGATTCATGTGTAATCATGTAATCAATGTAGGAGTTGAGTTCGTGATATGAGAAAATTACAGAGTTGCATTCGCAATCACTGCCATGGTGTCTTTAGTGTTCGCGTGCATCGCCCGATTGATGCAATATGACCCAGTTGTTATTTTCAATGAAACTCCCCTAGCAACGTGTCGTAAAACGTGATAGTTTGCTTACTACTGTTTTATAACAATTATAACACTAATGCGTCTGCACTAGTAACTCGTAAACATTACAGGTCTTACAAATGTCACCCCGATTGCTTTTGATTACTTGTTAAATAATAACTAAATTAAATTGAAAGATTTGTTTTAAATTATTTGCGCTATTTTGTGGAAAATAATGCAAGTAAGATTTAGAAGGCGCATTAAAATTTGGAATGTTTCAATAAATTATGTTAACAAGGTTTCAATCAAGTGCAGCAATATGATTTTAGACTCCGATTTGTTCAAGGCACGCCTATAGAAACTACCAGTGATAGAGATTAAGAGGTGCATTCTCGGACGAAAGGCACGCTAAGCCCAGCAGCTGGCGTATTTACGCAAGTGTCAGCGATTTCCCGCCATCGGCAATCCGCGCACGCGTTCCCCGGCTGATCTATGGCGCAAGCTTCCATCATTATTCTCATTACGAGCGATCGAGCGCAGACGCTTGAGCTGTACTGCGATCACTGCACTGTACTAGTTTTGCTCGGTGCCTCGTAAAATTGTTCATTTGGAGATGACATACCAAAAGATTTGCAAGTTTACATCTAATTTAGACCATGACGATCATCTAGACTAGATCAAGACTTTCAGAGAAAATCGAACCAATTAAGCTTTTTCTTATTAGAAAAAAGGAAACTCCTGGTAAAATACCGATATCAGGCTGGTCAATATGAGTGGAATATTCGAGCGTTGACCGAAATTAAAAACGTATAGGTTTTTTATAGAGAAAAATTTGCGGCATACACGGTGTCGCAAGCGCACCGCGCACCTTGTGGCAACGATGACTTTGCAACTTACTACGAGCAATTTAAGTAGGTAATAAAGTACCTCTTTGCTAGATTTCTGCCAGTTAATATTGTTATTGCACATCATACTTGTTGTGTGTTGGTTGGTATAATTATATAATATGCTCGAGTATAGTTCAATTGTAAAGTTGACTCTGTCAGAATTACAACGTAAAATATTTTAGCTTACATTTATGTTATTTAATACTTGAATTTACATTATCACTTTTAATACCGATCAAAACATCAGAATAAATTTTAGTATTTACTTGTTTACGATAAAATCGCTGACGTAATCACTTCCGTTCATTATGTACGAGGCATTTATTTGTCTACACACTATACCTACACTATTTGCGATTCATTGAGTGTAACATGAACAAAACACCAGGCGGGCACAACCTTACCTATCTTTTCTAGATCAGTCTCGTCTCATTTTCAAACCCTCATAGCTTCGTCTCAGATAACAACAGAGAGCTCAAATTTACAGGATAAGATGAAGTTATGGAATATTATACACTAAGTTTCATTGACCTAGGGTTTATACGTGAGATTTTATTGACCACTCACTCTCATCAAAACCTCTAGGGTAATATACCGACACTACTAGAAAGCTGAAAATGGCACGGAGTCTTGAATGCATACACAAATACAAAGAACAGAAAACTTAACTTTTCATTAATAACACTGAAATTTTCACCCTCCCATCCCAGGGATGCAGGTCTGTCTGTATCAGTGGCGTCGTGGCAATAGATATTTCCGTGGTAAAGTCGAAGCAAAGACCACTTAACATCTTTCATATATCCTGTATGTCCTGTCCTATTTTATAAATATTGGGCAAGCCGGTGGGAATAGAGTTCTATGGATGCTTTGCCACTGGTCTGTATACAGACCCAGTATATGAAAAGTACTCTAGTTTTGTACTTTCCGATGGCCATAAATGCTGAAATTTTGTATGCTAGCTGAGAATCGCGCATAAACAATAAAAAAAGTTGTGACTTTTACCCTCAAACTGACTTGGAATTCACTGAGTGAGGTTCAGGTTTGCATAAAAACAAGTAAAATATTTACCTTGCCCTGATTGTTTGTAGCTGTTGTTGTTACGTCAAATTTTGCAAGTTCATTTGACCCACTTCCAGTGATCGGATTGACTTGAAACTTGGTATACATATTTAAGTTGGATGACAATGCAAGTATAATTTAGTACTACATTATAGTCAACAAAAAGCAGTCAGCAAAAAAAGTGCACAATTTTTTTTTTTAATTTCCATTATTTAGAATCATACACTTACTATTTGTTTTTCAATGATACAGACGAATACCTGCATGCATAAATAACTTCTGACGAGGACAAATACCAGGAATACCTAACGATTGAAAAGTATGGTCTACCGCAAAAGTAACTGGGCACTTTAACGCCTTGTCACTGTCATTAGCCAGTTCATTACTGCTATACTTTGTGTCGTTTGTATGCGAAGAAATTTGAGGGACATGTGAGGTGAGACAAACAAGAGCAACGTACGACGTCAACATTCCCAGCGCATCCTTGAGACGCGCTCACGCTCGTGACGCGATTAACTTTTATCTCTGAGAAACCTCACTCTGGAGTACCTACTCCAAGTCACCTCACGTGCACCAAAAAGGGTCACAGTGCGACGCAATAAATATCACGCTGTAGGTTTCAGAAATAAACGCACTCGGGAGAATGCAGCAACAAACAATTTCCAATAACGACGTTGATTTTAGAACTTAATTGCATTTTCATTGCCTCTGTCACGTGACGACGCCGGTGACCGGTTCAAAAATATCGCCATGGCAATGTGAGGGATTTGTGGGTTGGCGATATCGTTTGCTAGCTGCATTTTTAGAGTCCCAAAAATGATACGAATGTTGGGAAATATTCCAAAAATAATAATTTATTTGTATTTTACAAATGTTTATATTACTTTCAAATCCTACCAGGGATATGAGGTATAATGTTCTATGTGGTTAGCGTTTAAACTAGACCACACAGTAGTTAATTGCCGTATAATAATAACGATGACATTCGCTGTGTAAGCTTTTATGAAGAATGTCCAAGCATTTGACGTGTCGACCTCGAGGGTCTTATTACTAGGCTAGGTAGCATAGTTGGAGGCAAGTTGAATCATGTTAATGTAATAAACAACGAACACACTGTAGGTATATTATATAAAAATGCCATAATAATAACTAAAAATATTTTTTTAGTGGCTTTATTGCGAAGAAAAAAACAAAATTACAAGGCACGTAGAAGTTAACCAAAACGTAAAAGTCATCAATTTAATCGCAGTGAATTCAGAAGTAAAAGTACCCCAGGATCTCATTACAAAAGGATTCAAGTAACTTGTAACTGAAACTCACATCAATTAAACCGTGCCGACGGGATAGCTAACAGTAATGCAAGCACGTTTTCCAGAACTCCGAAGACGTATAGAATAACAGGATAGTACCGGGTCTTCGGGGGAATACTCGTGTAAATTTAACTTTGTAAGTAGTTGACGTTCTCACGGTTATGCAATTAAGAATTAAGAGATCGCCTTGTTTATTTCTCAGTAGCGTTGCGCCCTGGTTCTGAGAAATACTACTATGCTAAGCAACTAAGATAATATTTACATACTATGTACGACAATGTTTATATTTGCGACGTTAAAAACTTATACCTAACTTGCTAAAAGTAGGTAGTAGTAAAACGACGTCTGCACTTTTTTTGTAACTATATTAATTTAATGTTGTGATATAGTGTACTCCAAATGGTTTGGAATTTTGAATTTGAATTTGAGCGAGTATGTTTGCTACTTCTTCACGCTGAAACGGCTGGACGGATTTGGATGAAATTTGGCAAAAAGTTAGTTTATAACCTGGATTAAAACATAGGATACTAGGATACAGGATATTCCCACGGAATTTGGTATGTAGGTAGCTGGACGTCTGGAATAACACATAGGACATAGGCTACTTTTTATTCTGATATTCCCACGGGATAGGGATAAAATCGTGGTGGCCTAGTGGTTTGACCTATCGCCTCTCAAGCAGAGAGTTGTGGGTTCAAACCCCGGCTCGCACCTCTGAGTTTTTCGAAATTCATGTGCGGAATTACATTTCAAATTTACCACGAGCTATGCGGTGAAGGAAAACATCGTGAGGAAACCTGCACAAACCTGCGAAGCAATTCAATGGTGCGTGTAAAGTTCCCAATCCGCACTGGGCCCGCGTGGGAACTATGGCCCAAGCCCTCTTGTTCTGAGAGGAGGCCTGTGCCCTGCAGTGGGACGTATATAGGCTGGGATGAGGAATAAAATCTCGAAACAACAACCGCTAGGCTTAGAGTCATGAAATTTGACATATGATTGTTTTTAATGTAACGTCAATGAAAACTACGATTTAATTTTCGGGAATGATTTACGTGTGCGAGGCCGCGGGTAAACACTAGTGTTATATAATTGTTTCATAGAGCATAAAAGCAACAGTTTCTGCATAAAAAATTTACAAATTGCGTGACTCGTAACCAACATAGAGTACCTAAGAGTCATTTGGCATTTAGAAATGACCTACCTATTTTGATCGTGTAAATGCCCAGTAAACGTATAATTTAGTTTTCCCGCTTAAACACCAACCATGTGTAATTATGTGCAATTGCATTGAATTCGTAGAACTATTGAAATACACCAATTATCAAAGCGGTTGGTAAACCACGACCACGACACAACTAAATTTAAATTAGAGGAATTGTGAAGAACTATAATTACAATTTTGAACATGAAACTACCGTGAAACTCACTCATTAAATGAACATGTCGAGCTAAACTAGGTTTAAGACGTGAGTTATCCGTTACAATATCATTTAATATAACTATAATTACACATACTCGTCTTTTAACTTGCTACACTTGACTGACAGTAATTGGGGTCGTCGGTTGAATATCAGTAGAGGTATTGAACCTTTATGACGAATATATTGGGAAAATAATGTGGTGGTTTCACCTTGATTTGCACGCCGCACTAACTTACCTACTTGTAGTCATACTTAGAGTTACGTAAATTAAGTAATGTTGTTCCATGATTTTCTATTTCGAAGTAAAGTTCATAAACAAACTGGACGTACGGGTGGTAAACATAGTGTGTCAGGATTGCAAAGCGGCCATGTTTCAGGAAGAGAAGTGTGCTGGGTATTCTGGGAAGAAAGCAAGCTGAAATAGCCTGCGTGGCCATTGCAGCATTGCTCTCCATTAGCGTTGAGCATGTCCTAATGTCAGGTATAAACGATCAGCTTCGTTGACGATTTATCAAATTGTTGCGCGCGGGCAATCGTTCACTGGCAGGTAGATTAGCATGATCAGTGGTTTTACTTTTAAGCAATAATGGCAGAAATAATGATACCGAGTATCAAGTCCTGTTTAAACAAATAGAGAAGTTGAACTAGTCTTACAAAAGGACATTGCGGGATATCTAAAATGCAAAAATATGAGATATACAATGAACGGCAAGGGGTGCACTATTTATATCTTCTTTAATTGACCTAGATTGGATCGATACTGACTCGCCGTTGTGTTGTATCGTCGTCAGCAGAGTCATTGTTTGGCACTAGACACGATAAATCATGGACGAGTAAGCTGAAACCATGATCGTCTATGCTGGCCCCTCGAATGTGGCATTCATTAGTTTAAATTTGCAACAGTTGCACAGTTATTTCAAGCAAACTGAGTTTGACCTATGTCATAGATTAATAGCCGTGATATCTTTGTCGTCTTATGTCCCACGCCACGATATTGTGTATAGCACGGGTACTAAGAACAATAGAATGGGTAAAATTAAATGTCAAATTGGTGCCAAAGGGAAAATTCAAATTTGTGTTCGGGGAACAAACGTTTGCATGTGTCATCATATTTTTAGCAAGGAACGGGTAAAGCCACAGGCCAAATGAAATCAACAATTCTGCCGTGTCATCGATATCAGCAGTAGGTAGGTTTGAATTCTCATGTTTGGAAAAATTAAGTCTTCGTCCTGATATTGTTAGCAAAATAATTCATTTTTATTTAATTGTAGATCAGATGAAAATTACATCGATTAAGTATAAAGAAAGCTGCATAACTCGCTTGTCAATATGTCTATGAAGAATGTACCATCAGATTATATCAGAATGAAGGGGGTAAGTAAACTGTACTTATCTGAGTTGTTTTAGACGGAGGAACCTAACCAACAAAAAGTTGGAAAACCCCCAACTTTGTCACTTCAAAGTTCAATATCTTAAAAAACCGGCCAAGAGCGTGTCGGACACGCCCGAAATAGGGTTCCGTAGCCATTACGAAAAAATCAAGTAATATTTTTCTAAGGATTTCGTATTTTGTACGGAATATTCCAAGTTTAGGTATATTTTATACCTTATGCTGCTATTTATTCTTAAACTACTAATAATTCTCAAGAAAACTTGACCGTTATATAGTTTTCCGGACGGACGAATTGGACGAGAAAAAAAAATCACGCCCACTTTACGTCTATGGGAGGTACTCTAAAAAAAATGTTTTTTGAAATTTTTATTCTACCATTTTGTCGGCATAGTTTAGTTAGATATATATTCGTGCAAAATTACAGCTTTCTAGTATTGATAGTCCCTGAGCAAAGCCGCGGACGGACAGACAGACAGACAGACAGACATGGCGAAACTATAAGGGTTCCGTTTTTGCCATTTTGGCTACGGATCCCTAAAAACGGCTGAACCGATTTTGATGAAACATATCTAAGAACAATTGCTACAAAACCCCATTTAAAAAAAAAGTAATCAAATCGGTCCAAGAGTCGGTTTAAGAGCTACGGTGCCACAGACAGACAGACACATATAGCGGTCAAACTTATAACACCCTTCTTGTTGCGGCGGGGGTTAAAAATAAGAACCTTTTATCTTATTTTACATGCATAGCAACAGTGCAATTTTTAAATTTAATTTCAACAAAATGTAATTCTCATCTGTTCTGCAGATGGTGGGTTAACGTTCGGAATGGACGCTAATTTAATATATATATGCCACACCGCTCCCGTCTGACCTGTCACTCAATTTCAACCGCCTCAATTATAAAATTACCGAAATACGTTTTCCGCAAGCCAGAAAAGTCCATTATTATCAGCTATTTTCCTCGTGGCTAACCGACGCACCGCCAGTACCGTAAAATATCAACCTAAGGAAGGGCCACTATACGAGTAATCCGACCAATTAGTATCCGTGTCACTTTGAAAATCAGTCTCGTAACCACCGCTTTGATCACCGGTAGACGTGCAAAATGAGCACCATTTTCGACGCTATAATTACCACAATGTTGTTGGTCTTAAAGAGGTTAACGACATGACGAAAAACAAATATTAAGATTTTCTAAGAATAAAGTGACTTGGTATTTGTGTCAACGTTTATAAAAGCTGCAACTCAAAACCAGTAGATGTTAAAGCAACAATCAAATCCAGAGGTTGCTAACAATACTCTACTTTTATATAAACTGTCGTATTAATTTATAAAACGAGACAACGTCTACTTGTCGTAAAATGGCGTAAGTAATAAATGAGAACTGCACACGCAAAAAGGTCGAGGAGATGAATTGAAAAAATATTTCGTTATGGCATTAACAGCAAAAATAAGTCTACCCAACCCAACAGCTGGGGTTTACAACGAAAGCGGCGCGGCTTTAAATTAAAACCCCGAGAATTACCTCTGTACTAGCAGTCTGAACGAGCAAATGCTACGATAAATGCCAAATGTACCTGAAACAAGAAAACGAAATAAATTATAACAGAGAAAACTGAATTCACATAATCCTATTATAGATTATAGGAACCCTTAGTAATCGGCTTACAATGTGCACCAATAAATATTGCAAGGTAACAGCAGTCGTCACCTTTGGAAGTGGGATGATATTTACGGCTTACAACAATTTGGTATGGTTTACACGTGCAAAAAGGAGACGACCGTGTTTAACATTGCAATAAGGAAACTATTTCTGATCTGCTTGTCCTATGAAAGCTACTCCGTCCCTCACGACAAAGTTGCTAAGAATGTTTTGCTCGTTTTAATAAATGTCATTGGTTCCTAGTATTGCTTAGTACCTACTGGGAGAGATAATTCCTCTGGTTTATTTTGAAATCTTCATCACAATGTCAGAAGTATGAATTTGAGTTGTATAAACTTTGAGAACATATCAGTACTTACTTAAAAAATACAGTTAGTTCTATCACGAATTGAAGTAGATAGTAACAATGCAATGTGGCTGTAAAGCCTTAGAACAAAACAAAACTGTTGAAAGAAAAGAAAACACAACATGGTAGTTAAAGACAATGAAAAAGTTGCAGATGGTGAAGAAAATTTTACTAGTTTTTGATAGGTAAAATTTCGATCGCAACGTCAATGAATATCATTACATAACTCGCGGATATAACATTAATTTCACTAATCTACGACGTGTGGTTGTAATTGTAACGAGAATTTCTGATACAGTTTTTCGCAAAATTAATCGCTCAAACTATTAAATGAACTACAGTTCATTGAAGAACTTGAAACTTATATAAAGTAACAAAATAGACGAATTACTTGAAAAAAAAAAAATGCGAATGAACTAACGATAATATTATTTATTCTATCTTAAGTACCATCAGCTCTAGTCGAGTTAGTTTTGCTGTTACAAACCCGAAGTAAACTTGTACGATTTACATCAATTAATGTGTCGTGAGAAGCCCGTCACGCAACAATGTTGTCTTGTATTGCAACCTGCAATTTTTACAATGATCGTTGCTAAAAAAGGCTAAAGGCTTAAGGACAAAGCTTTTCTAACATAGCTGAAAACTAATAAGTGGTGGTATGTTTAGACATTTTAGAAGATTTATTTAAAAATAAGTACATATTTCGCTCACACATTTTTTTGCTTTCGATAGTAAGCAAAAATGTAGATGTTTACGGACAAGGTAAACGAGCACGGCAAACGAGTTATTACCTACATATAAAAAGAACAGTAAGTAGTTCAATGACGAAATTTCCTGAATGGGAATTTACGTTGCCGATATCAGGTATTAGGTCAGGTACCATTGTATTAATAAGCGATGTCATAAAGAGTATCGCGTTCATATTTTATTGCTGGCAAATAACGATCGCTATATTTTCTTAAATAAAAGTTTAGAAACCAAACTCAGAGAACGATTAAAGTCACACCGAAACTCAGCCGAGCGTCCAAGCGTGCTCAAAGGTAATTTACTTAGTTTGTTAAGAATCTTTGCGAAAAATAAAGAGATAAAATAAACCTTAAAAAAGAGTGAACATGGAGGCAAGCCTTTGAGTAATTTCTATCATTTTCGTGATGAATTCCATTCTCCAAATAATGCTTATGGCAGAAGAGCATTACGCTAATAATTGGTTTCGGAGATCTCGAGGGCCGAGAGCGCTCAGTTACGAGAGTGCATGCATGCCAAATTGCAAAACAACCGGTTTGGTGCAAGATATTAAAATTTATAATTACTGCAAGTAGTGAGGCAAATTATTAAATTATACATTACAAATTAAACTAAGTACAGTTGATGGAACAAAATGATGCGTTAACGGGTTATCTAGAAACACGTTAAATCAAAAGTTGTCTCACAAACGCGCAATTTCCTTAAAAGTTTCAATTCTTCTGGTAAAGATCTTGAATAAAAAGATTTTAACTTGTTTACGTACGTGAAATGCTGCAGGCGGTTGGAGTCGAGTGATCATTTAGAGAGAAGCAAAGCTGACATCATCGCCCAAGTTAGACCACGGCATTGTTATTGCGTCGTGCCGTTGAGCGAAAGAAAAGAGATGAGCTATCGCAAAATTCGTAAACCGACTAGGAATATTAAATAGTTTTGCCTTATTTAACATTCAATAGAACAAAACTTTTGGCCGCGATAGACATAAGAGTTTAGTATTCAATGTCACGGGCGTCCGATTACATGAAACAATTCGCTGGTTCATTGATTTTTATTGCGATCAATTTTGCACACATTGTGTTAAATGAGGCATTGATAGGTCCTCAAGTTGATGGATTATTGATTATGCTAATTGGTTTCTGGCAGTATAAAATTAAAATCGAATAAGAAGTCATTGCTACTGGAGCTCAAATTATCTGGGCGATAACTTTGATGACCTTCGATACTGAACAACACTTACACGGACACGGCATCATGCAAACCACTAACGATTGGATTTTTATGGGTAATGCCGAAGAAGCAACATTTCAAATACCTAAAACAAAAAAACTTTGAAAAACTTAAAAACACGCTATGATGGTAACTGCCTAACTGCTCTATCATCAGACCTTGGAAACTACCTTTGGTCAAAACATACACAGTACATACATTCTACAGAGTTCTAACAGGGCTAGAGCAGGGCAGGGCTAAATATCGTTGTCTTTGAGTTCCAGTGCCCACCTGATTGATTCATTATTAGAACCTGGATCATCCTTAGTCAAAATACCTAGTGGGTAGTATAGTTAGTATTGTTCTAATAAGCCCGAATATGGCTAGGATACATTGTTCTGTCTTAGAGTTCCGGTGTCTATTTTCCGACTCAATCGTTATATCAGCTCGATGATACCATAATAATGCACTGTGATCAGAAACACATTTATTGCCAAGTTTCGTATAAATGCAATAGTAAGAAGTGGGTGAAAATTGAGTTGAAAGGTTTCGTTAATTTCAGAGATCTCTAGAGATACAAGTGAAGTTGATATTATAAGCGTGTTAAAAAGGAAAAGGTATCCGAGAGACAGTCGGAGTGAATTATAATTTATTGTACTTTGCAATCCTGCAATCCGGGTCACAGAATATATAATAGTACTAACGTACAGAATGGCCACGCTCCGCCCCGCACCGGTTCGAGTTACCCCACCCCTCAAGCGCAGATTGCAGGAAAACCGCAGGAAAGCAGTCGGGTGCGCGACGCGATGTGTGTCGGCCGCACGGCACTAAGTTCGGGAGCAATAATTTTGCGAAATCGTAACGGTACTCTACCTACTTCCTTTTTCTGAATTAATAGTGATTTTTCAGAAATCACGTTAATTTCAGATTAACGCGATTAATACATGAAATAACTACGTACAGAATGATTATTTTAAGTTTGTAGACGTATATCTATTGTAATTGAAAATAATAATGTTTAAAATACGCAGATAGACACATTTTAAGTAGGTTTAAATATATCGAGAATATTCTGGCAGAACCGGATAAGTGCACAATATTTATTTTTTATACGGTTTTGCTAGATAAATAAAGCAGAAAACATTGAGTATGCCTATGTATGTAACTTTAAAAAAAAATTGCACTTATTCTGTTTTGCCAGAATACCCTCGAAATAGGTAAGATGCACATATCTAAGCCATACCTACATATGAGTACCTTTAAATGTCATTGGTAGCACTTATAGTACTATACGGTTTTGCAATAGTCAGCCCTGTGCAGCTTACGCACACATTGACGCGTGTACAGACGTCGTCGTGCCTATGTAGATTCAAGAACGCGTATTTTGTACGGCGTGGCCGCCCTGTGTCCGGGCTGTAGTTCAAATGAATGTTAATTAAAGCGTGTAACAGATACGGGCACGGGTTGCTGCGCAGGGTGCCTATTATGTTCCCTTAGGGCAGTGAAGGGACGACTTGCAACACGAAGCCCCACTCTATATGCAAATTAACGGTAATGAGGTCTGCGAAATATATAAATGAAAATGATGGCTAAGCTTAGAGTGATAGAAGCCGCGCGACCAACGCCCATGCGACAAGTAAATATTATGATTAGCAAAGTAACATTAAAAATATAAGTGGTAACAATGAATACAAGTTAGAGGTTAGAGATTCATTTACAATGCAATAGTCCAGTTCATGGACATAAATGAACCGACAATACAATATTAAAACATGAAAATTTTGTTAACAAGTACCTACCTATGTGACAAAGGCACACAACTTATGTGACATAAGTTATGCAGCAAATTATGCAAACCGAAGTTGCTCTGCAAATGACTAAATTACTGATCAAATACGAACTGGTACTGCTAAATAAAGTGCGGATAAAAAATACAAGCAAAAACAGTGCATTTGGTTCAAATTATCAATTTGTAGCTGTCATCGGAGATGTATACCAAATTCAATATATTCAAAGCAAAAAAGAAGGACCATCAATCATTGTCAGTCTTAAAATACTTGAGATATTCAGATTATCAAAAGGAAATATTTGTGAAGGTGTAGTCGTTATTTATTGCTATACAGTATGACGAGGAAGTTCAGAACACATGTCTCTTACTTGATATGTACATATCTTAGCATGCGCTTCTACCAGAGATGGCGAGGATGTGTTGCCAGGAATGGGTTTTTATGAACCAATAGAAACGCTTCATCTACCTATCCTTGCATAGCACTACTCTGGTGGATCGCACATCTCTGGTTAAAACGCAGGTTTGCTGGGTAGGAATTTACTTTGATTCTAATTCTTTTAAAAATAATATCGTATACAGATACTTTTTTTAATCATCTATCACAGTCATGTTAATAATTTCCATGTACCTATAAATACCTCAGTAGTTGGTAGTAACTGAATAAAATCAGCATAATTATTTTTTATAATATTAGTATTTATATCAAGGCTAGTTGTTTCATGAAATGATAAATGAATGAATTTGTTGTAAGCAGAGTAAATTTTGTCCTAACGCATTTTAATTCGCATATCTAACTAATAAAACACGAAGGCTTTCTGTTCATTGAGGGACCCCTAAAACCTCTTACAAAAACTGTTTATTCTGTTTCGTTCCACCGTTATTGAGATGCGGGCAAAAAACGTCTGTAAAAAGTCGCGGGATGAAATTGCGAAGAGTGCGTGAGGTGAAAGAAATGATGGTGCGATGGAATTGTACTGAAGAATGGCAATGGCACACATACTTACATTGCCTCGATCTTTAACGATGCGTGAGCCCGCGCCGAAGAAATGGCGACGAAACTAGGTGGAGTAAGAGTAACAGATTTTTTATTTATCATCTCCCTTTACAACAGGCAATCACCCTACTTAGGTACCTAAAAAATGCAAATTGAGCGCATATTTAAAACGTGACATGAAATTATGCGAACGGAATTTAATTGCGCATTAACGTTTCATATTTCACGTTCAAGCAAGTTCGTGTAATCGTTATATATATTAGTAGGAGCGTAAATAGCCTATTGTTTCGAGACATTAACGAAAATTGATCCCTGATCACATAGCAGTACTATGATATTAATATCCGTCCGTTCCACATCGAGATTAATATTGCTTTTGTTCACTATAAAATTGTCGCAATTATATCGTTTGTAGAACAGCCAAACGTAGCGCTTCATTGAATAAAATATTAGTTGTCTCTGTGGACAGATCCGTCACGGTTATTTAGGTCGTAAATACCTAAGTGTAAAGTTAACTGTAATTTTTTCGTGGATTGATCGATCGCGATTTGATAGCCTGCAGCTCCAAACTGGTTCCGAATACGGACTTCGTACGCTGCGGTTAAATTAAAAGGCATGATGTCATGCTTTTTTGCGACTGCCACGGAACGTTAAGGCGAGCTTTTTGCTCCAAGCTTATGTTCGTAGTACCCTTGGTTTCTGATTAAATATAAATGGCTTGATAAAAATAGTATATTTTTATCGAGGGGCAAAAATAAGCCAATATATATATACCCGAGGGTTTATATTGACTTTTAGTTTCGAGTTGAAAACTCTATTTTTCACTTCGATTGCGAGAAAAAATTGTAATTTCTGTGAAAGAATTAATGCGTTTCTATTCCTCCGGTCCATAAAACATTCATAGGTTTTTAAATAAATCTTTCTAGATTTCGGCGGTAAAAGATTATCAATTATGACTTTTGCTCATTGCTCGACATCATAATTTTCACTATTCTTGACGACATTGTGAGAATAATCAATTTCTTTCAATCGTTTATGGTTTACGCTCTACAACAATTTCAAGGTTTTCGCGGTAAGTATTTTTTTCCAACCAGACACAGATATAACAAAATCGCATCGGTGAAATGGTCCATACACAAATTCGAATAAATAGAATGGCGACACCTTCTATGCGGAAAAAGCATAGAACTAAGATCACGTAGACTAAGAACGTAACATTTTCGTCATGAAAATGTTCCACACACAATCTTATTTTATGCCAAAAACTAAGTAAGTACTGGCTATATTAGTTTATCGAAGTCGCCCGAAGTAAATTAAAAAATTAATTAGTCCCTAGGGACTAAAATACTCACCTCGTAAGGCTATATTGACCTACTTTTAGAGTATGACAAGTGAAAAAACTATTGTTCAACTGTTCCACTATAATTTATGGATAGAACTCTAAGACTCTAGTGCTATACGCGTCCTGGTGCAAAAACTCTTCGCATATAGCAATAGTAATTGAGTTAGTTAGTATAAATTGTCCAACGCCTTGATAATTTCAAGGTAACAATTCGTGCGCCTGAGAGTAGAGAAAATGTTCGATGATAACTTTTGGCTCTCTGGCGACGCCTACACGCACTCTCGCAGCCAAATCGATCACTGCCGTGAAAAGTACAACAACTAAGCCGCGTTTACCGCCTAACGACATCGACGTAGAGATCAAATATATGCCAAAGAATAAATTAATAGAAGGAAAACTGTTTAAAAGAAAACTGGCAGGAAGACATCCGTCACTCAATATGGCTATCAGCGACACTCGGGCTCATTCCGAGAATGACTATGATGCCACGTGCCTATAAAGACTTCGGCGGTGAAGTATTGTGATAAATGAGTTTGAAAATGACGTTAATGAAATGAACTATGAATGAAAATTTAAATGAAACATGATTTCCTAACATTAAACGTAGCTCGAAAAGCAATGGTAGTAGCGTAAACAGCTCTAACGATGATTGTAATATCATAAACCGGATGGTGTATCAATCAATCCGAGTGATACCTGCGGTAATAATTAAAATTTAAAAAACCCCCGACTTAAAAAAACGCCAGCAAAAATAAAAATAAAAACGCCCGAAAAAAAAACGCTGCTTGAAAAGACAATTAAAAAGTAAAAAATAATTATGCGCTACCTAGCTGTTGCCCGCGACTTCATCTGCGCAAAATTCGTTTATCTCTATCCCGAGGGGACTATGCTGATTTCCCGCAAAATTAGCCTAAGTTAATTTAGTATAAAGTATCTAGTAATATTTTTTTATCTAAGCGTTGTCGGTGTCGGGGGACCGCTAAGGTTAACATGAAACTAAATATGTTGTATTTTTTAAAGTATTATTAATTTAAAATTTAAGTTTTTATTTCATGTTTTTAAACTTTGATATATATTTTTTTAAAGTGTACTAGTGTGTTGGATATCCTGGCTGCAGCATCAGCTCATCTTGTTGCCACCATTGGATTGTATGTAGAATCAAATACTGATCAAAAGGAATTAAACACGACCTATCTGCTATTATTTTTTCAAGAGTATACTGGTGTGCTGAATATCCTGGCTGCAGCATCAGCTCGTCGTGTTGCCACCACTGCATTGTATGTAGAATCAATTACTGACCAAAACGAATCCAAACACGACATATGTGTTATTATTTTTTATAGAGTGTACTATTGTGCTGGATATCCTGGCTGCAGCGGCAGCTCATCCTGTTGCCACTATTGCATTGTTTGTAGAATCAAATACTGATCAAAACGAACCCAAACACGATATATCTGCTATAGTTTTATTAAGAGTGTACCTACTAGTGTTGTGGATATCTTGGCTGCAGCATCAGGCCGAGAATTCCATAATCTTGCATAGCTATATAGCATACATGGGTGTTTAAATTTTTAGGTCCCAAATATGTTTGAAAGTAAAGTAAATATCCATTATGCGTCTAAGATTCCTACCGCAGCGAACAAAAGAGCTGATGATCTTGAAACAGCTGAACCGATTTTGATAAATCATGTCTAAGATCCATCGCTAGAAAACCAGCTTTCAAATAAAAAAAACCGCATTCAAATCGGTCCACCCGTTTAAGAGCTACGGTGCCACAGACAGACACACAGACACACATAGCGGTCAAACTTATAACACCCCTCTTTTTCGTCGGGGGTTAAAAAGAGCAGTAAAAATAGACAGCCATAAAACTACCCGTGTGAGTCAATCTTTATTTAAAGAACTGTAAGAAATCAGTAACAGGAATCAAAACAAACAATGTAAGGACCACCGCAGAGAGCAGTCGAATTCAACGCGGTGTCCTTAGTTCTCTAAATAATAAAATGTAGACTTTTATTAAAAACCATTTTCATCACACTTGCTCGTAAACAGTGTCAAAACATGAAGGCTACCTTGGTTGCAACCCCCCAAATAAAACCCTCGACCTTAATATGCTTGTCATGAGACCCGTGGTCGGTAAATGAGTCATTGCGCGGACAAATTTTCTTGTCATGAAGCCCAAGTTCGGTAAATGAGTTTTCATCACACTTGCTCGTAAACAGTGTCGTAACATGCAGGCTACCTTGGTTGCAACCCCCCAAATAAACCCTCGACCTTAATGTGCTTCTCATGAAACCCGTGGTCGG
Organism: Choristoneura fumiferana; assembly: GCF_025370935.1. Classification (NCBI taxonomy): domain Eukaryota; kingdom Metazoa; phylum Arthropoda; class Insecta; order Lepidoptera; family Tortricidae; genus Choristoneura; species Choristoneura fumiferana. Next base: position 5,459,572 of record NC_133489.1, read on the forward strand.
TAAATGAGTCATTGCCCGTACTCATTTTGTTGTCATGAAGCCCAAGGTCGGTAAATGAGTGTGATACTGCATGGCGTGCGAACATCGACTCATTAAAGCCCTCAGTCTTGGACTTCGGGCTTCTAATAGACTCTCGTTCGTAATTCCTTATTTACCGCCCTTAAGACACAATGTACTATTAATTTCTTGGTCGTTTGCAATCCAGTTGAATAAAAAAAATCTATAAGACTATATTCCATAGAATATAAAGAATGAAAGAAAACATTTATTCGTGTTGTATTTTGTTCACTTTCTTTTGTACAATAAAGAGTTTACATACTACATACATACATGGTAAGAATGTATTGTATTGTGTTGTAAAAAACAGAACAGTTTTTGTTTTTACTAATAGAAAACTTAAAGAATATTTTTTGTCCATTTGCTTTTATTGAATTCAATTGGTACTATTTCTTTAGTTAAAGCTTTCGGTTTGTGTATTAGGTAAATTAGAAAAATAAACGACACTTTCGTACAGATCTCACTAATTACTTATAAGGTGAATTGGGTCTGTGACCTGTGACGCATCAAGATTGGAAATAAAAGGCCAAAAAAACATTATTATATGAAATTTTAAATATCAAATTTTTAGTCTCAGTTCGTAAACGTCTCAAAACCTCAATGTTTGATAATAATAACACTATTGTGTAACCAATACTATGCACATCTACTAGAGTTGTTGGTTGCAGCATAGCTTACAAAGTAGACCCAGGAGGTCTAAAGTCTGAAAATAACAGAACACAGGATAATAAGATGTACAAAGGCGAATAAGAAAAAAGAAAAAAAAGAAAGGTGGATAAGATTAAAAAAATAAAAAATTGTTATGCATGTCACGCGAACACGCGTGGTCCCACAACAGCAATCGGCCTGCCTACCTATACCTAGTAGGTACAAGACTATCTCGTACAAATTATTTGCAAATAGATTATAGAGAAACTTAACCGGTTTACAGCTAGATGCATAATTTAAAACATTACAGTAACAAGCTAATATACAGCTTATTTTTAAATTTCCTGTTCAATAATTCAAATATCTTTTATGATATCAATGTTGATTCGAATCCGGTCCATGATAGATGTAAAAGCATTGAACAGTTTCGTGATGACTATTTGATTTGTACTCTGTTAAAGCGGAGATAGCATCAAGATTCACATTGCGTGGGACTTGTCATTGTCTTGGCGAATTTTCGTGGTCGGTTCGTCTGTCAGTCCATCCGTGTTTTCAAGATGCTATCTCCAATGAGATGTTAATGTATTACTTGGCACGGTCAACAGTCGCTCGGGCTAGTCGAGATGTCTGTATTATTAGCCGTGCGTAAGGGACAATCGCCATTGTTCTTTGTATTTTTCACGGTCTCCTAGTTTTTGTGAAAAGCAACGTCATCGTCAGTGCGAGTATTAAATTTACATTGACCTTCTCGACCTGTTCCGCAGTGAATTTGTATTGTGGTGAACTAACTCTCGTTGTAATAAGGATACCTATACTTAAATATATCCGTAATAACGTTAAATTATCAAGAAGCTCCTTAAGTAAATACAATATGTTTATATTACCGGAAGATAATGAACTTGATAAATAACAACATACTTGTTTACTAAACCCGAGTAAATAAACTCTATCTATCTGGAAGTGGTCCCTTCGAGTCCGACGGCAAAATACTGTACAAGGCCACGGTATTTACGAGAAGTAGACACGTGGTACATATCTACTTCACGGCCGATCGTCTACATCTAGGGAGCAGCGGTGCGAAAAGCGATTATTACCAGCGTGCTTGTACTCGAGGAAAATGTATTCAAAGACCGTGACCTAGGGTTCTCTTTGCGATGCGGCGGCCGCCCGAAACTACCAGACGGCTTGTCGCCAGCAGTGGGCGAGCGAGATAGGCCGATGCGTGAAGAGCACGAGGAAGAGAGATGGGTAAACGCGCTATGGCGCGAAAATAAAAACTGAGGCGACGGTGACGTAATGCACGAGAACATAAAACGCAATTTTATGATGATCTGCAAAAAAGTTGTTTACAAAATAGGAAGAGCGTAGGCCCGTACACCACTAGATTTAATAAAAAAAAAAGGTGATCGATCGTCAACAGTAAAGGCTAATGTTGTTTGTGAGAAACGTAAATAAAGTTGACTACCTACACGCGATTTTTATTAGGTATCTCTTATCGTAATGTTGGTACCTAAGGTGCTTTACATACAAATAATAACTGATATGAGACGGTTAATGCATGTCGTAAGTAAAGTGAGTTTTACGATTAAGTTATTTTATATATTCTTACAAGGTCAATATAATGATTGTCAACAATGAAACTAACAAACGATAAAACTTTGGTGATAAATACTCAAATTTAATCCGAACACGATATTTCTATATGTGCCCAAGGCTGGATACCTACTGTTTCAGCAAATTTCGTTTTACCGAGTAACTACGTATTCACACATTTTAACCCCCGACGCAAAAAGAAAGGGTGTCACAAGTTTGACGCTAATATCTGCTCTAAAATGGGAAGACCGATTTTGATGAGCTTTTTTTTTAATCGAAGCTAGTTTAATCGAGGTGGCTTTTCAACTTTTCTAACTTGGTTAGGTTATGTATGAAATTAGCTGGTTTAACAATTATTTTTAAAAGCGCACTAGTGAGAATGCCATTTGAAAATTTGATTGCAGGTTTGTAGCAATATCTACTCAGATTTTAGAATTGTATGTCTATAGATGCGAGTTAAAAATCGCACTCCTAGTAGAATTTAAGTAAATACAATATGGTTATAGTTCTGGTACTCATCACCCGCTTACGAGGGACGCTCGCTTTGTTTGTTCGGCTCGTGAGTTGTTTCACGGTTTCAACCTAACACTTCCTTGCTTCACTCGTCGTTATAACGATCTGGTCAGGTTTTGAATCGAAAAACCATAGTCAAAACCATGTTTTCTTTTGGGACATGAAAGTTTGATTACTGAAAATAACGCCAAACGGTCATTTTTTAACAATGTAGTTGTTCTGCTAACTGTGACAGTTTTAGCGCAATGAAAGTCGACGAATACATTGGTCACCGCGCAGGTCTCACACGCAGAAGATACACTTACAAACTACTAACTACTGCACTTACAAACGAAGGCAATAATTAGGAAGTGTTTATTAACTTAAGTTGTTGCAGTGTATTACTAAAATATACACTGTTACAAGCCAACCTCCAATGGCAGTATCCAGCTAGTGGTAAGTTAAATTCGACTAAAAAACCTTTATACAAGTTTTTCAAGAACTTTTATTCGAGGTTGACAGATATTTCAGTTATAACACGCAATACTTAAACACTTCAGATTAAGATTCATAACTTAATATTCGTGGCACCGTACCTTGTTTTAGTAGCAAAGATTTATGAAACGTCGGGAAAAGTCGTCCGACCGGTTGCATCGCATACCGATGACGTCAGTGACATTTCTTACCCAAAGCCTCAGTTACTTCACGACTGTAGAATACAATTATATTTTTAAAACATTTATAAACGATTATTACGTAGACCAGTGATGTCTATCAAATATATATATAGATATCACGGGACAATTCACACCAATTGACCTAGCCCCAAAGTAAGCTTAGCAAAGCTTTTGTTATGGGTACTAAGCAACTGATAAATATAATTATATTGATAGATACATACTTAAATACATATTAAACACCCAAGACCCGAGAACAAACATTCGTATTTTTCATATTCTGTTGAAGTGGAAAAATATCGGTACATGCCTTAACATAACGCATATATTATCCGCTTTGATGCAAATTGCATCATTATGTTGATGTTGATGAAGACTTTAATATGTTACTGTAAAGGAAAACGAATTGTATATGTTTAATGCAGATGCAAACGACAAAGCGAAGGTCCGATCAGTTTATTCTATAATATTACATCTTCGAGGTCGCGTGCGCATAGAGCTCGTTCATAGCTCTGACGTCACAAACGGTGCAGACATTATGGCGAGCTAGCAATTTCTACTCATGCATAGAAACGACATGAGCTCTAAAAATTCTAAAAGGAGAAAGCGGTAAACGAATTGATTGTGTAAGTCTATAAATTGAAGATCGTCAATACTTGAGACAGGATGAAATGTTTTTGTAGCCTCTCGCCGAAGAAAATATTGTGTGGTTGTGTAAAATGACATCATCGCTGGAGGCGGGCGGTTAACCATTTTGTGAGTCAATTCAATAGAATGATGCAATTTCGATCACCTGACTTTGGGAGGCCTTATGTGGTGCAAATTTGTTATTATGACCAACCTGTTCCAAAATGTGTTTTGGACTGGATCCGACATAAATACGCAGAATTTTTACTGAACAACTATTGTTAACTAGCCGTTGCCCGCAACTTTAACTAAATACATCCCGCGGGAACATTACGCTTTCCCGGGATAAGAGCTCATGTTAATCACGGAAGGTTGTAGCTTTAGTGAAAGTATGGAATTGGTTTCAGTAGTAGTATGTAGGGGCATGCAAACATACAAACAAATAAACAAGCATTGAAGTACAGGTTGAGATAAGGATAAGATCAACAGTAAGTATAATAAAAAAGACTCAAAATTGTTACCAGCAAATAACCAGTTAATCATTCATTACAAATCACGTGCCTCATTTAACAAGGCCACAACATATAAGGGTCAATCAACTTTTTCTTGTTTTTTGGCAAAGAACAAATCAAAATAAAAATGTAGATTTATTTACATAAATATATGCTTTTATTGTAGAACACATATTAAATTTTTAAAATTCGAGAGTTGCCGCGGACTTGTATGATTATTATATGTTTTATATAGCCATAAACATAATTCGAGCTCAAAAGTGGTCCCCTGAGTAACCATGATATAATTAGATAACACGGCATGCTGATTAAGATCTAATCAGTGCAATACATAAATAAACACATTTATATCGGTTTTACATGTAAAATATTGTGAAACACATTTTATATAGAATGTTATAACTACTAATTATGTCTCTTGAGTCACTGGTGACAAAAAGTGTACAAATATTTTGCCTTTTATTAGTTTTATCTAATTCAACTAAAACGTACATCATAAGTTTTATTTGCCTCTTTCATTTAACAACAAATCGTGTAAAAAAAAAGCGAGTACCGTGAAACTCTTGTGTGAAAAATTAAAAAAACTAAGGCCTTTTTTTGGGGACAAGTTGGTTATCCAAGAGACAAAATGGTGACTCGAGAGACTTTTAAAGTTGACTAGGCTTACTTTTTGGTCACCCATGAGACGAAATGATAACTCAAGAGACTTTTAAAGTGGAATGGACTTGAGCTTGCAAATGTGTTTTTTTATACTTTAGCTTTTATCATTGCATAGCATTATAGCAATTTTACTTAATGAAACTTTAGCATTAGAACTGAGCTCTTCATTAATTAATACCACTGGTCAATACCTCGGCGTCGTCAATATTGAGTACAGGTGTGTCTCCAATATATAAGATATTTTTAAGTTGCTGGACTGGATCGGACATGGCATAAATATCAATGGCACATACATTTCTCACCTCCGTTTTGCCGACGACATAGTTATAATGGCAGAGTCGCTGCAGGGATTGTGACATGCTGAAAGCCTCAATGATGCTTCCCGAAGAGTGGGTCTCGGAATGAATTTAGACAAGACCAAGGTTATGTTCAACAGTCATGTCATTCCGAGACCAGTTACCGTCGGTGGCGCCACGCTCGAAGTTGTGTCTGAGTATCTTTATCTTGGTCAGACTATAAAACTCCGTAGAAACAACTTTGAGAAAGAGGCTAATAGGCGAATACAGTAGGGCTTTCGGGAAACTTTGGCATATCTTGTCGTCAGACATCCCTCAGTGCCTAAAAACGAAAGCCTTCAACCAGTGCGTCCTACCAGTTTTAACCTACGGAGCTGAAACGTGGACTTTGACTGCGGGCTAATCAACAAATTCAAGGTCGCAGCGAGCTATGGAGAGAGCAATGCTAGGGGTTTCTTCGAAGGATAAAATCCGAAATCACATAATCTGACAAAGAACGAAACTCACCGACGTTGCTCAGAGAATTAGTACGCTGAAGTGGCGTTTGGCTGGCCACGTATGTCGCAGGACCGATGAACGGTGGAGCAGACGAGACCATGGACGGGAAAACGTAGTGTAGGGCGTCCTGAGGCACGGTGGATGGATGACCTTTAGAGGATCGCTGGCGGCGGATGGATGCGAGGGGCTGGAGACAGTGTTGTGGCGCGCCGTGGAGGATGCCTATGTCCAGCAGTAGACTGCTGTAGGCTAACGATGATGATGATGATGTGTCTCCAATGTGAAGTAGCTGATAATGTCTTGGGTAGCGACATGGGCAAAAACCTTTTTCACAAAAACAACTCAAATCACGATGTTGCAACTGACTTGACACGCCCTATTGAAGAACTATAAGCCCATCTCGCTATTGAGCCATGTTTATAAGCTCCGGGGTGCCAGGGAGCTGTCCAGAGTCTTAGTAAATCGTCTCGAACGCAGGCTCGATGACTTCCAGCCACCCGCACAAGCCGGGTTCCGAAAATGATATAGTACCGTAGACCAGATACATACGCTGCGGCAAGTCATACAGAAGACCAAAGAGTATAACTTGCCGCTATGTCTAGCGTTTGTGGATTATGAGAAAGTCTTTGATTTGGTTGAAACGCGGGCGGTGCTAGAGTCTCTCCAGCGATGTCGTATTGACTATCAGTATATCGAAATGTGTAGTGTTTGTATAAAACGCCACTTTTTCGGTCCGAGTACAGGAACAGAGTTCGAAGGCAATTCCCTTGAAAAGAGGCTTCAAACAGGGAGATGTCATATCTCCGAAACTGTTTACTGCCGCTTTGGAAGACGTCTTCAAGCTTCTGCAATGGAAAGGAATAGGCATCAGCACCATCGGTTTGCCGACGATATCGTGTTCATGGCAAAGTGGATGGAAGAACTCAGCTTGATGCTCGAAGGCCTCAATCGAGTCTCCCAACGGGTGGGCCTCAAAATGAACAGGGACAAGACTACGGTCATGTCGAATGTTCATGTAGTGTCGACCCTTGTTTTGGTTGAGAATTTGGTTCTTGAAGTTGTTGACGCGTATGTATACCTAGGACTTAGGACGAACCATCCAATTAGGTGGGTCCAACTTCGACAAGGAGGTCAATCGCCGAATCCAACTCAGATGGGCAGCTCAGGGAACTCTGCAATGTCTTTTTGTCCAAAATTCCTAAGTGCCTTAAGACGAAAGTCTTTGAACAATGTGTGTTGTCAGTGATGGCATATGGATCCGAGACGAGGTGCTTCACTATATTCTTATAAATAGGCTCAGAGTTGCTCAGAGAGCAATGGAAAGAGCTATGCTTGGGGTTTCTCTACTGGATCGAATCAGAAATGAGGAGATACGTTGAAGAACAGGGGCACCGATATTTAAAATCCTGAGAAATACGAAAATGTTAAGTTTGTTAATGCTAAAATTATAGCTTTTAGTGAATTCAGTTACGGATTGCTTTAACAAACAGATCAATGTCTCATGACTCACCAAAAAAGTCTCTTGGGTCACCGAAAAGGTCAGCTAGGGGACGATGACTCAAGAGACAAATTCATGTAAAAACCATTAAAAAGCATAATATAAACGAAAACACAAAATAAAACAAGTTGCTTTAGAATATTAGACCGTCATGCCATGTATTAAGCTCTATTTTGAACCACAATCATAAAAAACTTATGAAATATCGCGGTAAGTCAGGAGAATTGGAATAAAGACACCGTACCTGTGTAAGAGCCCCAGACAAAATGAACAATGCTAAAAAATGCCGCATCAATGGCGGACCGAGTCATGTGACATTCAGATAGGTTGTCTATTGGTCTAGCCAAGGTCATGCGACGTCATTACATTTACACCTACTTTTAGAATGGTAAGTTAGGGGACTTAGTATTTTTTATTTTCACAGGGACACTTTTTTAAACTGTACTGTAAAATTAAATATTCAAGTTCTGTAGATTGGCACAACGTTTTAAGATACTAAATGCAGTATTTTATTTAAATAACCCATAACATTAAATACCAGTGAACGATTTTTTTACACCAAGACGAAATTAAACATTGAATGTATGCACAGGGACACGAAATTTTTGTATGGAAGTGAAAATGTGTCCCCTAGAAAACCAATAATTTATCTATAAATTATAAAATGTACTATTCTATATTTTGTTCAGTTGTTGGATGATAATCTAATTAAATTATTAACATAATAGAATCAATGTATGTCTTATATTTTTTGAAATAAAATAGATTTACCAGTAGTGACACACAAAAACAAGAAATTGTTGATTGACCCATAAATATTACATGACACATAATAAATTTATTGAGTTACTGCAGTTTAATCATTTGTCATTTACATTATCGCTTAAGCTAGCATTGTTAATAATAATAAATTGCATTGGATAAATGCAATAAATTCAAGCAATTTAAGCCTACACTCCAAATCCAATCTTCTTGATTCAACAAACTTTATAAGGCACTTGTCTCACCGCCAGCGAGGAAACGATTGGCTATCGACTATTTTCTCGCTCAAGAAACGAACAAAAGATATAAGATCCTGTGTGAGTAAAAGAGACACATATATTAATAGTTGATCGCTGGCTGTTCACACTGTCGGCGAGAACTCGGTCTTACATCTTTTGTCGCAGCGACAAGCTATAAAACTCGCTGAGCTATAGATACTCGCTCAGCGATGTCAGCTTGGCGACCGCCCCGCACGAGCGAGTCGAGTGGAGCGAGTAATCGCCCGTCGCACGCAAACACTCGCTTACAGCCGAGCGACAAAACTACACTCGCTTCTCGCTGCTCGCCCACTCGTTTCTAGTTACTCGCTCTACTCGCTTCTCGCTCATCGTCGGCGGTGGGACAAGTGCCTAAGGGCCGTCTGGGTACCTATTGATATTGATCGAGTGGAATTATAGTTACTGGGTAAAGCGCATAGGCGTGAAGCCATAGGATCAAAGCGTAAGTAGGTTGAGAGCCCTTTAAATGCTTAATCCGTTCAAGACTACACGGTGCGACAAGCTTTAAAACACATCATTAACACAGTTTATCCTGTGGCAATGAAGACAAAATCGATTGTTCCTTCTAAACACTACTTTAACATGCGCTTGCTTACTATATACAATATATCTTAGTCTAAACTAACGTCACGCACCTACGCACAATGTTTTTAGTTTTTAGAGCACTTACATAAACCGACTTATATCAAATAAAAACAACATTTAAGTTTATTGGGCCGCTAATTTATCAAGCAATAAACACGTTGGTTCATTTTGCGAAAAATTTGGGTCGAATGAGACACAGTTTCAACATTTCCAACGATCAACAAGAGTAGATAAATCTCTAGTCGATGGCATGTGTGTGTTACATAATGTGGTAAACACTTTAGCGCTCGGGTTGGCGGAAACGGCGAATCTATCTGTTTAACTAACCGATGTCATACGCGAGAATTCGCTCGCAGGATGCTGTTGAAGACTACAATAATTTTCGAAATATCCCTGAATCCCGAAGGTTATCAGTACAGCCAGAGGTAAAAAAAAATATGTTATGTACTATTTAGCGTTAGCAGTGACGCTGCCGGAAGATATTGTGACATAATATAATACACCGCGATACTAAAATAGGGCACTCAGTTATCCTTATCGTATGTTACGCAACCGCTGCACATGTTAAAGGTTGTAAACAAATTCGGTAGCAACTATAGGGCGCGTAAACACGGACAATTTAGGACGCTGTGTGAACAAATACGTCCGTCAACATTGTAAGAATGATCGATGTAAACAGCTTGCAAAATACATACAATTTATTAAGAAATAAGTTGCAATGAGATTTACCAAGAGTGTAAGTAAATTTGAGCAAACAAATTATGGCCAAGAACTGATTACTTAACTTTATTTGGACAATTAGGAATGATAAAAAACAGCAAACAGTTCAGTGCCGGGTTATCGTAACCTTTTTGATATCTTTACGGAGGTTCAAACGGGCAAGCACGTAAAAGGGTATTGGTGGTCACAGTACTATTTTTATTGAAAATAACATTAAGCTCGAAATTTATTCACGTGCATTGAGAATTGTTTGTTTGTTTGTTTATACTCTTTATTGTACAAAAAGGAAAAACAAAAAGGTTACATAAATTAAAGTAAAGTATTAAGTACAAAGGCGGAATTGTCTCGTAGCTCGTAACCTAACCTAACCAAACAAGCAAAGATAAAAAAGGTGATTTGGGTAATGGATTAGCGCAAGTGTTCTAAGATAGCGATTTGTGGTAAGCCATTGACGTCAACAGACAAAACTTCAGGGCACATTTCATGCCCCCCATTAGTTTAACTTGGTAATTTTAAGCTGGTAAATTGCGTCGCGATATTGACGCTAATCTGTAAAAAAAAAACTATTAAAAGAAAACGTTTAGTTAGTGAGACCTCTATTTAACTGTTTTACTGCAACAGGAAATCTTGAAAGATCATGAGCGTGAAACAAAACGATCAAAATAATGCTTTCTTCGTATTTCTTTGAAACAATATTTTGACTAGAATGTTAAAATATCGCACTACCGCACATGCGATACGTTTGGAAAAAGAAACGGCCAAGAGCGTGTCGGAAACGCCCAAAATAGGGTTCCGTAGCCATTCCGAAAAAAATAAGCAATATTTTTCTAAGGATTTCGTATTTTATACGGAATCTTCCAAGTTAAGATATATTTTATCCTTAGGCTGCTATTTACTCTTAAACTACTAATAATTCTCAAGCCAACTTAACCGTTATAGTTTTCCATTAGTTTTTTTTTTATTCTTCTGGATGGCAAACGAGCAAGTGGGTCTCCTGATGGTAAGAGATCACCACCGCCCAGCCTGCAACACCAGGGGATTGCAGATGTGTTGCCAACCTAGAGGCCTAAGATGAGATACCTTAAGAAAGTTCGATATATTTACTACCCATTCTGAATTTTTTCAAATTTTTCCAACACGGTTTAGATTTAAGAGGGGGGGGGGGGACGCTCGATTTTAATGAAAATGTTGAATATTTCGCAAACAAATCACTGAATCGAAAAATCGTCTTAGCAAACCCGTGATGGTTTTAAAATACCTATCCAACAATACCCCACACTTTAGGGTTGGATGAGATAAAAAATATTTTTATTTTTTATGTACTATTTTGTCGGCATAGTTTACATATATATTCGTGCAAAATTACAGCTTTCTAGCACTGATAGTCCCTGAGCAAACCCACGGACGGACGGACAGACAGACAGACAGACATGGCAAAACTATAAGGGTTCCGTTTTTGCCATTTTGGCTCCGGAACCCTAAAAAGCTCAATTCGTCATGACTTTAATCCATATCATAAGCAAACGGCAAAAAAAAACTTTGAAACAACAAAAACATCAGCTGCCAACGTCTTAGATGTATGTACACAACACTGTAAACGATATAGACCATGCTGATATCAAATATTTAGAATAGACCACATCAAGTCTAGTAGTTGATAATGACGCGACACACCAAAACACCATTAAGCGTTATCTGTAGTGAGCGTGCCAATGTAAACACAAACGAAGCGATTAGCGATTTCATAAAAATGGCTGCTGTCGTTTTATCGAATGTTACGCGACCCCTTTATCGCGTGCGTGTCGTTATCAGGGGACATCAGGAGAGAGAAGCTGAAACGTGACCCAAGACAAACATTGTTAAATGGATTAAAGCAATCCCTGAATAGTTATTTATGTCGCAAGGGAGCAAAATGGTGTATTTACGGCGAGGGCGTACATTGAATCCCTCATTTCGCTTAGGATTCTACAATAGAATACTGAGCGTAGCGAGGGATTCTAAAGTAGAATCCTAAGCGAACTGAGGGATTCAAGTGTTAACGCCCAAGATGAAAATAATTTTGCTCCCGAGTGGCTCATACAACTTTTCACACCGAGCATTAAGATACTTGAAAAAGAAAAAAAATAATTGTTATAAAAGAACAACCAGCATAGAAAATGGCGTGACTTTACAATTATCAACTTCAAAAATTGGCATTTGCAATATAACACTTAGTAAGCCTTTCGTCAGGGAGGAAATGTTACTTTTCTGAAGGAAAAAGTGAAAAGGAAATTATGTAAGAGATGTTTATCTTTAAAAATCCAATATGTTCAGTTTATTCAAACAAATCAGTTGTGTTGATAAAGCAAGAACGCTATGGGTACGCTATTTTAGGTCATTCATGCTAATGTATTTATTTCGGTCATCTTTATTGCATTGTAGCTTTTTTACGATGGTTTAGATTTAGAAATTTTCCATGCTATTTATGCATAAATCAATGGTACAATCTGATCATTTCATCGCTTTTTTTTGCTCTTTTTCGCATATTTTTTGACCTATTTTACTTTGGGATAATTTATTTCTCATAATTAATTTGTATTAGCATAATAGTACAGTCGCATAGTAATACTTTGGCCAATACTTTGTTTGGCATGTTACGGTTTAAGAATATTTTTAGTTGAACTAATATATATTTGACAAAATTATTCTACTGATATTATAAATGTGAAAGTGAGTGAGTGAGGGAGTTTGTAAGTGAGTGACTGTTTGTTACTTCATCACGCTGAAACTTCTGGACAAATTTGCATGAAAATTTTCAAAAAGTTAGTTTATAACCTGGATTAAAACATAGGATACTAGGATACAGGATATTCCCACGGGATAGGGATAAAATCTCTAAATAACAATCGCTGGGCTTAGTCATGAAATTTGGTATGTAGGTAGCTGGACATCTGGAATAACACATAGGCCACTTTTTTATCCCGATATTCCCACGGGATAGGGATAAAATTTCGAAATAACAACCGTTGGGTTTAGAGTCATGAAATTTGGCATGGGTGTTTTAATTTAACGTCAATGAAAACCACGATGTAATTTTAGGGAATTCCCACGAGAATTTAATAAAATCCCGGTATTTTAATTCAACTGCTGTATCTAATGATTTACGCATGCGAAGCCGCGGGTAAACGCTAGTTTGTCATATTTTTCAGAAACCATAATTACAGTTCGAACATTTTATTAAACATAAATTAGGTTAGGTTAGGTCGGTATGTTGTCCAGGCGCTAAGCGCCTGAATGACGCAGGATAAAGCGGACCTGCGTCGACCTCGCTTTAGTTCCTAAACATATTATGACTTTTCCTATAGCAGTTTTATTGCTATATGACATTTTGTACATTACAATTTTAGGAGTAAGCACATTTATGCTTTTTGAAACGATGCGAATTAATTATTATGTATTTTTGTATTTATGCTGTTTAATGTTAGTCTATGTGACTATTATGGTTTCAATGTTTATGCTTTTAAATGTTATGCGTAATAATTTATGCCTAAAGATGATTAGGTTGACCGGATGGCCAAGTGGTTAGAGAACCTGACTACTGAAGCTTGAGGTCCGAGGTTCGATCTCTGGCCTGGGCAGATATTTGTATGAATAATAAGAATGTTTGTTCTCGGGTCTTGGATGTTTAATATGTATTTAAGTATGTATCTATCTATATAATATACTCAGCGGCACGAAATTTGACCCACACTTAATACAAAATTGCCTATTACTGCATACATTTGAGGGCCAGATTTTTTGCCGCTTAGTAAATAAGTATGTTAATCCGTTGTCTAGTACCCATAGTACAAGCTTTGCTTATAGTTTGGGACTAGGTCAATTGGTGTCAAGTGTCCCATGATATTTATTTATTATTTATTTTTCGATTAAAAAAATTATGCGTAACCATATTATGCAATACTGATTTTATGCATTCTAACAGTGAAACAACTTATACGTCACTTCCCACTGCTGGGCACAGGGCTCCTGGCAGGGCTGGAGTTCCCAGGCGGGCCCAATGCGGATCGGGAATACACATAATTGAATTGCTTCTTAGATGTATGTAGGTTTCCTTCCGATATTTTCCTCAACTGAGAGGGTCATAAATTTTTTAAATGTAATTTTGCAAACACACTGCACATCGAGCCACAGAAACATTTGTCAATTTCAATTGAAAATTCCAGAAAAAAAAAAACATTTTACCACGTCTATTTTCTGTCAGGTGTTCACTGTATTCAAACTAGCAATGTTGCAAAATTGGCATGAAAACCTATCGATAAGTCTAACTCCAGAATTCTTGGCACGATTATCAAAACAATAAAACAGATTCATTATTAATGATGGACTGACAATCATGATCATCGCGTTGATAGCCGATAGCTAGTAATGAAGTAACTGGACAAGTGATAACATCACAATCGACTATTGTCGCGGGTCGTTAACTTTATCGGACGGTTGCACTTAAAATTGGTGCGCTGTGGTCTATGCAAATACATGGTTTGCAATAATAGGGTACTACTACTAGACTACTCCAACTAAAGTTACCCTCAATTAATAAATAAATATAACATGCCATAGACACGCAAATCCACGTAGTTTTACTGTACGTACATTTGCGTTCTTTTACAGCTTATTTCAGCTCATTTTAGCTTTTTTTCTCCACGTTTAAACTACTTAAATTTAACTAGCATCTTATTTGCTAGGTAAAAATGAGTCATAAATGACAGTCTACGTGGATAAAAATTTAATTACGTGCCAAAATATTAAACCGCGTCTCAGGTGACCGTTGGCAGGATGCCCGTTCACGGCGTAAACAATCTATTTCAGATCTGAAAGTCAATTCGAACCCCGTATTCATATCCTACCAGACCACTCTGCTGAAGCGTGCATTTTAAAATGGACATACGGGAAAGAGATCGTAGGTTATTCAAGTTATCTCCCTAACAGAAAGTGTAATGCGATGAACATAATTGATTTGTATTGAAAAATCAATGATCTCATCTTCAAAAAAATCAGGAAGTTGAACTTATGAAATGTTTGCAAATCGTCAATTTAAATCATAATGCCTACAGCCGACTATGACGCAAGCATCGTGTTAATTTGACTAACGTTGCTTTAAATATTTACTTTGGGCACTGCAGGTTTTTAGCGAAAACTTAGTAGCTCATCAAGCAGCGAGCATTAAACAAATATTTGGCTTGGCATATGAGTAATTCGTTGGACATTAAGTAACCACGTCGGGGTGGATGACCGATTCTGTTTGTCCACGCACCGAGGACAGGTTCACGTATTTCAAGGCACGTCAGCTCGAAGTGCGGGCATTTGACGTGCGAAATACAATCGCCGTTGGTGTCAGCTTGTTGAAACTTCTTTCACAAATCTAGCACAATGTCCGAGTCATTAGTATAGTTTTCTTTTTAAAGTTTGAAGATATTGATTGATCGCTTTACGTACCTTCGCTTTGAAAAGGACGTGACCCGTTTAGAAGACATTGCCTTACCTGAAACAGAAACAGAGTATACTGGTTAAACTACTTATCATCATGCGAAATTGTTGTCACTATAAAAAAAAACAATCAAGCATTGTGAGACAATAGGTAATGATACGATAGCTCAACAACAAACAGTAGACATAGCCAGAAAAATTTCCAACGATAAACGTTTATATATCCGAGGAAACAAGGTCACTGTTAACATATGTATCAGTTAATAACATATTGTAAGCATGCTACTGTAGATATCTACTGGGGAACATGTGTAACTTAGTTAAATAATTAAAGCAGAACCGATTGTAGCATCAAAGAAGACCATGACCGATCGAAATTAATAAATTCTAATGCCATTATATAGCCTTTTGTTAAATTTTATGGCTGCATGACATTGAACCACAGCTGGGTGTTTGCTTATTAAAGACATGTGCAAATGGTAGATTTCACACCGCATGAATAATGAGGTATTCAAGTTTGCCAGAAGCGCTGCATGCCATGGTAAACAGAGAACAGTAAATAAGGTTTATTTGAAGTCACTAGATGACACTAAATACTTTTTATACTTCTGTAAACAAAATATTAATTGGTAAACAAAGAAGTTATTTCTGAATTACTTAATCAATTTATATTTATTATTGACAAAGATGCAAATCGAGGTTGACTGAGATATCAAAATAATTTCCATTTAATTTTCGAGGTAACACGTCGATACACGTGAATGTAAAATTTGAATAACTGTGTACCTACCTATTATTTGAAGAAGGCACAAAGTCGATGGAACTTCACTATACATGTACCATAGCAACGCTAGTGTCATGCGAATTGCTAGTTAAACGGAGTATCAAAGAGAACAAGCAGACACTTGCAACTCGCAAGTCGCGCATATTGCACGGATCACGTTGAGCTCCATAATTTTGCTAGCTATTATCATTGTCTAATAATTTGCTGCTAAGAGTTTAAAATTATATTAAACAAAAAAGGTAGGCAATTGAATAACGGTACACATGATTTATCATCAATCAACATCAGCAGGCTAAATGGATGCTGTTATGCAATAGTGTGTTAAACCTCATTAATTCTGCAATACAATGTCAACTGTAAAAAATATTTTCTAAGGGTTGACATTGTTTACAAGATTTTTACTGAAGAGCGTCAGTCATAATGTCGGTTAGGGTAATTAATGGCATACAGGGCACGATACGATACCTAAAAGTAGTGCTAAAATATTCCCATGAGGCTTCAAATGTTGAATTCATACTCTTAACTTATTCATTCAATAGTCACATCTTACTTAACTCAAGTCATTAAAGCGGAGGATAATTCACGTGGTACCTACCTGGCTAGTAATTGCTCTTACATACTCGATGTGCGAGATTACTTGAATGTTATATAAAATACAAGTTACATGTTACCATTATCCTTATTAAGTTTGCGTTTGTATTTTTCAAATCGAATTCAATTGAGTATATTCGGAGCGTGCGGTTTAAGACAGTATTTAGAGCGTAACTCGAGATTTTTTGGGCTACGTTTTTTGTACTGTATTCCGGGTCATTTCTTGATCGTCTGTTCTTTTCAATTCAGTTGCCAACTGAAATTTCTAGATCACTGTAACAGGTGACAAGCCACTATTAAAAGATACAACACTTGCGGCTAAAGCATCTCACTAATGTTGCAAGGTTATACTCAAATATATTACTGCTAGCTATTATGTATCACCTCACTAGTGATCTCGTGGGAAATTTTTCGAGATAAAAACCATCCTAAGTCGTTTTCAGTGTCTCAAACCATCTTCACATCAAATTTCATCATTCTAGTGGTTTAAGCGTGAAGAGGTAACAGATCGACAAAGTAACTATCGCATTTATAATATTAGTAATGAAAGTGATATTTTCATTATTCTAAGAATGAAACCGTATCAAATAACAAGGATTTGCTTTACAAGTCTTATTTCTAGCGCAATACTTCGCCACGTCACTGTTAAATGAACTTATACTAGATACAACCAACGACGGGGTGTTTAGCGTAGGCCTAACTGTGGCACCCCGAGGCATTCATTGTATGGTACTATTTGTACCGTTAGTCCGGCTGCGAATCGCAAAGGTCTTACGGCCTTATAAAAGTCGTGCTAGCCTGACGTTTCCAGCTCAAGTAACAGACGCACTTCATCGGATATAAAGCCTACTAACAGATAACGGTGCTAGACATAATTTCTAATGCGATAGAATAGCCTGTTAGACCTACTATGTTATTTGAATGAATTGTGGCTAATGACATGGATTTACAAATTACGGCTAATAACAGTTGGTTGAATGTTTTTATCATAGTAGCGGTCTTGATTAAAAAGTGACCCGCTATTAATCCATTTCTAAAGGTGCGACCAAACCGCTGCTTAAAAAACGGTGACAGCACGGAATCGCAGTGACGCACCGTATGCGCACCGCTTTTATCGCATGCTCTCCACACCGCTACTTAAAATACGGAATCGCAGTGACGTGTCGTAAACTTCAGGTCTTTACCGAACAAAAGTCGTGACGTTTACGGCACGTCACTGCGATTCCGTGCCGTCACCTTTTTTTAAGCAGCGGTGTGGAAAGCATGCAAAAAGCGTTGTTAATAACTGAAAATAACTTAAAAAGTTATTCAGGAGAACAACCCACTACTTTACTCAGGATTTCCAAATATGAATTTGAGAATTCCATATCAATATCATTTTCTATAAATGGTGCAAGATAAATTATTAAAATAGCACTAACGAGTCAGAAATCGTAGGTAATATAAATAAAACTGTAGTTTAACATTTCATAATTCATTTCAATTCATTTACAGGTCAATGTTAACACGAGCGTTAATTATAACGGTTGAATAATGACCGCACCACTAAGACTGTCAATCTTAATACAAGGCTATGGAAGTGTTTGTAATTACCCATTCCTATTAGTATTTTTCCGTAACCAATTATTGCGTTGACTTCATATCATTTGTTCCCACGACGACAATTTTCTTAATAAATTCTCATGTTATTTGGGCTCAAACGGTACATGGTTCTTAAAAATAAACAAATTACAATTTACATAAATCAATAAAGCTGCCACCACTTACTGATTCATTTAAGTAAAAATAAATGAACGGGAAACAAAACTGAAAACAGGTTTGTTGGCTACACAAACACAAATACGGTTAGCAGTTAATTGAACAAAATTAAATTAACTATGAAACTGAAACTGCAAAATTATAAAATGAATGCTATTAATAATACAAATGGGACAGAATGCCACTTTTGAACTTAACTAAGGATATATGAAATACTTGACAAAAATTTGTATTATGGGCTTTACAGGCTCTGTAAATATAAGAGTTAGATTTATATTTTTTCCTTTTGAGGGGAACATGAAATAATTTATTGAAAGTTCGTGTGTTCGAACGGGATTCATGATTCATTTCGGGGTTCATGTTAGCTTATTTTAACATTTAATATTTTTTTAATAATATTTTAACATTTCCAACTAATTTCTCAGTTTATCAACTGTCTACAGCTAACTTTAATAACTCATCCGGTCCCACACACATTTAAAAGAAATTATAGTACAATCTTTGTTATGTTCGCAAGTATTTGTACCCAGATACGAGTCTGTCTACATCTCGTATTCTCGCACTATCAAATAAGTAAATATCGTACAGGAGTCAGCTCATTCTATACTAATAAGCTAGCAAAACAATAATATTTTTCAAGCAAAATGTTTATTCTGACATTATGTACACGCACGTCTATTTATTCTTCCTTTTAGCGCAGCATTAAAACAAGTCTTATTACAACTTTGCCCATTAAAAGAGCTTAGGTGGTGAAACACTACGTAGTAGGACAGAAACACCGAATTCAACTTGATAATGTGACTTTACTATAGTAAATAAAAGAATAAGGATTTATTAAAAAAATATAAGCGTTTACTACTTGTGTCGACATTATTATAATTCAGCAAACGAGTGGCCACGTCATGAATACTTGGCAAATGGAGCATAAGTCTTTGGCACAGCCAACCAAGTCGCGCCCCCGATTTAATGCTTGATGGGTTTAAAATGGTACTCTTAAAACGCTAACATAAAAGTATATGTTGGTAATTAAATTTAAGAGAAGAGTATGGAAAACTTGTCTTTGAGTAGGTAAATACGATTCTACTCTACAGTACAAATATTCTTATAAGTCGAATAATTTCATTTCCTATCCACTCCAGTCCATCGATAAGAATTAAAATAAATAAATAAGGCGTATCTTTTTAACCATCAGAAATTCAGACGACGTTTTTGCAACATTGAGTGCGTCAACGACTTAATATTTCAGGCCTGTTTAATTACTGAATCTGATTGTCTTGAAATTGGAAACGGAATAAAATATTTTTAATTAAAATGATAGTAGGTTTTGTGATGGTAATAGTGTAGAGTGAAAAGGATAAACTCACTGCGAGATAACATTTAGGCCCTCTCGTTTACATTCTTGAGCATACATGTGTATCACTGTTTTTCAATATAAATAAACCGAGACGTACAGAAATTCATTGTGCCAAGGTTAACTAGATAGACAAGTTAAGTTAAGAATAATAAATATAAAACGTTTCTGCCGTCATTACTTACTTAAGTTTTCTAAGGGAATTCTGTACCTACATGTTGCTATGATAAATGATTTTAATGCTGCAAATTAAAGTGCATTATTGCTAATAAGTTAAACCATATTCATTATTTTTGAATTAAGCCAAGTAAATCAACTTAAGTTTTCTCACATTTATGGATTATTTATGGATTATTATGTATGTTCGTCTGTAAGCTATTTACCTATTGCATGGGCCAAGTTGCCCGAAATAAATGGATTTATTATTATGTTCTTTATTTTTCTTTCATTCTTAGGTTTAGGTTTTTATAATAGCTCTAAAAAGTAAAATACAGAAAAGTACATACAAAATAAAAATAT
Source organism: Choristoneura fumiferana (assembly GCF_025370935.1). Lineage (NCBI taxonomy): Eukaryota > Metazoa > Arthropoda > Insecta > Lepidoptera > Tortricidae > Choristoneura > Choristoneura fumiferana. Next base: position 5,479,941 of record NC_133489.1, read on the forward strand.
TATAAAAACCTAACCTAGTTTGCCGCCGGTAACGGGGTAGGGCCCAAGCTACCGGTGGTCAGGGCCGCAGAGTGAGGAACCTCCGGACGATGCGTGCCGTGTCCAGAAGTACCGCCTTCTGTATCTGGCCCTTGATCCAGCCATCTAGCGAGAGTCTCTTGAGATGTTGGTCGACACTCTTCGCTATTAGACCGTTATTATTATTATTATTATTATTATCTAGTAAAATCTGTTATAGACGTATTACAATAAAAATGTAGAAAAACAGTAAAACTACGTAGCTGTACGTACACACACGTTCATAACGCATCTGTACATTTCATTAAAACGTACCATGATTTTAAAAAACTGAAATTCATTTGAAGCAGATGGCCTTCAAATGATTCAGATGAAATCTAAATTTACAGATAAATATATCCACAAGACGTATTCGATTGATATATCGCGAATGTTTGCTTTATGTTTATGTTGATATTTTTGCACCGTGCGACCTTTCGGCAAATCTGATACATCAAGGCTGGAAAGAGTAAGCCGGAAACCATCAAATATGGGTCAAGTTTATTCATTACGTACGCAAGTATAAATAATTAAATATTTCATAGAACTCGTGTCGTGGTAATAAAAGGGGCTTCCCCTTGAGCATCTAAGTCCTTCTTATGACATACCTGACATTGTTTTAACCATAATCGTTTTGGCATTGAGAGCTACGAGGTGTTTAAGATGATTTATGACGAATTTGAGTAGTTGTATTTAAAAAAATACTATTAAATTATGAATATGACACTACCTTTAAGTCTATGCTTAGGGAGCACTACCTGTCATCTTGCGTATGAATGTTATAGTTAGCTTATTTATGTGTTGTTATGGTATCTATCTACCTATCTATCTGTTTAGATTTGTTGTGTATGTGTATTGTATGTGTAAGTTTTATGTATTCTTGATACAGCTCTAATCTACTGTAAATTGCACCACCTGCTAAAATGTATTCCTTATTTCTGTCCATTGTAAAGGTTGCCTGGAAGAGATCGCTCTGAAGCGATAAGGCCGCCTATTGCTTACCTTAGAAAATCTCTATGTATATACTTGTGTTCTCTGTACTGTTTACTGTATTGGTGTGCAATAAAGAGTTATTGTATTGTATTGTATTGTATGACAAGATTCGTTAGTCTCGACATATTTTAACACAAATAACACGTCAGATGCTATCGCCTTTAATGTGTTGCTTTATTAATAAATATTTTCGTTGCCGAAATTCCAACGTCATCGGATTAAGAGTAAAAATAAGAAAAGTTAAAAACGAAAACGACGTGTAAAAAAACGTCTGCGCAGGTAGACAGGAAGGAACATACCGAACTGCTTTTGATCTAATAATGAAATTTTGAACATGAAACTACCGTGAGACTCACTCATATTTTATATAATGACCCGGATAACTCACGTCTTAAATCGAGTTTAGCTCGACATGTTTCGGGCTAATCCGTAGCCCTTCGTCTTCGGAGCAACGCGACACAGTTATCCGGGTCATTATATAAAATATAATAATGAAATGTTCATTTTAAGCTTATTTATACCCTAATAAATGCCACATAGTTGAAGTTAGACACCATTGATTCATGAGTAGGCACTAAATTAACAAATAGCTGAACTATGCTCCAGCTTAATGGGACAAGTAAATCCTCTTATAATCCCTCGTTTTTTATGATTATGATGTTGCGATGCTTCTGGTTTGGCAACGAAACTTGCAAAACATCTTATCACGTCATTTACCTTTAAGCCCTGTAATTAAACTTAATCCTCATACTACATGGAAACAAAATGAAAGCTTAACCGACTTCAAAATTGGTTCTATGTTCCAATGTTTGTATTTTGTTTTCCAGTGACGTGATTTGATGTCATTATACGATGGCGTCATGACATGGGCCGAATTACTACGCGCAGCAAAACAACGCTGAATTTAGTGATTACCTTATTATATTCGAGCTTAACGTTGACGTCACTGTTGAATATAAATCGCCTCGGGTACTTGCGTTATACTGAAGTACCTACGTGACTGCATCATAATTCGAAACGTCTAGAATATCACAAGATTTCATAGCGCGAGTTTTGTCTTTAAAGCTGGTAGAGAAAGTGTATATTTGTTTGAAGAGCGTGACGGTCATTGTCGATGACGTAAACCCGAGTCCTTGCACGGTTGGGTGCCCGGACCGGACTCATCCCGGAGCTGTGGTTACAACCACTCGGGATAAGTTTCACTGTAACAAGAGGTGCCGCGGTGCGTTGTTGCTAAGGGCAAGGACAAAAACTGACGTGACAAGAGATCGGTGCCCGGCAGCGTAATTTGCCCGCAACAAAATAAGAATTAATGCCAGGAGTTTGACTAATAAATAAACCTTACAGCAACCCAGAGTATTTTGAACGTAATACTGGTCCGCGACGAAAGATTTAATAGATTAAATTATTTTGGAAACTAAATTGAGAATACCGTCGCAATATTCGCAATTCCCTTCACCACGATATTTGTAGTTCGCTGACGGCATCATATAGTTATGTCCAGGATAAATATATTTTACATTTTACGAGAACTTGTTTGACTACTAGTTGACAGATGCTGTGACAAGTGCTTTATAATTGTACTAATAAATCTTTGGAAGCAGGAATCCAAAAATTCCCAGGAGTTGCCGTGAAACAGAACAACAGTATCATCTGCATTACAAATTAAGTCAGCTCCATATACAGGTACTTTTAGAATATCATTGATGTAAATTAAGAATAAAGTGGGGCCTAATATACTGCCCTGAGGCACTCCGTATTGCACTGGCAGATGTTCGCTTACAAAAGATCCTACCCTAACACAATGGCGACGGTAGGTAGGACGATAGGTACAGAACTATTTGCTGTTTTCTTTTTTAAACAATTGCGTTACTAAGTAAGTATTATATAGGGCGCTGCTTCACTTTATATTAGCGCATGCACCACAACTTGCCCCTTCAGTAAACAAAAGCTGTTTTATCTCCATCCCTAGCTGCCAAGGCACGTACATATCAAGCTTTTTCATTTGATATCTCACACGATATAGCTTGCAATTTTTTTTTATAATTATTTAGTTTTACTCCCAAAAGTAGCCTTCATGTTTAAAATTAGTTTATTTACGTTATGCTTATACTTATATGCGATATGCTTATAAATTTGTATCAAATTTCAAGTAATCGGTCCAGTAGTTTCGGAGCAAATCGGCTGTGAAAGACGGACAAACACAGGAGTGATGCTATACGGGTTCCGTATTTTCTCTTTGATGTACCAAAACCTAAAAAAACCAAGATCGCGAACATTATCTATCTTGCCTCTCTAAAGCTAGCGAATCATGTATTGTGACCTAGATGAGGCTGTCAACTGAAGAAGGTTTACGATTGCCAGGCGGCACTGCACAATAGGTTACCCACTTAAGTTATATGTTAGCCTCAAATCTGCTTCGCCTCGCCTCGCAACGTGTCGCCTAACCGCGAACCAGTGATTGGCAGTAACATAATGATGAATTGCGAATGTTGGATCTATGAGGTCGGTTTATTGAGATCGAAGCTTTCGCCGGGCATCGAACCCGGCTTCGGTTGGCCGTTGCTACGCAGAGTAACGGGGTCCAACGTGGAGCCTCTTTACGAGGGTACGACTGCGCAAATTATAAAAGGTGATGGGAGGTCGAGAACTCGTCAGTTTGAAAGAAATTTGGCGGAAGAAAAGCATAAAGTGACTCGTCGAGTCTCTCACGATTCCAATACCAAATAATGTTATCGTACACACTCAAAATTTAACATGGCAACGCGAAAATACGTATTTTTAAAAATTTCTTCCTAAATGTGTAAGCATCGTTAAAATCAGCAATAATGTAGACATTTTTAACATTTGTATGAAGATTAACATTAATCTATAACCTCAAAAGCAATCTCGACGTGGGTGTAACAACTATCTCCAGGCATTACGAGATAGCTATAACGGTTAACAATCATAACATTTAAGTAACAAAAAAGTTACAAATACTTGCGGGCATATTTGTTGGTTCCATTGTTTAAATTAGCAATTGTTCTCTTTAATTTGCTTTGCTGACACGGCGAGTGTAACGGCATTCAGCTCTACTTTGAAATTTGACGGGCAGCTGTGCAATTTTGTGTTACTTTTAATCGTTTTAGCACATGCTGATAAATTTCGACAAAAATCGAGACTTCATTTTCATTAAGTTTAAGAGCGTTTATACCTGCTGAGTTGGCAACATTGCAATTTTGTTAGTTTTTCTCGATTATTTCATAAAATTTGAATGAAAATTATAAATGTTGTCTGATAGAACACTTCTTAATATATAAGTTAATGTGTCAACTCCAATAATTATTCGTGATAGACTTTTATATTCTTTAAAAACGAATTAATGTTTATAACCGGTTTTTAAAGAAAATAAAAGTCTGTACCGAATAATTATTGAAGTAGACACATTAACTTTTATATTAAGAGGTGTTCTATCAGACAACATTTTTAATTTTCATTCAATTTTTATGAAATAATCGAGAAAAACTATCAAAAACACAACGTTACCAGCTCAGCAGGTATAAACGCTCTTAAGATAGCGAGTCTCAAGCCACAAAGTGTATCTTTATTATTGTTGCCTAACATTGGCAATGAACAGTTCTGCTTCCTCCAGAGCAAATAATTGCACGCGGAAGACTTCGAGATCTCGTATTAAGGACAATCGGCAAGACTGCATACGGAAGCTATACTGATTGCAACTGGCATTTAGTGTTTCAATCCTTGATCTTGTTCGTTTACACGATTCTACATATACGTTAGCAATAAAATAACAGTTTGGTCGCTGGTATACGTAATTTTTCTGGATGTCATAGGTACTTATTATAGTATATTACGTATACATCGTCATTATATTTATTCCAGCTAATTAAGGAGCTTACATCACTGGTGATGTCGTTTAGCAGTTGTTCCTGTTATGGGTTAAGAGTGTGTGTCATTGCTAGTTGGTAACGGGTGTTTGATGTTGTCCTTAGGTATGGCTTGAATAATGCTATTTGTTAAATCGAATCATAAGTAGAATGACTAGTGTTTAAATCATGCTACCATGACATGATGTCAACAACATTTTAGTAATGTCTTTTCATAAGTGTGTATTTTCCTTTAACAATTATTTTCGCCTTTGAATTGCCGTAAAGTATAAATAAAATTAACTAAGTAAAAAAATTACAATCAACCATGAAAATATTTTTCTACCAGTTTAGTGTAAATAATCTAAGATAAAAATAGTTAAATGTCGACTGCTCGTCACCTTTTACGAAAAATTGCTTTTTCCGATGCAGAGACGATCATTATTGAGGAGTCCTGGTGCTTCACCACACCACTTGTTCCATTTCACGATATGCATTACGACGAGTATAAATTGCTTAGCAACTGTGTTAAAGTTAATTCAAATTCAACCCGTGATATACTTGTTATTGAGTAGTAGCTCAGATGGTCAACTGTGGTCTTCATCATCAGTTCCACTTCACCAAATGATGATTTTCAAAAGCAAATGCACGAGTTACTAATAAATATATCCAAATTACCATAGGTGTCCCCACAATAATTTGAATAGTTCCCTCGATTTCCTTAGGATCCTGATTTGGTGCGTATGGGACCTAATTGAAGCCATTCCTACACGAAAGAAAAAATTTTTTCAAATCGGTGCATAAATGACGGAGTTCTTAGGTAAAAAAAACATTAAATAAACAACCGGATTGATAACATCCTCCTTTTTTAAGTCGGTTAAAAATTAAACCATGAAAAATAAAAATGGAAAAAGAATTCCAGGATCACATCACATGCGTAAAAATATAAAGGAAAATAAAATGGGTGCATCGGGTGGGATTTGAAGACGCATCACCTGGCTACTAGTATATGCACCGAGTGTCTTACTAACTGGACAACCGAATTATTAATTACCCGGAAATCTTAATTGTTTGCACAAGTCAATAGCCGCGCGTGGTGCAATCTATCGCAAGTTAACTTAGACGTTTCAAATCGCATCGGAAAGGCGTAAGAAAATATTTACCATTTCCATTTTTTTTTTTCAGTATTATTTGTATTTTAGCACCAAATTTCAAGTCCATCCGAGCACTGATAGTTGATCAAAATTTACTTGCAAGATTTGAAACCAATTAACAAATATAATGAGGTGAAGTTAAATAAAAGCTTGTAATAAAAATGTATTAGCCTACCAAGCCCACCTGCCTTTATCTACTGGCTTATTTAATGTGTAACCCTAGTAGCCGCTACGCGCTATTAATACTTAACAGCCCTAACCCCCTTGGGGTTGCAAGTGAAGCGTGCAAATTAGCTTCGGCGATAACACTAAATAAGAGATCAGGCGGAAGAAGGTAGTTAGCATATTTAAGAATAGGTACCTAATCAAGTTGTTCGTTTTAGAAATAAATGGAACTGACTTCACAAAACGACGGCTCAAACTCTCTATCTTTGGGAGGCTCCAGATTGTTCTTTATATATTTACTAAACCTTGCAAAACTTGTCTCACGCCAAGCTTTGTTGTTATTAATCAGCCACTACAATGTAATATCGATAAATCAAATTGCAGAATCTGTTTTTTGTCTTTAAATCGATGGTCACAAACCGCATTAGCCAGCTTCATCAACGTTTCGCTCTGAATCAACACGTGCGCACCACGCAGCCTGCAAGATCGCTCGGTGCAATTATCACCGCTGTAATTGCTCACTTTACAAGCCCCACTCAACCCGTCTACTCGAGAGTTATGGTACATTATAATTGACAGAATTCACGTTTTCCTCTTGTGTCGTCTTGGCAACGCGATGTTTCAGATTTTATGAGGTAACTTGGCTGTATGCGTTCTTAACGCCAGCGGGATGATTAATGACTTATTTTTTGTATTCTAGTCATGATGTAATTGTACTGCGGTCATAGGTTCTTCTTCTTGCAGTGCCTCTCCACTACTGGAGGTTGGCTGTCAGCTCCGCATATCTCTCCTTATCTCTCGCCAGAGAAAACAGTTCTTCCACACTGGCGATACCGGTCCACTCTCTTATGTTTCGGAGCCACGATTTCTTTCTTCTTCCGACGCGTCTTTTCCCCTCAATTTTTCCCATCATTATTGTCTGAAGCGAATGATAACGCTCGTGCCTTAATACATGTCCTAGATAGGCTACCTTTAGGTAGGTAACTAAAAATCATAAAGTAAATAGTCACACGAGTACTAAATACAATAGGAGCTCATCTTACTAACACAGAATGCTCGCATTACGTATGTAAAGTAGTTCTTTATTGCACAAGTCAACCCACGTATGAAAATTTTCATTTAAACCCTACCGAAAGTTCTAGAAGACGATAATATGGTACTATTGCTTAACAAAGCCATGAATATTATGACTACGAGTGTGAATACCCGTGCTTCTCTCTTTGAGTACTACTACATTACACTTGATTACGGCCACATTTTCGTACGAAGTAAACAGTAATATGCGAACATTACATCACTTAAAGAGCCAATCGATCACTCCCACGTACTCGTGCTGACAATATAACACATCTAGATGTCAAATATATTGTATTTGTCGGCGGCCGATCGTAAAATCCGCCAGATCACGAAATTCCTAGGCATATCGTGAAACGCCGCCATTTCATGATATGCCTAAACGTTGGCCAGGCTTATCACGATGTGCCTGAAGAATAATACGGCAGATCGATTAGAGCAACGCATTCGTCGATATTCCTAGCTCTATACCGGGCACATCGTAAAATAGTTTCTTATTTGGCCATTGGCGGCGCTGCGTATGCAATGGCGGCCGTGACCAGCTGACCGGCCGTGTTTGTTTAGCGCGTGAAAGATGTCGGCGTCGCAACAAAATGATCTTTAAACCGAAAATAGTGATTGAATTCAAAATAGAAGTGCAAAAGAAGCTTTTAAACATCAGCTCCGTTCTTTTTATGTGAATCAAACGGATTCTGTGCACAATGTGAAAAAACCATGGACGTCTGCCCGTATTTTAGAGGTTAGTATTTTGTTGATAAATAAAGTATACACTAGTTGTTACTTATTTATACAGAAAAATTTAGGTACGACGAGCGAAGCGAGGAGTGGTTAGTTTTAATTGTGATCACGACGCACGAGCCGAGCGAGCGAAGCGAGCGTGCCGCGGCAGCGGCCGGCGAAGTGCCAGAACCGATATGGCGGCGTTTCATGATATGACTAGGTATTTCATGATCTGCCTAAACTGGCCAAATCATGAAATGGCGGCGCTTCATGATATGCCTAGGAATTTCATGATCTGCCTAAACGTCACTAGGCAAATCGCTGAACGGTGAGTTATGATCGATATGGCGGATGTCCCTTAGCCAATTCATGAAATGGCGGTATTTCACGATATGCCTAGGAATTTCGTGATCTGGCGGATTTTACGATCGGCCGCCGACATATTCAATATTCACTACAACTTATCCAAACTAATAATAATACTGTTTGTTTCAAATTTACAATTGGGCCGACTCGGTTGAGTTCTACGAACACATTTTTAGGGTTGCGCAGTCAACCAAGAACCCTTATAGTTTCGCCAGGTCTGTCTGTCTGTCTGTCCGCGGTTAAGCTCAGAGACAGAGAAGACACATATCAGTTACGCAAAAAAAAAAAAAGGATTTTTTTAAGGGTTCCCATAGAACCCTATAGTGTAGGGGATCGTTGGATAGGTCTATTTAAACCACTGGGGGGTTGCAAAGACGATTTTTTGATTCAGTGATCTGTTTGCGAAAATATACCTAAACTTGGAAGATTCCGTACAGAATACGAAATCCTTAGAAAAATAAATAGTTATTACTTGATTTTTTTGTAATGGTTATAAAAAAAAGACAATTTTTCTAGACCGATCCTGATGAAATTTGGCATATAAGATATTCGAGATGTTGTTTTTATTACAAATGTCATCATTATCATCAAATCTTGCAAGGTTATAAAGTTATATTCTTTTTGAGGAACGAGCCCTTAAAAAAATTACAAATCGGTGCAGAATAGGCATTTTTAAAGTTGACAATAGTTTTTATGCCTCCTCTGCCATTTTTACCCGACGGCCCGAAGGAGGGTTATTTATTTGAACAAACAAGCTTGTGCCCGCGGCTTCGCCCGCGTGGAATTCGGTTGTCGCGCGCTGCTCCCTCGGGACTTTTCGGGATAAAAAGTAGCCTATGTCATCTCTGGCCCATAAACTATCTCTATGCCAAAAACCACGTCGATCCGTCGCTCCGTTTCGACGTGAAAGACGGACAAACATACATACAAACACACACACTTTCACATTTATAATATTAAGTATGGAATTATGTTATTACTTAGGTAAGACCAGTGACAATACAATAATCTGAAAATGATATTCTGGTGCTCCACTTGCTGAGCAGCCCATCTGGTTGCTCGCCCCTCTCCGGTAAGCTGTAAAAGCCGTCTGAGGCTAACAGCAACAGTCCGTCCGAAAAAAAAAGATATTCTGGTGGTCTGGCCAGTATCGTCTTCGCAGGACAGAACTCTTCAACGATTAATGGCATCGACATGAAACTTGGTAAAGACATTTGCAGTTTTAAGGACAATGCAAGTAAATACAGTCCATGCAAGTACAGTACATAAAAATTTTTTTTTAGAAAAAAATATTATTCAGTAAGCGAGTGAGTAATACTGTTCTGATAATACAAGCTTTAGTTTACGCTCCGCGAGCGCTAAATAATCATGGCAATGTAACATCGCCCACGTGCGAGCTCGCGTCCGAGTGTACTGTACGTACCCTTGCCATGACATCTACATACGAAGTCATCAACCCACAAGTGGGATTACAACAAATCTACATTGACAGCGTTGGCATTCTATTATTGGAGGGTGACGTAAGCCGCCAAATCGAGCGCATCGTCAAATTATGAGTAGCATTAAGTGATCTAAGTTTTTTAATGTAATGACTCTTGAGATGCCGCAATGACACTTTGATGTGGCTCACAATGTGTCAATATGTTTCTAATGCTGATATTAATTTGATGGTTAGATTATGATCGTGATAAGTCGATAACAAAAGTTGTTGTCTTCGTAATGCTATCGTGTAACTATAAAATAAATCTAACATAGTTACAAGATTTGGAACAGCATCATTGCTAGTGATAAGGAAACTTATGTTGTTCAATTTATTATTACTACATGCAACATTGCCATAAATGTCTTATAAGAAACTAACAACGGTTAATAAGGGTGTAAAGACCCGAAGGACTTTCTCTGTAGCAATATAATATTAACTGCTTGATTGGGAGGTCCAGTAAATGGTAGCATGACGTCACATTATGAAAGTAGACTTTTACTTTGTATTCTGCAACCTAACCTACATTGCCTTGATATGTAACTAAAAACGGCTTAGTTCTAGTCAACACCTTGTTTTCATTTTTATGGAGCTTGGTAATAACTTTCAAGTTCAAGGATCTTTTCTTATATCGCAATCGCATAGAATACCAGTCATATAATACCGTTAGGTAGTGACTTTTTCAAAGGCATAATTATTACGGTAGACCATAAAACTTTTAGCTTGAAAAGCACTGTCATTCGGTTGCCGGCTCAGCGCCATAACGACATTTACATTGTCGTCTTTATGGTACGACAATTAAACTTAACGCTCGTTGAATAATGTATAAGAGTTTTATCTCAGCTATTGACAGTTCGTAACAGGTAATGATCCTCGTTACTTACTTATAAATAATACTCACGTGTTTCCGAAGCAAAAAAACCTAAACAACACTAGACATAATGACGTACCTTGAAAAACGACAAAAAAGATAGGTACAAAACACATATAATTTGCTGAACAAAAACAAATTAAGCTCTACCACCATATGTAAAGAACAAAACAGACACTTGACAGGCAAACATGCACAAAGACAATGAATATTTAACTATGATTGGGTACAGTAAATAACAATTGCAATACGTGGCCCTTGTAAAAATAAAAATAAAACAAACAATAAAAACAACACCAACACCTGGATAATATTTCCTTCAAGAAAACGTTAGTGTAACAAAGTACTTGAAACAAATATACTTTTGTTTATTATCAAAATCAATGGTGTTAAACATCGAAGGTAAAAAAAGACTTACAAGGATAGGGCTTTACGAAAGCCTATCATATCGCTGACACTAACGTTTTCTAAGTATAAAAAGAAAAAGAAACAGCCACAGCCAGAGTAAAACCAAACGATCAGTCGCGTGTAGTGCGTCTACCTGGGGGGCAGCCTCTCGGAGGGCGGCGGCGAGGGGGCGCGAGAAGAGGTCGCGGTCTGCTCCCGGGGTTCCGACGACGGGCTGCCGGCGCCGCTGCCACCGAGCGCCAACGCCAACCCGCTGATGCTGGAGACACACCACCACGTCACCACAGCCCTAGCGTCGGCTCACACGACTTATCTGCTCCACAAACTTCAGCTTCCATAATGGACATAGGTTACACACAAAAGCCCTTGAAGATTGAAGCAGATAAGCCAATGATTTAAATGGAACTAGTATATACAGTTTCTGAAAGCGTTTCGACTCGGTTTAGAGTAGAACAGAGTACCTATCTTGGATCGGATGTAGATTTAAGAGAAATCATGTGCAATATCAACCTTAGATATCAAATTATCTATAGGTGTTTTTCTGGCTTCTGGATAAAACAAAATGTTTGGGAAAGCAAAGGACTAACCACATAATTTTTTGAGACACATCATAACTAATACCACAATACGCGACACGAATGTTGTTTGTGTCAATGTAATAACACGTAGCAAACACATTCCCACATCAGCATCAAATAAAATGCCGTTCTGGTTTCTTTTATTACAAGAGCCGGCGAAGCAGTACATTCTCAGCGGGGTGAAGAAGTACAAAGCAGTGACGTTCTGTTAGTGGCAAGGCAACGGAGTGTCAGTAACATTGGGGTGGCAATAATAATGGCAAGCAAGCATTCCGTACGCAAATTACTTATTACCAACAAAGACTTCATGAAAATCCCATCGGAAGTCACTTGATAGTAGAGCAGTGAGAAGTCAATTAAATTGACCTCGTACTAGCCAATCTGGTCATCGACTATATATCAGTTTGATTTATACCATGTATCTGACACCACTCAATAATTAAATAGGTTTGTATTGTAATCAAGAGATAGCATGATTATTTGGAGTTATAAATAAATCAAGTCTGAACAAATGTTCAGGGATAACGATATAGACGCCAATCAAGATGAGGAAGACAGTCAGACAGGCTGAAAAATCAGTCACGCAGTCATGAGTGGGCGAGAGCAGGCAATTAGCCGGCTCTCACGTCAACGAACTAGAATTATGTCGCAAAGACGCACAACACATGAATGAGGACCATGTCACAGACGGTTAGACTAGCCAACGCAGCCAATGCGACGCCAATACTAACTTGTTATGAAGGAAACTCCTAATGAGTAAGGTTGCGCCAAGCTATTGGTAAGATTAAGGAATGCTTTTACCTCAAAGGTAAGGACCAGTAGCGTCAAGTCAAAGGTGTGTTCCCGAGCGACTTAACTTAAGGTTGGTACTACTAGTTTAATAGGTGTCAGAGAATTATTATTAGTGTCGTAGGTTCAAATTAACCAAGGTACTATAGGCTGTAATGCAATTTGACTTATTATAGAGTTTGCGTAACAAAGTGTATGGTAACAAGCATTTTCATTACCGTTGCTTTAGTGTTGTAACATTGGGACCGTTAAAAATAGCACCACGTAATCATGAGATGTCGTGACTCGGAAAATCACACTTCCATGAAAACCTAGCACTGAAGTGTACTTTGCAGTATTGAAAGATGCTAATCGCATAACGCTACGTGACGTGACTCTATCGTCTAGTTCGTAGAATCTTTTAGTTTACTTTGTGATTATTTTTGATAAAAATTTAGTTTATTTTTGGTGACTAACAATATTTTAGTAGTGCATACTCTACTTACGTTAGTGGAGTTGAAAATGTAACATAACAATTTAATTTGAGTTTCATTTTGACGCACAAGGTAGAATATTAGTTATATTCAAATAATTACTATCTCGATGAGCTAAATATATAATATGCTCAGTTCGTGCTCAAAACATTAATATATCCACAAATCAACGTTTTAAAGCGATAAACAAAAGTTTATACCGGCAGGGTGGCGTGAGGTCGTTGGTGGACGGAAGTTTGAATTCCCAACAAAGGACATACATGAATATCAGTATTTTAGCCACTTAAGAATTATAGTCTTGTTTTGGCACAAGACGGAAAAACTTGTTGCATTGTAGTACTAAATGGCGGCGGATACATTTCTTTTGACAATAAAATAATTAACAGGACTTGTTTAAGAAGGTTACATTAAATAGTAAGTTAAAAAGATATTGTGATATTTAAAAGATAATGCTGCAGCAATTCCGCAGTTCAAATTCAAAATATCGTCGTGACCTGAGTCATGTATATGTTAGACAAGAAGCAATAAAATAATGCGCATTGACGTCAATACCGGTATCGGCAGCTAATTGAAGATAATCATGTTAATGCAGATTACACCTAACATGTGGAATTTAATTGCGACATGAAGTAAACAAGGGTATTTATATTTTAATGTCAAGTTGTCAGGCAGTTGTAAGCTTCATATTTTCGAAGGTGAAAAAGCTGTTCGCCTGTTGAATTACGGCTTTGAGTAAATTTATTAATAAACAACTGAAAAATTAAAAATAAGCGGGTAGCTTACAGAATAATGCTGAGAAAAATAAATGACTAGTCATCGTCATCATCATCATGTCAGCCGAAAGACGTCCACTTCTGGACATAGGCCCCGCGATCTTAACCAGGTCGTCGCTCCATCTTGTTGGAGGCCTACCGACAGCTCGTCTCCCGGTCCGCGGACGCCATTCGAGAACCTTTAGACCCCATCGGCCATCAGTCCTGCGAGCAATGTGCCGCGCCCACTGCCACTTTAGTTTCGCAATTCTGCGGGCTGTCTTGTGTGTTAGTTAATGACTAGTACATAGTTCGAAACGTATTTTGTGTTGTATTTGTGACAGTTGGGTCTGTGTGACATATGATGTGCAATGCAAGAGGAGGGCGGGTTCTGCATGTCAACATTAATGTCGTAAAGAAAAGACGTAGCTGTAGCTGTAGAGTCCAGAAGCAAGGTAAAATAATGTAGCTTGAGAATTTAAATTTCGCAGAAATGTATCACGTAAGAATTCATTAAGCCTATACTGCAACCTCACCCTGACGTTGTTATTTGCTACAGCGACCGATACCGTGCAGTGAATACATGCGACCTCGGTCATGTTGAATAATGTATAGTGGGTAGATTTGAGACTTAGACCTTGAAAAGGGTAAGGGGGCATGGAGAAAGTTGCGTAAGCTTTGATTACAAGACCTTCCCAGAGGGAACATTTTTAACTCAATTGCATTAACTGTTAATAACATAGACTGGACGAAATTAAATTAACCTAGTATGACTCAAGAAACTAATTAACTACATCACGCTACGGACAAGTTTAGTGCATTTCACTCGGAGTTCCGGTGTCTCAAGGTCAGCAATGAAGGTTAGGAAAGCGGAGTGGTCTCAAGATAATTAAAAATAAATTGCATTCGTGTAGATAAGATCACAATTTATTATTGTTGTTCGTTGATAATTTAAGGACAGACAGTTTCATTCTAAGAGCGGCTGTCAATCCATATATCTATTTGAGTATCTAGGCATAGTGAAAATTCCAACCTTTTCAGAGATAACAATATTTATCCTTATCCTAGCGGCATATGGTACTTTTGCCAGCAAATGAGTACAATACAGCTCCAGGAACGTATGATTCATCAGTTAATAGAGCCGTTTAACTCGGCACGCTATCTGGTCGTAAGTTGGTTCAACTGGCGTAACTGGAATTGGCAACACAACAGTTGTAAATTCTATGCAACAAATAAACCTTATCGTTCAGAATAAAGCAAACTGTATTAAATTCCAAAGAGTCATGATGCAGAAAGAGGAAACAAAGTAAGATGGTATTTTAGTTATTTCATCTACAGATTGTCTAATTGGCAAATCACCAAATTAGGCGATACATCAAAAGCACACCTGAAGCTAATTTAGCACAAGCTTCCGCCGGCATGTATCTAACAGTTGATATTAATGCCAGCTAATAGTATACCCGGACTTGTTGCCAATACACTACACAGTTGAAAACTAAATAAGTATCGAAACCATATAATTTTCCCAAGTACAAAATTACATCACTGCCTGTAGTAATTAATACAGTTCCGTTAAGAACCTTTAATTAGTTTACGTAATTTGCAATCGACAATATTATGTGGTACAAACAACGTTAATGTAATACCACCTGATTTTAACCGACACAAGTTGCCATCGGGTGGCTAGATTATACACAGTTCAAAATATCAACAATATGTGACAAATAGCACACAAAATGGTGCTACTGTTAAACAAAAGCAGTCAAATGATTCATTTGAAATATTTGATAATTGATAGATTTTCCTCAAAAAAATGTTGCTTCTTAGTTGTGATAAGAATTAAGTAGAAAAGGATGATGATACTGGAAACTGGAGTATAACGGCGATAACCTTTGACAGGCTTCAAAGGAACCGTTTGTGTAATAGTCACCGAAGTCAACCCAACAATGGCACTCTTCACGATGGTGTTGTAAATCATACAAACGGTCGTTTGTGGCGCGTGCGCAGCGATAATGCGACAGGCAGCTTCGAACTACCTTTTCATGAGAACAATAGCTCTAATACGAGAATTAGCTTTATTGTAGGAGCAGTGAAGCATGAATTGTAAGGAACAAACCGGTCTTTCAGAACCATGTTTACTGTGACCTTCATTATTAGAGGTTTAGACAACTTGTGGTTTGTGACCACAATAACGATAAGGCTGAACCATGTTGTAAATGAGATCATTATTAAAAGCGTTTATAAGCTTATTTTAAGTGCAATTAATGTTTATCAAAAGGACTTTGACCCTTGATAAACAACAGAAATAAAGCAAAACATTTTTCCCAAGGCTAGAACATATAACTTAAAATATCAGCTTTCCTTTCACGTTGATGTGACTTATTATTATCAAGTTGAACAAGTCTCAAAATGTTTTTATTTTTATGCCTAAAAAACATAATATATTTTTCTTCAAATGTGTGTCGAAAAGAACAAAACATTTTGTTTTCCTGTCGCCAACGTGCATCAATTGGCCAAATTACGATTAATGCAGTTTTTATGAGGGCACTGAGCCATGAAAAACCGTAATTTTGGATACCTTGCAAATCGTACATTATTATTTCTGTTTTTTAATATTTGATGTTCTTCTTGATATCCGAACGAAAGCTTGACAAGTGTACAATACTTAATAGGTACCTACTCATATTTAAGTACTTAATTAAGTATTGTTACAAAGATTAAGGTTTCATTTAAAGTTTGTTTTTCAAATTGAATCAATACAGGAAAGGTAAGAGAAAGGAGAGAGATGAGATTCATAAATTCTTATTAAACTGGTCTAACGATAACAAGTGTTACGTAAGAGGACACCTACGTTCGCCATCCAACAGGTAGCAGAATCTCGCAAATAATTAACATTTTCGCGATTGTTTATTTTATCTCCGGCCAGGCAGGCGCCGCGTTCACCTTGACCGTCAGTGCGGACGGTACATCCACTAATCAGGGATGACCTTCCGATCCCCTCGTAAAGTTCTACCCAAATGTGAATAAGAGGTACAACACGAAAACCACGAAGGTCTTAGTAAAATGGTTCTTTAAAACGCAGTCATTTATAGTTGCCGTGATATCCGCAATATTTTAGCAGCAAAATTTTATATCTGTCTCTGTTTTTTCGATAAAACTTGATTTGAAGATTGCAACCGGTTCTCTTCTGCTATTTTCGTTTAGTGACGTCAAAAGAAGTTTACGGTTTGTTTGCTTGGTTGTGCTGGTTAACGGCTTGGATTCAAACAAAAGCATACTTACCAGTTTTTGTATTTGAAAAAACGCCACAATCATTTCGTTTTGCAACAAAGCTTGTTTACCTTTCAATCAAAAATAAAGAGACCGTTTTATATTCACCTGTTTTTTTTTTTGCTTTTAAGAGAGAATACTATAAATAAAGAAATCCAATGGTTTCCAAAAATAAATGTAATAACAAATTTTATTATACTTAAAATTAAACTTCAAGGTTTCATTGTAAGTATTTTCTTAACTTTGTAGCTGTTGGCGTTACGACGAGGGAAGGTTCAGAAGTTTCCAATTCAAAATGATTTTTAATTTAAGTCCCAAAGGTAAATAGTCGTTGAATAAAATATGCAAAGGTTAACGTTCTAGAAAGGTCGGCGTGGCATTGAAGCGGGAATGACTACAAGTCTGGATGGAGCACTGCGTGTACACATACAACACCCTCGATAACCTCCGACTCATCAAGTCATCAATGTTTTACTATGCATAAACACTTTACATATGACGCCACGGCAAAGATACAGAATGGCAGTTAGCGCGTACCCACATACATCATGTTCACATTAAATTTACTAAATCGGTGTCGCCATAAGGATTGCTGTGGAGTTTTACATGCGTTGTTTGTGTTTTATTGCATTACCTACGTTGAAAGAGGTACATACAACGTGGCGAGTAGGGTGACGGTGCCACTGTTTGAAACTGAATTTTGCAAAGCAGGCCACAGCCTTGAAGTAGTCCCGTTTTAAATATATTTCATGTCATGACGCGCGAATCGAAATTCGGAAATATGTGACGCTAATTTATATACATGATATCTTCGCTCGGATAGATACATTGGTTTTCAAATCTTGCACGCGCCTATTAAGTGAACAACATTTGCAATGCATTTATGAATTTTCTAAAAATATTAAAAATCACACACTTTGAATCATAACATAATTTCAGTATTTTCTCCGTAGTGGATGAATTTGATGAACTTCACAATTCAATCAAATGAGTCAGGCAAGTGATGATGTGTCGTTGCGATACAAATAAAACAGTAGGCAAAGATAAAGTGGGCAATGAAATTATGAAGTTGCAGCTTCCTCGCCACCCACTGTGTCCGAAATTAAACTATGACGAATCGAACGCAAATACAAACAACGAAGACTCGCTAAATGAATGAGTTAGTGATCAGATAATGTTTCATTCTAAACGTGTATGGTGGCTTTCGGCCAGTGAAAACTCTAACTCCATAGCTAGCTCCGCATCGTGATTTCAGGAAGTTTGTATTTACAAACAGCATCTGCTTTGCAAAGAATTTTGAATTTTTGTTTTGAAAACAAGGCTTGAAACATTGTTAACAAAAACCAAGTCTGTATTTATTGTTCGAACAAGAATCATTAGCTCCGAAAATACATTTTTAAGCCTTCGTTCAGCATGCTTATGCTTACACGGTAACTAAACACAAATGAGATTAATAACGTGACACCCTGATGGGCTTGGAAGGTCGTTCGTTGAACTAATGCGGAAGCTTGTAGGCTAACGACCCAAGAATCAAATTACATGGGGGTAGATCTTGGTATATGCAAGGGAGTCTCCACCCCAAGGTCGATTCTTCGGTATAGGCGAAGGTCGTCCGTCGAACTCTCTACTAACTTCCTGGTACCAGTGTTGATGGATGAGCCATCATTATGGCAAAGCGCTTTCAGTTTGTTAGGTCAATGACTCGGAGCTGACTGATTATTGTCAGGGGTAAGGGCGACTCGAAGTTTTTGTGATAAATGAGATCACGACTTAACAAGCGATGCAATCACTGAATTGGTAGAAGCACATGAAACCATCGGAATAGTTTGCGTTGGTTTCAAAAAAGACGCGTTTTATATGACAGATAAATTTAGTTGATGTGGCACGTTTTGCGAGACCGTCATCCTAAATAACTCCGGGAATAAAATAAACTGCGACACGGAAATATAGTTTAAAAATGAAGGTTGGAAATAGCACATACATACAAAAAAATTAAGAGTCACTTTTTATTCAAGTTAATATTACTGGCTCATAAATATGAGATCATATCCGTTAAACAGCACACAGCGATAAGAAAATACAGCGTTTTATTTTATACTGTCCATAACAGCCACTAGAAATATATCAATGCTTTACTAAAAATCCTTAAATAATCGATTGATTCAGGTTTTTCTGTTCTCATATTTATTTTATTTTATTAATTTAGGTACATAGCTTCTCCGCCAAACAGCAAGCAGCAGATTTTAGCGGAGTAGCAAATGAAATTAGTGTAGGTCATTATAATCCTTAAAATGTGAATATAATATACATAGAACTCCTCACATATTCTTCAATCAAAACAAGGGTATAAAACATGCCAGCACGACTCGTTGAAATGAAAATAACGTTATGTAATTCGTAAATGTTCTTGGTTCATTAACTGCACTGAAGCCCCAAAACAGCAACGGTATTTAGCCATGAAAAAACGTAACCTTGTCAGTGAAGCATAAGTGGAAATTCTAATTAGGGATATGACGTAACAACATCAGGACAACATAATGACCAGTCTAAGTATAAGGAGCACAATAACTTGAATAGAATCAGCTCGACCCTAACCTTGTTATATTTGTTTCAATTGTTTGTAAAGTAGTAAAGTAGCAATAATTATTTCCAGTAATTCGCAAAATACCAGTACTAAGAGTTTGATTGCAAAAAGGGAACATTTTGATAAGGAAGCTGAACTTTGAAAACAACACATGTAATGAAAATTAAAAAGTCAATTAAAAATATTTGAACTTCAAGCAAACCTGAGAAATTTTAATTTAATGACAAAGATCACAATAAATAGAAAATATAGCTGGATCCATTAAATGAAAAACAATGATTTGTAAGCTAACACAACATGAAGGGGACATGTAAGTAAGATGTTTAGCGGGCGACAGATTTAGCAGTTGCCTGCAAAGCGGCTGTCGCCAGCATAACGGTTAAACTGTTTAGCATTCGGCTAATACTGTTATGCGAATATTAACAAGATGTCTGCGAAGTAAAACAAGTGCTTTCCGTGATTTAAAGATTATCAGGTTTTTTTATGTGTTTGATCTTAACTATCAAGTACGGAGCAAACTGACATATGTGTTGCCTCTAAGACGCTTTACGCGCGAGATCCCATAGTCACTATCAACAATAGTGAAATCATGTGCTTCAACTGCTTGCCTCACTCCTGAATCTGCTTATATTTGGAATAAAACTTAAGTAATTGAACGGATAAGACATTATAATTACAATAGTGAATTTACTTTAAACACGGCGTAAATCAAGATTGGTTTTTTGGAATCTTTTTGTATTTTTTATTTCAATTCCAAATTTTCACTTTTACGGTCATCCCGTAAAACCTAAGACCTAATGCTAAGTCCACATCTGCGTTCCATCTCAAAGTTTTAGCATGCATTGCATTTCTATTTCCTTATTGATAGAATAATATATTATATTACAGGGAAGTTGAGCGATAAAAGAAAACAAACAAAGGATAAAAAAAAACCGGCAGAGTTGTTTACCCTATGATATGGCGTCATCGATGTAGGCGAACAAAGCATGCTTTAATCGTGTCAGATTTGACCTCGATTGGACCCTTTGAGGACTTCAAACTAGAAATAGGTTTATAGTTTAAAAAGGTATCAATGCTAACGTTGCGCAGAAACGTAAGCGATATTTAGACAACAACTATAGCAACATTGAGAGAGACATGAAGTTGGGTAGGTACTGGGTTTGCAGAAGCGATGTGAGATGCATTTAGATAGATATGAAAGTGGTAAGACGGTATAAATGCCGTGTACGTTTAAAACAAAACATACTATGTAGAAAGGTAGTCTTACACTTTACTATTTTAAATGCACTATTATTCTATAACAATGATGGTTCAATGATGTAAAATTAACAATATACAAAAACGAACATGTAACTCTTAATTGCCCAACAATTATCTGATTGTAGAGGTACAGTAAATGATTCATCTAGTTTCTTTGGCGGATGTCTATTGAGGTTATGCTATGTAGGGCATAGCAAGACAGGTAGTGACAACTAATTACTTTCATTATCTTTACCAGGGCACAGCCGTTACGTTGGGTAAGGCCTGATGCAAATATTTGATGGTAAAAGATTAAACTTTAATGTTGCACGTGAAGATAAAAAGGTGCATGAAGGACTTAAGATTAATAGAGGCAGTAAAGATCTTGCGAAAGAGCTAAGGACATAGGTATCCAATAATAATAGTCGGCAAGCATTGTCTGAGCACTCTGCAGCCGCACTTATTTGGTACCTAGTGCTCTCGCAATGACGCCAAACACTAGCATTACACAAATGCCTTTGGTATTTATTCTGTGCAATTTCCATACCACACAAAGGGAGTTGTCAATGATCAGTTCAGTCACTGTGACCTGAATAAATATTACGATTCTGTAAATATGGTTCTATTTTGTGTTTTGAATGCAACAATGAAGATATGAAATCAGTGCATAGTATGATATTTTAATAAATATCAAGCTGTTCATGATTTACTACCGTTAAGTAGAGAACCTGTAAAAAAGTGGTGCCTAATCAAACAAATTATAAACAATATATGAATAAATTTTATAGCTATAGAAAGCGACATATGATTTAACGAAAAATATGTTAGTTATTTTCCAAAAAGTAACGTGCTCATAAAAACTTTCCTTGCAAATAAATTTTCTTACAAATATCACTGCCCACAGCAACCTTGCATAAATCAGGAATGACAACAGTTATTTAGTTGTGACACGCAACAACGCGTAACTACTCGTATGATGCTACATTGCAATTTTAAATGTTAATAAAATGCTTGAGCGTAACCGCAGCCGGGGTAGCCTTCGTACGTAAATTGTTTAGTTATGTAAATGTTACACTAACTTGCTTCTGTACATCTGAATTCTTATCAAGGTGCAGCGTAATATAAAAACAAATGGTAATTCTCAGTGTATTTAGTAATAAAAAAAGTTTTGATGTATACTGCACGATGAAATGAAACCAATTATCGTATACTTGGCAGAACTAGGAAGAATCAAAGAAGAAGATGAGCAAATCTAAATTGGCCGAATCCATGTTTAATATAATGAATTTACTCGCAAACTAGGCAAACGGAGAGAAAACAAGAAGTCAATGAAAGCAATTCCGAGGTAAAACCAATTTACTTTCACTGGTCTCGTGGAAATAGATAAGGACTTTACGCAATTCAAATTCAACGTGGTTTTCCAATTGAATTTTTATGCTTTCAACAATGCTTCTATCTAATACTTGTTTATGAATTGCAATAAATATGTAATTAAACCAAGAACAGTGATTATAAGGTACGATTTCACTTTTTAGTACGGTTTTACGAGATAGTCTTGATAATTTAATTACTAACAAGCTTAATGAGTAACAAGTGCGTAAAAGTCGTTTTAAATGTACTATTTATCTCGTTTGTTAGAAGTGCTTTGTGTCGTAACAAAACAACTGAAAATAAATAATAGGACATAAAAATCAAATTAAACCTCTTTGATTTAAGAATCACATTCGGAATGAATAAATGACTGGAAAGCCATTAAAGTTACAGGAATAGAAAACGTCGTGGCGGCACCGAAGCAGCGGAAACAGGGCCGTGTTTCAATTTGAGATTCCACTTTTGATTCCCTCTTGCAGTTTGTAAACACTGATATGTTTTAATTTATAAATTGGTACAAAAAGGTCGAAGTTTACTAAAATATTGTACACGGGAAGTCAGTTTAAATTTATGCAAAGTAATGTATTGAAATAAACCTAGGTATCAAGCCGAGCTTGATATTCTTATCTTAGAATTCCGTGTCGTATTTTCTTATCTGAGTAGGGACATATGGAAACCTTATTTATACTTTTTTTATTGGGGGCGATCCCAAGTAAATTTGTTGTCCTACCTTATCTACCTAAAATCAGCACTGCAAAAAATTCAACTTGTTAAGAAATCTGATAAAACGTCAGCCCTCCAGGCAAGCAAGGAAGCGTAATTCTAACATAACACACTGCAATTCCATACTCGAACGTTTTCCTATAAATTACAGGCCGTTCAACACAAGTAATTTTCATAATTCTAAACGTCTACGATAAATATAGTCGGTCTCCTACGGATTGATGTACGTAGGTACTCGTACGGTTGCTTTTTTTACACAATAAAACTAAATTCATTGCGGACGTGAGCACTATTATTAAGGAAAAACTCTTTGTACTAACATGCTCGTTAGGAGTTGGGCTAAAGCTTGATGAAAAAAAAATGTGATGATTAAAGAATCGATTACAGAATAACAAATGTCCGATCATCCGATAAATTTTTTGCTCACTAGCACAAACAACTCGTGTCATTTCATGAGGTGACCTACAACAAAAAGAGCATTAAAAATTATAGATCTGACACTAAATAACGTTCTGTGTATGAACGTGAGCATGAAGGATTAGCCAAATGGTGAGCATCATAAATACACAGTAGCTGTACTAATGCTAGTTAACTAGATACAATCGAAAAAACAAAATCGTTTCGCAGGTTTCGTTTTCATTTGTTTGACTCTCCACACATCGGGCAAAGAAATCATTATGAAATTGATTGAAAAGGTTTACCCTGTGTGCGATTCAGTATACGACTGTATACAAAATATGTAAGTACACTACACCACTTCGGCGTTACCTGAAGTTTAATTTTCACACAATGCATCCGTCCCTTACGCACACGCCAACTGGGTAGACAGGGATAGATGCCTCATGTCGCCGACAAAACCCGAACATGTTTAGCCTTCCCCAGTTAATCGCTCCCTTCAGCATAAGGCATAGTTCAAGATAAAGTTGAATCGATGCCATAAAGCAAATTGCCGCTATTAAATTGGGAAACACGCAATGCGGGTATTTGCACACCTGGCCTTAATACCTAGCTTTTAGGGTTACTTAAAGGTAAGTGATTTGAGTTACCATAATGCAGCGTTTGGTTTTATCAATGGGCTATGAATATGTTTGATGAAAATTGACAGGAATTGCCAGTGACCAATTATTTAGTAGTAAATTGATACAATTCAAAAGTACTTCTTCTTCCAAGGCGCTACACTTTTGTAAGAGTGGTTGTGGTCGTCTGCTGAGGATTGGTAGCGAACGTTCATGCTTTTCACGTTTACGTTCGGAGTTTGAAGTTCGTACTTGGCAATAAAGAGCGCCCACTCTCATATCTTTTATGACACGCACGGAAAGAGATGAATTGAAAAAAAAAAGGATAGCTGGCTGGTTAGGATTAGTATGTAGCATTGCTAATATTGCTAAAACTGATTTTGTAAGACATCACCTAACTTTTAGCTACTAGTAGGTCTTATTGTTGTAACTCAAGTTAAGACTATGTTACAAGCAACATTTTTTTTTTGTTATTGTTAGCAAATCATTCTTTTCAGTGAGCGGGCCGCCCTATTCGAAAACTAGCTCAACCTAAATAAGGCCTCAGTAGTATTTCCAAAAAATCCGCAATTATTATTTAGTAGGTAATTGTAAAACCTAACTAGCTATTATAATATAAGTATATAAAATTAATGCTATATTAATCTGGAATAGTGTAGCTTTCTGTTTGTGAAATAATTTGACATATAAATAGGTTCAGTAGTTCCAGAGATTATCGCAAACAAACACACAAAGTTCACCTCTTTATGTTTTAGTAATCACCTTGTGTGACGCATTTTGTACAGCACCTACACAATTATTTAAATTGAATTTAACGTTTATTGATCCAAGAATGCAGTTCAAACTTGTAAAGACGTGTATAATATTGTTGCATGTATTTATGCAATGTGCGTATACGCATCGCATCGGTGTGTACCAGTTAACGCGAAACGCACAACGGGGCGCCAATAACTTGTTATAGCTTGTGACGAAACTTTAAGCCGATAAAGTTTAGTTTTATTGTTACAAAGAGAAAACAGCAATGATAGAGTCTCAAGACTCTCAAGGGACATGAAATTTTTCAGGATTGGTTTTCTAACGTAAATGAAGACCACGATGGGAATTTCTGCGGGAATGTAATAAAATCACGGAATTTCAATTCAACTGCCAGACCTAATGAATAATCCAGGCAAGCAAATCCATATTCAAGAGTATAACAAAGTCTCATAATAAGTTTGCAATGATTTTAAAATCGCATCTCCCAACTTATTCAAACAAATTTGCAGCCGCAAAACCCCTACTGAAATATTTACCAAAAAAAAACTCTCAAGCCTTAAAGTTAGTCTGTTAGGTCTGAACTTCAGAGGTTATTCCCGGCAGATGAACTATAGCAGAGCTGGTGACCTACGCAGATCGGACTTTGACCCTTCCAGTTAACGATGTGCAAATGTCAGCGTTAGTAAAGAACAGCAATCGAATAAATATTAGTTAATGAATGACTACACCATGAATGAATGGCAGTCACTGTACATATAAGTATAACTTATAAAAACTACTGGAGCTAGAGACTTGAAATTTAGCAGAAGACACAATTGTGTTTGTCAACGTGAAATTTGCAGGGAAAAACTTCCTGTGGGATAGGGGGACAGGGAACTAAGATTATTTCAAAATGAGGCATTTTTTATTCTTCCACGGGTGCGAAAACTCGGGAATAAACTTGTTATGAATATATTAATATTATCCGTAACCGTCAAACTAAAAACTTCTTCATACTTATATGCCGCAAACGAACGTGCGTTCAAAAGCAGCGGCACTGGATGCAAGTCACGAACACGCAACGCTTTGTCGGCGGTGAATGCGTTAATGTATGACAAAAAATCAGAGGTATAAACGTACAGAAGAAAATATTAACAAGTCAGGAGTTCACTAGTTTACGAGGACATTTCTGCAATAATTTGTATCACAAGTGATAAACGTATGCATGCACGTATGTAGCTAATAATTCCCTAGCAGATAACTAAGTAAAGGAAATACCACTTCGCACCCCGGTGATAACATATGCGAAATACCTAAAATGTTGGCAATTTTCCTAAAATAAATTCGTTTTAATTGTATATTTCAGAGCTACCTAAATTGTAATGTACCATCGCATACTAGGATTGTTGAAACACTCGCCACTGTTTATAATTTAGGCGAGTTGTAGGTAAAGGTCACATTATACTCGTAGTAAATATTGTAATTATTAAACCAGAATAGTTTTACCCGAAATTAAGAGCCATTTCACGCCGGTGAAATTCCTGGCACGTGAGGTTTCCCATCTTAAGCCTCTAGGTTGGCAACGCGTCTGCAATACCCCTGCAGATGTTTATGGGCGGTGGTGATCTCTTACCATCAGGAGACCCACTTACTCGTTTGCCATCCAGTCGAATAATAAATAAATAAAAAACGCATTTGTTTTTTAAGCTAAAGGTAAGGACTTTGGCAATACATTTCACCCGATTGAAAGTTGTAATCCATCATCAACGCTTTCATATCGATGAATTTACAAAAGACCGTCGCATTGCGGTTTGCGGTAAGGTCGTGATTCTCAGAATACACCAATGGTGGTTAATTTTTATGCTGGCCAAAACTTTACCCCAAGCTTTGCCAGTAAAGGTAAATTTTGGGTACACAAAAAAAAACCAACATAGGACACTATTGAAGTCACATGTATACGACAGATTTAACAGAAGAAATTACAGCGGCAATAAATGGCAGAAAAAAAAGTATTGAGCGTGGTAAAACCTACGAGGACTTTGCATTGTGAATTTAAAACGTGCGCTGTGGGATTTCCAATGTCATGAACTTAAAAAAAAAAAGTCAAACAATACTCGCACTTCAGTTACAAACACGTGGCAAAGAAAACCCCAAGAGAGTTAGTGTCACGACCTGTTAGAAAATGTGTAAACAAGTGTGGTTCATGATCAATTTGAAAATACGTCATAGCTAATTCAAAACACATATAAATTGTGACGGCAAAAGTATCATTATTAAAATAACGATTACTTAAAGTAACAAGTTTCTTGTATTTTAGGTTGTAAGTGAACTAGAAAATCCTACTGTATTCAACTACAATTCTTTTAGTTTCAATTAAATTATGATTGGATTTGTGGATAATTTTACTACCTGTAAATTTTAAGAGCTGTCAGCTGTATAAATAAACGTTAAATTATTAAAAATAAAAATAAGGTGAGTTTGTTTCTTGATAGTTTCTTTAACAAACTGCAATAAAGCAGATGGGTGGTTCTACTCAGGAGGGACGAAAATGAAGTGATTTTTGACACATTTTTTTGGCATCTAAGGTCAGAAAGTAGCTTGACGTCAAGCTTAGGTCTTTCTTTGACTGATTCCAAACGGGCCAGTCAAAAAAATAAAATATACCAAATGTATAACCATTCAAGAAAATATGGGTCCAGGAGACTGAGGCTATAGAACAGGATACTGAGTATATTGATACAAAAGAACTTATTTTATTTATTAAAATCCCTGCGTCGTCGTCACATTATTTTTTAAGCGGAGACATTTCTTACAATATAACGTACGCAACGCATACGCTCAGTTTCAGAACAGGTTCAAGCTGGCAACAATTAACACTAACCTCATATAAATGCAAATTTGAAGTCTATATATTTTGAAAGATACTTAATTATTATACATTTATCCAATTTAAGTGTTCAGACTGCGTGTTGTGTGCGTGTGATATGGATGAACTAGCGCCATCTGTTTAACTAAGTATACAACTCAACTAAACACTACAACTTACGCCATCTAGTGTTAAGCGTGGTAACGTGTAAGTTCGCTAAACAGTAACTGACGACCCAGCGTGTCGTGTGACCCAGTCAGAATGTTAGAGACTTCAGTGATATAACGATACGTTAGTATAACACTAGGTGGCGCTGAAACACAATAAATCTTGTTTAGTAGCAAATAATTCGCGTACAAATATAATTTAAACAATGTAAGATAAAGCAAAATGGAATAAATATAATAAAACATAGCGAGCGTCGGCAGGCCAAACAACAGCTAATTTATAATTTCTAAATATGAAGATGAGATTGGGCTTGTAGCACTGTAACAGAATCTTTTGATAATAATACCTCCTATCTATAGATTTTGACAATTTGATAATGTTTAAAAAGGACTTGTGTACGTACCGCAACAATACCTAACAAAAGAAAAATAAAAGCAAGCTATGAAACGGGGAGATTGATTTTTTACCCTACTTACCTATATAATTTCGCTTTGAATTTTATTTATACAACGAGGACCGTCATAAAGTTTCCTTGTTTTCTGAATTTAGCGGCTGTTTTATTTATTTAATAAGTTATTGACATTAATTAGGTACAAGATAAAAGAAATCACATTTTTTGTTTCTCATTGCTGTAATAAGCAATAGCAATTTTCAAAATGATCTTTTTTTTTTAAATCAATGATTTACCCAAATTAATATTTTGCCCTCCTAAACCAAAAGGCGCTATCTAAAAAAAAACACGAGTTAGGGTTACTCTGTAGGGTAGCTTAAGACATTCTGCGTCACATGGTTTAAATAACTCGTGTTTTTTTTGAGATAGCGCCTTTTAGCTGAGGGCATTATTTTGGCACCCAAATCGTCAACGGACTTTTAAGGTATGTATCTAAGCTCTTTTTTGTTAGCGAGCGAGCCTATCACAGGGGTTATTTTATTATCATTCAATCATTAGATTTCGCTTATGTAGAGCTATTCTGTACTAACTTATGCCCACGGGAAGTACCTATTTATTAAAAATTAGAGAATAAAATTATCTTATGTCGTTCCCAGGGTCTCAAACTACATACATCTCCCTCCATACCAAATTTCATTATAATCGGTTCAGCGGTTTAAGCGTGGAAAGGTAATAGACAGTTACTTTCGCATTTACGTATAATATTAGTAAGGAAGGCAAGGATGCGTGGTCTGACAAAATTGACTGATCCAATAACAGACTTCTAAATAAAAAAATAGGAATATTAAAAAAAAAATCTTTTTCATGTTTTTTAATGTTATGACGTATTTACTCATTTTTCGACCTTGATTTTAATACATTTTACCTATTACAGAAAAATAAAAACATAAAAAGAGCCGCCCGAACAGGGACTTGAACCCTGGACCCTTGGATTAAAAGTCCAATGCTCTACCGACTGAGCTATCCGGGCTCTTGCCTAACTCGCCGTAATGTAGATATAGGTTCGGGCAGTAAATATTTTCCATTTAATCACGTTCATTGTCAAATTCATTTTCAGTGTAAAATAACCGTAACATACTATTCATTTATTTACGTGTAGTATTAAATACAAATAACGAAACCGCTTGATACACTTACACGCAAATGGAAATAATACCGCTACTCGACACTAGATGGCGCTGTGTTCAGCGCCATCTACTGGAATTCACTCAGTTACTCATTCATTATAAATAGAATGTGTAAATTGGTGTTTTTTTAATACTATAGTAAGCGTTCATTGAATAATTGGATCAGTCTCCTTTTTCAATCATAGATAGACAAGTTATTGAACAAGGCCGTATTGTCTTTGTCTAACGTGCGGGCGCTCGCGATTGCATTCACCATCTCTTTCTATCCACAACTATGCCTTATGGTAGAATGAAGTGGTGAAAACAATTACGATTTCCAATTCATATTTATTTCACAATGCCTACTAGTAATACTTACCTATCTGGAAGTGGATTGCTTTTCATATACCTACAGAGCTTAGCGGCAAAAAATCTGGCCCTCAAATGTATGCAGTAAATAGGTAATTTTGTATGAGGGTGGGCCAAATTTTGAGCTGCTGAGTAGGTATATAATAATCATAGCATAGATAGACTATGATAATATCGGAAATAAAGTGGCCAGTATTTTTCCTAATGGTGCTTGAAAACAACAATGTGTCAGCAGTGCTGTTAATATTATCGAACAATGGTACTAAAAACAACGTGTCTCTAGTACCATCGATAGAACTGGCGATATATAAGTGTGTCACTAGTTCTATTCATGGTATATCCAATGGTACAATAAGTTTATAAACTTCTGAGCAAAATATTCGAACACGCTTCTACGCCTTGACAATAGAGTCGGTTTCACATATTTTTGATCAAACTTTTGCTTAAAAGATTTAGAACTCGGCTGTACTACAGCAATAAAGAAGTGCCTATTGCTCACCTTGTAATTTTTTTTATCTGTGTATCTGTTTTCTGTATCGCTTACTATGTCTGGTGTACAATAAAGAGTCTGTATTGTATTGTAATAAAGGGGTGGATTGCTAATAATAATCATAGCATAAACTATGATTGTTAATATTATCGGACAATGGTACTAAAAAGAACATGTGTCTAGTACAATTGATGGTACATATTATTGGTATTATCCAATGGTACTACAGAAATAAAAAGGGCTCCGTGTTGTCAAACGCGCGCGATAGCATTCACCTTCTCTTTCTATTGTTTCTATCCACATAAAGTCTGTCCACGATAAAATCTGGTCATGCACGATCTGGTGTATCTTTGTAATGAATGCTAATTTTCAAGCAGCACTTTTTTAAAGTAATTAGTGGTTATTGAAACTACATAACGAAAATACAATCATAATAAAATGCTAGAGCGTCTGTCAATTTTAGCTTAATGTATTTCACTGTGCTTAAATTGCTTTGTACGGCGTTTTTTGATAATGATAATCTTCAGTCGTTTCCAACTCCAATGCCACAATTGTATTTATATTTTCATAAGCTGTTTTACGCTCATTAGGACATCTTTCATAAAATAATCATGATGCAACTGTTTTCTACTTGGGGGAGTCGGGAAAACTTTTAAAATGTAAGCACCAAAAGTAGTATTGTTTATATGGGAGGCATTTTTCTGTCAAAAAGGCAAATTCACCAAAACTAAAACACATCCAAATGACCTCAATCTGAAGTCAATTCTAAAAATGTTTGCTGTTGTGAAAAGACAATGTAATAAGCTATAAATAAAGTGGATTGAACAATTTAAAAAATAAATATTGCTGCTTGCACAGTTGTGTTTCGTCGTGGAGAGTAAGACAGCCGTTGAAATTACTGGCCCTTGAGGTATTCCATCTTAGGCCTCTAGGTTGGCAACACATCTGCAATACCCGTGGTGTTGCAGATGTTTATGGGTGGTGGTGATCTCTTACCAACAGGAGACCCACTTGCTCGTTTGCTATCAAGTCGAATAAAAAAAAAGGCTGTACCGATTTTGATGAAACATGTCTAAGAAACATCGCTAGAAAACCTGCTTTCAAATAAAAAAAACCGCATTCAAATCGGTCCGCCCGTTTAAGAGCTACGGAGCCACAGACAGAAACACACAGACACACATAGCGGTCAAACTTCACCCCTACCCCCCTCTAAAACACCCCTCTTTTTGCGTCGGAAGTTAAAAGTTCTGCTTGAAAATTAGCATTCCTTACAAAGATACACCAGATCATGCATGACCAAATTTTATCGTGGACAGACTTTACTATGCCTTATGACAGAATGAAGTGGCGGAAACGATTGCGATTCCCAATGCGTTAAACAATAAAGTCTCAGGTCACTATGACATCACAATTCCTCCAGATTGAGGACTAATCCTTCTGGAAGACAAAGATAACGGTGACATTAAACTCCGCAACAGCTTTGATTGTCGATCTGCGAGAAAGAAAGAGATGCACTGAGTGCAACCATAAAAATAAAAGCGAAATGTGTTGCTCGTTGCTGCCATAACAGATAGCAGATGACTAACAAATCAAATTTACATTGGGCATACGAAAAGCGTCATTTTTCTCGCAATTTCCAAGGAATGTAATTAAGCTGGAATTAATTGCCTTGACACAAGCGGTCGTACTTCATAACTAGCTATTTATATGTTAAATCCGAAGTACGGGTTTGGAATATGTAACTAGTTGTCTGATTCAGGATCCCATTTCACGTCAGATTTTTCACATCCCCGTCTATATGCGTCTCAATGCAGGGCACAGGCCTCCTCTTAGGATGAGAGGGCTTGGGCCGTAGTACCCACGCGAGTCGAGTGCTAATCAGGAACATCGCCAGTGTTTAAAAAGGTAAATAATCTTCTTATTATAAAGAAGGCTTCTTGAAGTTACATCGATTTTACACCTTACTCTTATTCTGTTATTTGGCATTTACGTGTCACATCGTACTGTTAGCAGAAAACTATCTTTTTTTTCACCACATGTATAGTCGTTAATTAAGCAGCATTACCATTTTCTATGACATTTTTCTGACATAAGAATAAAATCTATAAGGCTGATTGCCACATTGATTTGGCAATGAAAAAAGCCTTTAGCGTTTTAAGAAAAACAACTGTCATTGAACGAGTGGGTGGTAAAATTGAATTTCTAAGTCGACTATAATATTACTACCCATGTCCGTCGATATCTTCGCCGCCAGTAAACCGATTTCAATTGTTCTATTTTTATTCGATAAGTAGGTATGTGTCAGAGATTATCCTTTCTATATGAAGATCAGTTCAGACGTTTTAATATTATTCACATTATGAAATCAGTAAATGTTACAAGAAAAAAGTAATGAAAAGATTGAAAAGTAATGATCCGAAGGAATTGCGGTTAGTGTACGCCCTCGTATGTGGCGACCCGGAATAAACGACAACAATGCACAGCCGGATAATTTAAATCCTTAGAGCAATAAGTACACGAGGGTTTGAATAATTAGGTCATACAATGTATAAAGCCATTCACTTCGAGACGACAATTACAGGTCGCACATTAATGAATTAGGTAGGTACTTAATTTTTTTTACATATCGTCACTACTTTAAAAAAAAACTCGTATCTCAAAGTAGATAATTTTTCTGAGTGGACCTTATGAACATTAATGTCAAGGTTAAATTTTGTTGACATTTTTTTCAAAGTAGTGACGATATGCTACGTGTTTTTAGTCTTACATGTCTTAGATTTAGTGCACTAAGGGCGTGGAAAACATTAAATCTTAAGGTAAAGTAAAGGAGTTGTTTACTTTGAATGTCTTACTGCCCCCTTAGCAGCCTAACTCCATTACAATGAATTTAATTTAGGACTAATAAAAAAAATGTTATCCTTGCCATCCTTTCAACGCAACGATGAACTTCATAACCCCCTGGACACAATGCTGCTTTCTCCCGGCGTCAGCCATTCACACTCAATGGATGAGTGAACGAAGCAGATATTAGTAGCAAAACCTGCTGAATTTGCCGTAGGACTATTAGGCCATTAGTAAAAAAAAAAATCTAAAAAGAAAAGAACAACCTAACCTAAGGCAGATTTTAGCAAAGATTTTAAGAAGCTCTAAACCTCATCAGAGGAAGGCACTCTGAAACTGGAATTAATTTTCATTGTACGCTGCGTGCCTTGTATGGCTTTAGAAATTTTTAATTACTTAGGTAAATGGCCTTTCGCTTGATGAGAAATTAAATTCTAATTTCTAGCCTATGCCTAGTCACCTACACTAATGTGACGCTACGCTATCGCTAATGCTTCTTAAAATATCTGCAAAAATCGTTATTGCCGCTTTCTAGTTGGTTATTAAGTCACTAAAAATTTTATGAGTTACAGTGATTGAAGAAATCGACAGCGAGAAAATCTTTCGTCTCGCTTACGCCAATGATTTTTTGCAGTAAACGAAAGAGAATCTCGCTGTATTGACGTCGAGTCTACACGTTAATTCGACAAGGTGAAGCGAAATGACGCCTCGAGACGGAGCCGTGAAACAACGGCAAATTCCTACGAAGTAAACATAATGGCGTACACGAATCCATGAAATACACGTAACTTTTGCTATCAGTGTGACGTTGGCGACTGGACGTCACAAAAATCGTATAGAATTGATCTCACTGGCAAAAAGAGTCGTTTTGAATCGGCAAATTTAATCGTGTGTATCACTGTGTACTTTTCTCAATTGATGTCTGCCATCGAATTTATTATGATATTAAGTATCATTAGGTTTCAGAGAGGTAAAGTCTGCCTTCCATTAAAAAAGTGTAATGAGTGGAAACAAAGGTAACAGACTAAACAGACCATAGTAACAATTATTCTTATCCAGTGGAATCACATTTATACAGTTCAACATTGCGAATTAAATGGGCTCCGTACAGAGCCCGCTCCGCTTGCAGTGGAAGGTACGTTTGAACCTGTAGGCTAGGCAGTATGTTTAATACAAATGTTTCGGTTGTGATGACCGTGACCGTGACCAGACTGCGCGGCGTGGTATCGTCACCACGGCCGTCGCAAACTTTCGTGAAAACCGCGAAGGTTTGTGAAATATGTATGAGACTGAACGCTGAACTAAAAACTTCGTAATTTGCTGTGCAAATCACGTGCAAGTAGATGATTTAATTATTCTGCGTCAATGACAATGAAATACAACTACATATTTACTTTGCTAGTCCGCATGTGGCGCATACATACTTTTATGCAGAAAACAATTTTGGAGTAGCAAGGTAAAAAGTAGTAGTTGATTGATGCTTTAATTTTCCATATCCGCAGATCACGTGAACTGATACAGCCACTGTATTTTTGTATCAGATTGACCGTGGCGATGTAAAATTACCAGGACAAAAGCCTTTAAGACATACAGGCTTGAGGTTTTCTCAAGCGCTTTAATATTAAAGAGCTAAACCTGAGTTGAATGTGTTATTGAGATCAAGATATGTAGGTTTTTTAAGCTATACATAAGTACTCATCTAATTTTCACGGTGAATTTGCCAATGAGTATCAATTCTTCACGACATCTCCATATTTTTTTGTATAAAACATTGCATTGCCTTTGAAAAGTCTGCGTGTTTAAAACAAGCGTTTAGAATTCGTCTCGAAACGTCATTATTATCAGCGAATGACTCACGGTGTACGTCGCAAACGGTTGTAGTACCTGTAACAGAAAGTTGGTCAGTTAGTGCAATGATTAGTGCAACTTAGCGAGGCAACAAGGTTTGTTACAAGACTACTTTTGGAATTTACAATAATGATAAATCCGCCTTGGATAAAGTCAGGAGGATAATCACCATTGGATATTAATGGATATCTAATGTTTGTTCATTTTTCGTGTATACATTTCGTTTACTTTAACGAAATTGTTAACGGCTTCATGAACGGGCTATCTTGTTGACTGCAGAGACTTACAAAGTATACTGGGTCTGAAGGGAGTTTAGAAGCGGAACAGTTGACTCTGCATACTGCATACCTACCTAGAGGAGCTCTAATTGAGCCACGCTTGAAGTCAGGATGGAAGGGTTCAAAGTGAATGGCTACCTTTGGAAGGCTGACTAACAAGAACTTCTGGAGGGTTGTTATTTTGTGTCTGTGGGATATTTCTCGTAAAGCGGTGTCTTCATTCAGCAGCTAACAGGCAGCTAACATAAAAAGTAAACAATGGAAGGGTAAGTTAAAATTAGTAGATAAATTACATAAAAATGCTGTATACGAATCTGATAAATAACGTCTATAGATGTCAATGGTGTTACATAAAAAATAACCAATTTAAAGAGCGATAAAAATGTCTCAACTTATGGAATAATAGGTACTTTATACAACCTCTTGTATAACAATTCGCAGATCATAAAAAAAGCCGATACGTTAACATGTTTTTGAAGTGCATTCACTACTATTTCTGGAACCTTAGATATAAATGACTCATGCTTGCTTCCCTTTCGGACGAGCTTAGTGGTCAGAAAAGGACAAGCTCTGTCTATAAAATTAGTGTAGGTAGCAGTAAGGACCTCTGGAATGTGGCTCTTAACTCGGCATAGCCATTTATAACGATACACGTGCTTCTAATGGTAAATATTTTAATATCATCTTTATATTATATGTTAACATCATGTCAGCCTTTGTTTTTGCTGTGCATAAATGTAATTTAAAATAATTGAAATCGATCGTACATAAGTTTTAATTTAACTGAGCTATTATAAGAGTAATTCATTTAATTGAATAATTTAACTAATTAAAGTGCAAAATAATGTGGGCATTGTAAAATTAACATAAAAAAAAAAACGATCAAGTGCGATTCGAACTCGCACATTAAGGTTTCGTACAATTAAGCAACCGCCTTTACTTGTGTTATGTACGAGGTTTTATTTTGCCAAAATTCATAATACTAAGTCAACAGATAGTACCCAAAGGGTCAAGATTTTGGTATGAAAATATACTTTCATGCTCGCGTGTTTTAATTTCGAGTCCTACGTGCTCCTCAAAAAAATGGTCTTAGAAGACAGACGGACAACAAAGTTAATTAGAGTTCTTTTTCCTTTTGAGTTAAGGAACCTTACAAATAAATTCCAATGCAATAAATTTAATTACTAATTACACAAACCGTCAGACATTTATTATATTGCCTACTTCTATGTACCTGATGATCAGGTAAGGTATAGTCGAACAAACTGAACCATAACCCAGGGTGGAACCTTTGCGCTACGAATGTTATGTTGACATCTCATACTTTTGTCAAGGAAATCATAGTGAAATTGATTATTAAAATGTTCCACCCTGGGCAGTGGCGGATTTATGTTTTTTATGAGTGTAGGCCACTTTATATCCGCCGCCCTATGTAACTTTCTAAAATAATATTTTTTTGAAATCTGCCGCCCCTAGGCCGCGGCCTATATGGCCTATTTATAAATCCAGGACTGACCCTGGGTCATGATTCAGTTTGTTCGACTGTACATAGAAGGAGACAATAAATAAATGACTATCTGTGTGGTTCTATCCTAAACTTTTAAATAATGTATCTTGTATGAGATAAATGATTAGTTGGAGCACTAACAATTAAATTACACAAAAAGGAGTAAGCGCTTGGATCAAGTTGGATCTATTTGATGAAATAATAACTAGAAATAACCTTTATTAATTAATAAGTGCCCCGCAGGCAGGCAGACACAGCTTTACAAAAGACGTGACGTTTGTAATTCAAAAAACATAAAAATTACAGTGTAAATATATACTGCTTCTCCTGTCGATAAGAAAGTATGAATGAAAACTAGTTATGCAACGTTCGACATAATCTATAGCGCGCTATCTACGCGGTCAACGACCTATTTGACGTGGTATTATACTTACTAAGTAGTTACTGAGGCTTTTAACTTTAACCAAAAAGCTATACCTATTCCGTACGTGGTTAATACTTCAATCGAGGGTCCATACTTTCTGGTTATTCAAATAAATAAATAGATATTTGTGTTTTTCCTCGATCAGCAACAGACAAAATGTATCATTAAAATGGAATGTAAAAGACTTCTACTTCAAATTCTGAAGGCATAAAGTTTATCCACAACTAAAATAATCGTTATGAAAAAAAACCTAAATATGTATACTTTAACTTCACCTCTGACATTATAAAGATAAAGAAAATAACCTTTGATCACCATCGCTTTTACACGCATATAACTTTAGTTTTCTTAGTTTACTTTAATTTTAATATTTCGCATGAATTATATGAAATAGCGTTACATAAAATCGCCTCCACTTTTGTTCAGTTATGAGTTAAATAAGCAGAAAGAGAAGTACACATATTCCATAGATAAAAAAGTGATATTTCATTTCACAGTATATAATAAATTAAGAAAATCAGGTCTATTGGATTTCATTATGCTACTAAAAATACAACAATAACAGGGAAGACTGGTGCGTGCGTAAGTATCAAGTCTTAAAACCAAACCTCAGCTAGATACAGAAGAAATCAGATGTTTAATTTTGTGCTGCCTACACCTTTTATAGGCACAAAATTTGAATTAGTTTGTAATTAAAATTATCACCTTCTACTTCTACAATTTTTAGTATTAAGGTACGCAAGAGCTGCAAATTGATGAAGTGAAGTGTACTTGACTTACAGATATTATCGTAATTGGCGATGCGTGCGCCTCGCTTCGTCAGCTCGAAAACAACCATCCGATTTTGTAGGCGATAGACAAATTAATTAAGAGCAGGCGTTAGGCAGAGTTGATTTACGGGCAGAAACAATTGATGACAACAAATGAAATGTAATAAGAGAATTAGGTTCGGCAACGCCTATTGACGCGCCTAGGCCAGACAGAAAGGCAGGCTTTGGCCATTACAACAAATATGTCTATTAGTCAGGCACGGCTAATCAATATGCTTTTAGCTGGCGAAATATTTAGGTTGGATTGTGTTTCGGATGTAGACTAGATATACATTATTTGAGAGCAAATACAACGAAACCGGTCTTAGGTAATGTGCTATACTATTCTATAACAGAAGTGGATAAGCGGTAACGATGAAAATGATCTATCTATTACCTTTGGCAGTAGTCGTGTGACGATCATTTTTAACTTTGCAGCTGCTTATTCACTTCGGCTGATTACTGTACTAAATAGTTACAATAAGGTTACAATACTTGCGTACTTAAATTACTTAAAACCTAAAATTTGTGAGTTACATTTGTAGTCAAATTGCTCCTCAACTTATCTTTGGAGTTACAAGCGATTATTTCGTAAAATAAACCAGGTGGCAATTTATTGCAAATGCTTGATAGTCGCACACCTGTGGATTGTTACGTGCCATTATTATATTCTAGCAGAAAGAACTTAAAATTATAGATATAATCCGAACAATTACATGCAAGATTGTTTCTCAAATTTGTCACGAAATACCTACCAGTGCAGCAGTGCTTATAATTAAACAAACCTGAATTATGCCCAAAACCATATAGAGAATGATTTGTACTGAAGCCGTTGCACAAATGATTCATTGCGATTACATAACAAAGAAATCATTGATGGTGTTTGACCTAATGACATCAACGCGAGTGCACCAGTAAGGTGTGTTCTACTTTGATGCCCCACAGTTGGCCTTACATGGCACAAATTTGTGGCATCATTTTATCAAGGATGCTGGTTACCTCCTCGATTCACAAATGAGATAATGGGTGGACAACAGTTTCAAGAATTTCCACATAGCCGACAACTAACCACTTTAACAGGTTTTAGTATCACCTACGATCGACCTTGGAAATTATATTGACCTTCCAAGGAATCTTGTAATTAGTAAATACGTCGCCACGGCATAAAACAGCCGCGTAGCACGTTTTAATACTTGCGTGAGAGAGGTAAATCGTGATTTGAAATTAAAAAATATTTCAACGCAAGAGAAATAAAAATGTATAAAAGAAAATTCGGGTAGGCACACAAGAAAGAAGTTCTTTTTGGTCTTAAATTTGAATTTATTAAAAGTATAGGTACACTTTTATTAGGAATTAATCAAGAACCGGCCAGAACGTCTTGTTCCGCGATGCTGTAGATTGCTTTCTGATCGGGCATTCTTACCTGCAATTCAAGGTAGAACAGAACAGAGTCTGTAGGTCTGTGGCGGAGAGAGAGAGAGAGAGAGAGAGAGGGGGGGGAGAGGAGAGAGAGAGAGAGAGAGAGAGAGAGAGAGAGAGAGAGAGAGAGACAGAGAGCAATATCTGACACAACAAGCGTCAGATATTTTTTCACGCTCCGCTGAGGCAGATATTAATGCTGGTGACTGTACAAAATCTTGCTTAAATAGCGGATGCTCTATTTGACTACTGTTTCAATTGAAAAATGCAGCGTGTCCATCATAATCGGCAAATATCTGGGTCACCCGGCTAGTCGAGGTTAATACATTTAAGGTCACACAAATTATCCGTCCGTCTTTTGAGATCATCAAATATTGTTAATCCAAAAAACAAACAACAAATAGTTGAATTTAAAAACGCAATAGTTTTGAGATACGTATAATATGCAATTAGCTGGATCGTTCATGTAGCAAAAATGAAGACGACGCTGTAATTTTTGAGAATACCGATATTAATTTAGTAAAATTCCGGATTTTCAATTCAGCTGCCAAACCTAATGGTTCATGTGCACGAAGTCGTAGGTAAAGACTAGTGGATAATAAAATAACGATTACCGATTTCAAAAGAACGGAAAACCAAATTTAAATGCAGGAAGCGACTACAACCAGCGACCGGAACTTCAGACTGTCACGCGAGCGCCGTCTGTAAGTTTCGGCATCCGTGTTACACACACTTAATTGATCGAATTAAGCGAGCTTCGATATCGACTTAATTGAGATTTAGTACCCGATAATAATATTAACATCGACGATGCACTTAAATCTGCAAAAAATAAGACAATGACAATAATAGATAAACATAAAGAAATAAAGTTGTGTGAAACTATACCTTTAGAACAAGTAGTTTAGATATACTTTTGACGAAATTGCAGTTTGGATATAAGATTTGCGTGATCAACCAGGTAAATTTGATGTAGCTCAATAAAGGGCAGCTGTTGCTACGGTGTACTAACAATCAATTGGAAAATTGTGCGAATTCACATTTTTTTAATTAAACTAGTTCACTTATTTTCTTCTTCCTGAGCCTTAAATACGTAAAGATTGAGTTGATTGATTGTTCTGGAGGTCGATTCATTTCAATATCCTCCTATATTCATTTATTTTTCAAGTATTGCGTCCAGGTTAAAGAAGATCACGGAAATAATGTACCAACAGACTTAAAGTTAGTTTTAAGCTGGATTGCGCTTATAATGTAGACGAATGTAAATAAGCAGAAACAAGTTTCGCATAAAATTGTTTTACTACACAGAAAACCACTTCTGCGGACAGACAGCGCGGTGTTCTTGTTATATTTGTTTAATCATGCGACAACGACTGTAGATTTAGTCTGCAGTGAGCGGTATTGTTTTAAACCGATGGCTTTAGCTTGAAAAAAAAAAAAGTGTTTTTCATAATGCCTTGCCGGCTATTCTTTAAAACAATATTTTTTCGGCAGTGATAAACGACGGTTTAAAGCAGCGGTTGATGCCCTAAGGTGAATAAACACTAATCTGTTTTTTTTTATTATTGATTCAGATGACAGTCGAATTACTGACTTTACTGGTTATCCTTTACACTACTAATAGATCACTACATCACTAGATCACCTTAATTGAAGGCAGCCAAACACAGTATTAACGCATAATAATGATGCGATTTATTTGGCATATTGGCATATCGAACTATACGTATTTATCTAAACGTCTCTTGCAGTTAGGCCAGCCGTCATGGTCATATAAACAATAATTAATATGACATTTGACCAAGTGAAGGTGAATAAAAACATTGTTGATATTTGTAAATATTATTACGGTACTATTCAATGGAAAAAATCAATTGTGTAAACAAATGTGGTGACTGACATTGACACTTGACTGACGACTGGCTGACTGACTGACTGACGTTGGCTCTAGTGATGTGAAAGCTCTTTAAGATACTTCAATCAGCAGTAAATAGTTATTTTGAATTTACTCATATTTCATTATTTAATGTAATCCCTAAGTTTAATTTTTAAAAATGGCGAATCACGTATTCTCTTAGTCCTGTTCAAGAGTCATTCACAATGTTTCCATGTCCCTTTTAACTTAAAATGTTTAATAGCATTTTCAAGAAGTTTTAGAATTATATCTTCAAATATATACCTAACGTTTCTTCCATACAAACTTTCACTTCATGTTCAAAACTTAAACTCCCTTTATACCCCTTTAAGGGTAGAATTTTTAAAATGGTGAAACATGTATATCCACTTATATTTTTTGACGTATATTTTCCCCAAGGTTTATGATGGAGTATTTTAGAATTGAAAGGGTCAGTTAAAATATGGATTAATTTAGATTTTTTTGCTGCTTAAGTAGCGTAGTAGAAAAAGCCAACCTGAGATATGTGTGCATAGGAGAAATTTGTATCTTGACTCCTGTCCAACGGTGGTGTAGGGGTTATAGTACGCAGTACGGATTGCTGAGGACCTAGGTTCGATTCCCAGCGCTGGTCTCTTTTTCTGGTTTTTCTGTGCATCCATGTCTCAGTTTGTATTTTCGATATAATTTAGAAGAGGCATTTTTAAATTTACATAAGACAGGGAAATGAGAGTAGACACAGGGAAGTGATTTAAAATGATTTTTGGTCCAACAATGGACTCCACAGTAAATATGATACTAGTAAATAGAAATGTACATAATTTCTACTAAAATACTATTTTATCGTCCAACTAGTGTTTACCCGCGGCTTCGCACACGTAAATCATTAGGTCCAGCAGCTGAAATACTGGGATTTTTAAAAATTGCCGTGGGAATTCCCGAAAATTAAATCGTTGTTTTCATTGACATTACATTAAAAACAATCATGGTCAAATTTCATGACTCTAAGCCCAGCGGTTATTAGTTCGAAAGTTATCCCTATCTCGTGGGAATATCGAAATAAAAAGTAGGCTATGTTTTATTCCAGATGTCAAACTATCTACATAACAATTTTCATGACTCTAAGCTGAGCGGTTGTTATTTCAAGATTTTATCCCTATCCCATGAGAATATCGGGATAAAAAGTATCTTATGTTGTAATCCAGGTTATCTAACTTTCCGCCAAATTTCATCCAAATCCGTTCAGCCGTTTCAGCGTGAAGAAGTAACAAACATATTCACTCACTCACTCACAAACTTTCACATTTATAATATTAGTAGGATTAGTAGGATATAGTAGGAAGTAGGATAGTAGGATAGGATTAGAAACCTTTATAAACCTTCATTAAATAGTGTAACTTAACACAAATAATTAATTTGCAGAGCCAGCCATAATTATCGGTAGGTAAGGTTGGTTCAGTCAAATAATTAATTTTGTTGGTACAGCACTAAATTTCCAGAGACTAGACCGACCATAGACCAACTTCGGTGAGGAAAAAATTATCATGTCAATTTGACAAATATAACGGATTTTCGTCTTCCAATTAATTCTATAAAATAAACATATTTACACGATTATTTAATGATAAAATGGTTGTTAAAAACAGTGGTGAGCTCATTGAGATGTGAATATGATC
Organism: Choristoneura fumiferana; assembly: GCF_025370935.1. Lineage (NCBI taxonomy): Eukaryota > Metazoa > Arthropoda > Insecta > Lepidoptera > Tortricidae > Choristoneura > Choristoneura fumiferana. The sequence goes on from NC_133489.1 coordinate 5,522,771, forward strand.
GGGATTGGCGTTCAAATGCAAGTAACTACGGAGTAATCGTGAAAAATTGCTTTGTTTACACAATTGATTTTTTCCATTGAATAGTACTTATATGCTAATCGAAACAGTTAAAAGCAAAAGTGCACTACAGAATGTTATGATGAAATACAAATTAGGAAAGCCATTCTTACGAGGGCCAAAAAAAACTATTCGAGAGAACTGAATATTTATGTGCGCCAAGATGTCAGTAGTCTAATTAAAAGCAACAGCTGCCATTTTATGTACAAAAACTACAAGTCTAGATTCTTATGCTACTCGTAATCGTAATTCAGCTTTTTGCAAAAATATTGCACTAGACATTTATTGTGCATAAAACGTGGAGTCTACAAATAACTCTGAAATAAAAACAACAACACGAAAAGCGAAAAATTGGAACTTATTTTTGTTTCGTCTAATTACTTTCAAGGCACAGGCCATTTCTGCCAAATCTGTCGTGAAAAGAGATTAATTTCAATTAAAAGACGTCGAGACTCACGAGGCGGGTGGTGAGACCATTTTGTAATACGTCGGTGCGCAGGCGCCGGTGTCGCAGACGCCACGCCACTGACACAGTGAGCGCCACAGGACAAAAAGAGCGAGTGTGGCATTGCCAACTTTTTTCACTTGGGCGATTCGCAAGTGGACGTGTGAAATTGTACAACAGCGGTGTGGCGTCACTATTAAAGGTAACCAACCAAAGCTTGTAATTAATAGAAAACAGTTTGTTAGGCACCTATGCTGTAGGTACTGAAATGACACTGAACTTACTGCAAATCAAAATCACGTTTCATACCTTATACCGACAGTTCTGAAGTTTTGAGCTTACAGTTTATACTTAGATGGTACTGCGATTAGATTAGGAATGAAACTGATAATTATTCCATAATAATAAACTTGGGACAGAGTGTACTATTCAACTACAAACTTTTAATCCCATTATATAAATAAGTAGATACTATTATATTTTACGAGCTTTTATTTAGTTTTACTTGTCCCGTTGTCTGTCTGTCTGTCTGTAGTCAAATATTGCAAGTTAAATTTGATCAACTTCCAGTAGTCAGATTGACTTGAAATTTGGTATACTTATGTAAATCGCGTGACAATACAATAATCTAGTAGTGACATCCTGGTAGTCCAGCCAGGATCGTCTCCGCAGGACGGAATTCTTCAACGGTTAATAGCATCAACTTGAAATTTGGTATGCAAATGTAGTTTGGGTGACAATGCAAGTACAGTCAACAAAAAGTACAGTCAGCAAAAAAGCTTGTACTTATTAAAAATGTTTTTTTGTATGGTTAGGATATTTAAGGTACGAGCACGCTATGTGTGAAGTAGTTAAATTTTATCGACCGCAGTAAACCTAATCAGACAATTTATTCCATTCTTAGAATTTGATATCTGTTGATAAAATATCAATTCTATTTTTGGACATGCTATAAATTTCCGGTAAACCTAGTGTCACAATCACAACCAACAACAACATCATTATATGCACCAGTAAGGAATATTTTACCGGGTAAGTACAACCACAGGGCGGCCACGCCATACAAAATACGCGTTCTTGAATCTACATAGGCACGACGACGTCTGTACACGCGTCAATGTGTGCGTAAGACACACAGGGCTGACTATCGCAAAGCCCTAGTACTATAGGGTATGTAGGTATGGCTTAGATGTGTAAATAAATGTAATCGTTAATCATATATTTTTATTTAAACCTACATAAATGTGTCTGTCTATGTATTTAAGCATTATTATTTTAAATTACTTAAATAAATATATGACTACAAACTTGAACGAATTATTCGGTACCTAATTAGTTCATGTGTTTCATGTATTAATTGCGATACTTTTAGAAAGCATTATTTATTTACAAAAGGAAGTAGGCAGGGTAGGAACCTCAATTTCTCGCGCGCCCACTGACAAGTTGGCGCTTGCTCGCGGACTCACGGCCACAGAGCCGAGCAATGAACTGCCGGCGCGCGGATTTCACGGAAAATTATGTGACTTTGTACGAGCGACAAATTATTAGAATATGATTGATTTTCGAGTTTTTAGGAAATAAATACAAATGAATGTTTTATAAATTAAAGTTTATTGTTTTAATCATTTGAGACCTTATTAATTAAAGATTAATTACACTAAAATATTTCCTTTTAAAGGATTTGTCTCTGAACATTCGATTGTTAAATGGTATGTACTTAATATGTAATTATTGCTCCCGAAATTAGTGCCGTGCGACGGTGCGACCGACATACTCGTACATCGCGTCGCGCGCCCGACTGCTTTCCTGCGGTTTTCCTGCAATCTGCGCTTGAGGGGTGGGGTAACTCGCTCGAACCGGTGCGGGGCGGAGCGTGGTAATTCTGTACGTCAGTACTATTATAAAGTGATTAAGTTGAATACATTTGCCACTAAACTTAATTCAGTTTATTCCGAGTAAACGCACCTTTCAACTAGATGGAGTTCAACAATCATTAGTCAAAAGTTACAAACATAAGACTAACCGCTTTCAGTCAGTAAATTTAGACGCCGATGCTGCATGGACGAGCTACAATCATGCCACGTGCCAACTATTTAATGTGGTATAACAGCAAGAGATTAGTACACGCACTTCTTATTTACAATTAATGACAACATTTTAAAAGGAATTGAAATAAAAGTATTTGTACTTCCTTCCAGTAACTACTTTTTCGTCTCTCCTTACTCATGCGTGCATGTTTTCTATAATTACCTACATATATTTTTCTAAACAATACTTATTCATCAGTGAAACTTAATCCTTTTTGAATCGCAACTTCTGTGATGATCCATTTTTTAGCCGATTGCCCCGAAGTAGGGTTATTATTATTAAGCAATAAACTCGCAGCGCTTTGTCACAGAATAAGATAAGCGAGAAGGAGATGTATGTATGTACATGGCTTTTTAGCCACTATGAGCGCCTGGCAACTTAATATCGCGCGACATTTCTATTCTTATTATTATATCTGTAAAATGCCGGCCTGAGCCTTTGATGAAACTGTTAAGTGTTGTCATAGAAACTACACTTTTTTAATACCATTTTAATCTAGAAGCGTTATACTTTAAAAATGCTAGTGCCAACTAGGTTACTCGTGTCGTGTCGTGCCTGACGTTACGTCAAAAAACATAGAGTAATATATTACGGGCATCGGTTCCATTTGAGAAGCTTACTCTTTCTGGGAACACAGTACGTCATTTAAAACAATCGAAAATTCAAATATTTGCACGGCTATGTGTATAGCAGACACACATGTGATGCAGCGACATACGCACAAGAACATTATGAATAAAAGAGAAAAATCAATTTTCTGAATAGTAATTTAACAACAATAGGTAGCTTGTCAACAGCTCAGCTATGGATAACAAATTTAATTTGATTTGAGTACTTACCTCAGAAACGCGTTTTCGTTTTGTGGTAAGTGAACTGTATCAGAAAAAGTTATCCAATAAGGTTTATTACACGTGCCGTCGTGTTTTGCTGTCTAGCCCGTGTCTACTTTGGTTTCTTTTCACATCGCGTGTATTTAGTTTTAACTGACGGAAGAAATAATGTCTATGTATTTTTATAATAACGAGTTCATTGACCCGTTTACTTAACTTGTAGATAATATGGTATTTTAATGTTTTTGCTGACATGTTCAAGGAAGTACCTAATTTGCTCATCAGACGAAGTGTGAAGTAGTGTCCAAACTACCTGTAAGGGTTAAAATAATTAACGATGGAAAGTTACCAGTCATGAATACTCTTCCTCCTTTTACTACTTCAAGCAACAACATAAATACAAAAAAATAAATACTAAATTGGATGTAAGACTAAGAATCAGAAGTTTACGAGATAAGGGATATGAAAACCGGGAAAAAGTTGTATTTATACCTAACAAAAAATGTGATACCGAGAATAAAGATAAAAAGGAAAAGCTTTTCTTCATACTCAGACGCAAAGCACTATTTAACTTGAAGCTTATTACGCGAAAGAAAGCAGACAGCTTGTAGACAGCATACAATGGCCGGACCAAAACTGGGTTAATTGAAGACAACAGCCCATCGCCGACGGCCGACGTCGAGATCCGATCTCCGTACGGACTAAATTAATACTGTAATAAACTATTCATTCGGAATTACGAACGACAGCGTTTTACGTTGTAATAATAATAACGTAACGCTTGCTGCGAGAATTTAATAGCTCCGTAAGTGGTTACTGCATTTTGACATCGTTCAAAATGAGAGAAAGTATTTTCTGTAGACGTTTTTCATATTTTACAACACACCAATTCTGCTCAATTTCTTCACTTTACATGTTTAATTTAATTTGGGGGTATCAAAATATTTAAGCTATTTATTTGGGGAACTTTCTCTTATGCACAGGTCTGCAATGCGACAGGCAATCTTTGTACATTGATTTCTAACGGTATTACGTCATAAATCTGTTCAGCGTTGGCCTTGATTCCGCACGATCCTGAATAAGTTCTAGATGTTCACTTCTTTATTGGTCAGCTTAAATTCCATAGCGAAGTTGATGCAAAATCTCGCCATAAATCGATTTACTGTCCTACAATGAAAGCAAATCAAAGCGGGAAAGTGTGTTTTCGTGTCGTTTATCAATAGTTATGTCCAATTTTGATGCAAAGCGTTACCGAGCGAACAATACTTTACAGTACAATAACGCTACGTAAACGGTACACTGCTTCCTGGCTCACGGACATTCGGCGAATACTAAACGCGGTTTCAAAACTGCAAACGATATTGGTGAACACGCGTCTTAACAGTTCAATTTTAGAAGTACACTAAATAATATAATTAGTAGTTCATTGGAATTTGCAAGGAAAAATGGATTTTTGGGTTGTGCCAAAACCGTAAGCCCACTTGGCGCGTCTGCAACGTAACTCAACATCCACTTAACCGATCGAGCGGAAATTTGGAACGTACGTGAATGTAATGTATATGTAAGTATTTCGAAATTAGCAGTCAAGCAAAATATCGATTTTAACGAACCAAGAAAGAATTAACTGAAAGTATAATTATCTACATTTTAAAGTAACGTTATTTTTTCAGTTAACGGTGAATCAGAGTATGACTCACGGCGTGATGCTGGTGAAACGTAAAATAGGATAAGTAGTGGAAGAAAAACAGATATGATATAGAATCTTGTCATCGCTATGTCTGTACCTAATCCACCTCCGTTTTTTTACACCCACGGTAGTCACTGGTAACTGAACCAGAGCATAGTTCAACAACATTGTTAGGAGTGAAATCGGTAATGTTAGTATCTAAAATCTTCGAACAATAGCAGATGCGTCATTGACGTTTTCTTTGATGACTTCATTGAAAGAGTTTTACTCTATCGATGCTGTTGAAGGTGGAATCACATTAAGGCAGCAGGAGTCATAAATTATCCAATCTTAATAAAAAAACATAGTTTTTAAAGAACAATAAAAATAGAGTTAGTTAAAATAATGTTTAAAGTGGTTAAATAAATCGCAGCGCATCCTTTGGAAAATCTTGCCAAAAAACTAGTAGAAAAAAAAGTAAACGAACGGCCCCAATTTACGAAACAAATATTTTGCTCTTTAAAAGATTAAACTAAAAACAGTCGGTGTTAACATTTATTAACGAACATAATCTGGAAAAAAAACCAACTAAAGTAGGCAAATACCTATTAACAAGTAAATTCAATGAACCAATTAAGTAATTGAGTCTGCATAACATTATAAATAACAAAGAGTTCATTGATAATGGCGTGGACAGGAGGAAGGCGCTGCGGCCAACCGTTCCGGGAAGCGGCCGCAGACGGTGCGCAGACGCCGTGACGTCACCACGTGACCAGCCAAATGGGGCAGCGGGGCTGATACGAAACTTGTGTTACTTTTAAACAGACTTTTACACAGTTGTACATGTACGTAGGAACACTTCTAAATTGGGATTTTTTCTAAACTAACCACATAAAGGATACCAGAGATAGAAATTGAAAGTCCAGAGATAGCAGTCAAACACTGTGTAGCTAAAGAAAAGAACCATCGAGATGATGTGAATCGTTGTAATTAACAACAAATAGTTATCTTTACTACGTACGAGGCGGCATTTATTGAGGCATGTACTCGTTTGTAGCAAAGCAATTAATGAAGTAAAATAACACACTAAGCCGTTTTCAAGGACAGACACTACGTAAATACATAAGACATTGCCCTTTATGGAAAACATTCGCATAACTCGCAACTCAGGCGTGCGTGGCATCGTCAGAAAAACAAGTTGTCAACCTTAAAAGAAAAAGTTGAAAACCCATGTAGATTGTTGTGGTAGATAATTAATCTTGATATAAGTGGATAGGATACCAAGGTGGCAGGGTTGGCTTGATTAAATCACTTTGATTGATTTTTCATACAAACGAAAATTTAAATTTTAAATAAAAGAGAGATACATACACGTTAATCTAATCACATTGTGTTAGTTATTATAATATTGAAAAAAAAAAACAGCTTTTTCCGTTCCTAATCTGTTCCTGACTTGAGAATGTACAAATCCAACCGAAGGTGGAAAAGACTCTTTCCACTGATGCTGACGATGCGATGGCCCCAAATAACTGTCTCAAAATTGGGTATATTTATTTTGTTTTGCGTATCTTCATATTTATTCGTATTTTTGCGTCTTAGATTTTTTTTTCCAATTAATCGAAAAAAGTTTTGTGGCGGTGTCAACGTACGTACAGTGCAGGACGCCACCTATATCCGCCATTGATGAAATGATATAAAAATAATCATTGCGGGGGCACGCCTCCTTAGCGTGTGAGAAAAAGCCTCCGCGAGCTTCAGTTTGCACGTCGAAGATGGAAATGTGAACGGGAAATCTTGAATGCTGATGAGCAAAAATATCTCACTAATCTCGCTATAGGCCGTTTTCATATTAAAAAGACTGATGCTTTTTTTTTTGTCCGACCACGTATACTCCAGGTGCCTTAAGGATGTTGTACGATCCATTCAGAAACTTTTTTTTTCTTTCTTTCTTCTCCTCAACTTAGTTGTATCGAATCATGAAGTCATTATGCGTGTTAAACGAATTGTACTCAGAATACAATTCTCATTGCGCGCAAGAACGTGCGCTGCAACTAAAGAATGCACTTCCGCCAATCCCTAAAGTCGAAGCCTTGGCTACCACTTCGGCTGCGCACGCAAAGTGATTTGTTTTGTACGTTTCGTTGGGTACAGGAGAACCGAGCCCACCGCGTCACAGCAGGCTATTAATACATCAAATTCTTACAAAAGATTCGATAGCGTACCTATTCAATGTAGAATTGTACATCTAGGTAGGTATACACCTACCTATAGGTGTGCAATTGTACATTGATGTCTAGAATAATATTTTGCGAAGGAAAGAATATCACGAAAGATGATGAAGGTAACGTAAGACTGAGTAAAGCTGAACTATGAAGAGATTACATTAAAACTTTATTTTTCATTTAATTTTTACTGTTAGAAGTATAGTTTCCAGTTGGTAAGAAAGACTTACAAACTACTCGCAATGAAATATATTTTAAGATATTAAGATATGTAAGGGCACTTACCTATACAGATAGAAGAGGCAATAAAAAACGCCAACAAAAAACGCCGCCAAAAAAGACAACTAAAAAGTAAAAAATAATTATGCACTACCTACCTGTTGCCCGCGACTTCATCTGCGAAGAATTCGTTTACCCCTATCCCGCGGAGACTATGCTGATTTCCCGCAAAATTAGCCTAAGTTAATTTAGTATAAGTACCTAGTAATATTTTTTTTATCTAAGCGTCGTCGGTGTCGGGGGGCTAAGTATTTTTTAAAGTAAATTGAGATCCATCTCTAGAAAGCCAGCTTTCAAATAAAACAAACCGCATTCAAATCGGTCCACCCGTTTAAGAGCTACGGTGCCACAGACAGACACACAGACACACATAGCGGTCAAACTTATAACACCCCTCTTTTTGCGCCGGGGGTTAAAAACAAGCTTTTCGATTACTGCATTATTTTATTACTAACAACAGTATACGGCATGAGTCGCAAGTTCTGATTCACGAGATTATTCCCGTAGGCGCGGGAGAGAAATTGTATCTGTTCCAGAAATGGAATCAAATATGACTTGCAGCGTTCCAGAACTTTCTTTGTTAGGTATGAATGGCAATACACTATTATAGAAATGGCAACTCAGTCAGGTAGCTCAAGTCCGACAATGGTAGCTAATAGCTTAGCGTTATTAATTTATTGAAGTTAAATCCCATTCTGGTCTAACTCGACTCGAGCTAGTTGTTACTTCACTATGGCTTCATTGTACAGATATTACTAGTAAGAAGATGCACGGTTAATTAAAACTAAAATGTAGAAATCTAACTGATAATGAAAACTATGGAAAAGAAGAATTACTTTTAAATAGAGGAAAACCAAATCTAGGTAAAAGGGAGAAAAAAGGCTATGGTATTGGATGGTATTTGCTAGCTTCGAATCGTGTCTGTCAGCATTTCCATTGAAATTGGGCGTTTTAAACAGTAGTCGGTTTTCTTACGTAATGACATTTCTTTAAATTCGCAATGTTTATACCGATGTGGACTGGCAGCGGTCCAATGGTGCTTTTTAATTCGTTAAATTCATTGAGGAGCTGCTTTATTGCCACCAGTGCGAATAGACAGTGACGACCTCACGCAAGGTCACCTAATATTGTGTGCACAGTTGGAAGCTATGCATTTCACAGAAAACTCTTGGTAAATTTGCACATGACAAAACTGAACAGATTGTACATTAAAGTTGTCATGGACACATTCAGTTTAGACTTGTGCAAGGTCCGCCCGGATTGCTACCACCATCTTGCTCGCTAATCCTGACCTGAAGCAGCAGTGCTTGCACTGTTGTATTTCGGCATGGAGAGTAAGACAGCTGGTGAAATTACTGGCACTTGAGGTATCCCATCTTAGGCCTCTAGGTTGGCAACGCATCTGCAATACCCCTGGTGTTGCAGATGTTTATGGGCGGCGGTGATCTCTTACCATCAGAACAGGAGACTTACTTGCTCGTTTGCCATACAGTCGAATAAAAAAAACTTATACAATCGTTGAACTTGCAGAACAGAGGTCAGTTCATAGAAAACTGTCATCGTGTTAAGGATTTTATGGCGAGACCAATAAATGTTCCAGGACAAACAATTCACATTCAGTACGATGAGGCGGAAACAAAAACAATGCGTATTTATCGGACTTATATGTGCTGGTCTTCTTGGATAAGAAAATTGAACCCTAGCGAGAAAAAGACTCCTGGCGATAGATCAAGAATTTTATCTTTAATGGAGTAATAAAAAACAAAATTGCCAATGTTTGATTCTAGGAAACCCACGTCCGATCTCCGTAACTGGGTGATGTCAGGAGATCCAAACTCTAAACTCGCGCTCCGCTAGGAATTCAAGCGATGTAAATAGAGATTGAAATGGAAACGCTTGCTTAAGACAGTTCAAATAAGTTCAGCAGCTCCAGCGACGTTATAAGCGACACATGTGCGTGCAGTCGTTGTAAAGTTAGCGATCTAGTTATTTGTCAACGTCACTGGCAATGATCTGTGGACAAGTGTCATCACACAATAACAATTCTATTAATCAGTTCCGTTTAAGAAGGGGTTTTTAAACGGTTTAGGTAATACAACAACCAAGTTGGCTAATATGTATGTATGTATGTAAACTCTTTATTGTACAAAGGAAAAGAAACAAAACACAATTGACAAACCTTTGATACTCATGAGTAGGCACCTGGTTAGGTTATGCAATAACAAAAATGTCAGAAAGCGAAATTAAAAGCCTATGAGTGAAAGCTTCAACCTGAAAAAACTAATTGTGGATTACAAAATTAGAAAGTAAAACAAATCTACCTAATGGTCTTTGAGTTAGATGCGCTAGGAACTATCAATCACTTCATAGTGGATATCAATCTTCAGAGGTTAACTTCCAGTTGTTTATACTCGCCACGGAATTACGGCAGTCACACATGTTCACAATTTACAAAACTATCCGGAACAGTTTTCGTTTTGATAAATGATGTTTTGTTATTATTAGTAGAGTTAATCGAACGGAAATACGCATTCCGTCTGTGGATGAGATCACAATGCATCACACTGGTGCTGCGCGGAATATTTTTTCATTCAGCGCACATGACCACCGGATTTCATTGATTCTACTAAATAAATGTACTTGCAGTTAATAGCAATATCGAAGGCACGCACCATTCATCAAACAAGTGATATTCATGTAACAGATGGTGTCTGACACGAAGACATATCGGTGTCGACTCAGTCATGTTTTAAATCAACTGTAAACTGCAGAATGACTGACGAACATGAAATACTGAAACTGCTGGGCGTAAGGTAAGTGTGTTAAAATTTGCATAGTGCGAGTAATAAATGTGATATTTTGCACGAGTCCTAGTATCTCAGTTAACGTCGCATCCTAAATAAGTCAGCGGTGGGTCCGCCCAGTATTAAATCATCTAGAGGGGCATATCCCAGCCGAGACGCGAGTCTGTAATTTATTGCATTTCCCCGCACGCACAGAGACGCGCATTCAATAAATGCTCATGATCAAACGCCTTTACGACTATTACGACAATAATAAAACTGCAAGTGCATTTCCTGCAGGGATAAGTGGAAAACGTAAAATTTCAAACTCCTCCCTAAATGTCCGAGAAAACGGCAATCAAATAATTGTGACGTTATGAGTAAATAATTTTATAGTCCATATTTCAATGTAAGGAAACGGCAAACACGTGTATAATTTTACTACGTGTGGTGGATAATAATCATGAATGGTGCACTGATTGCGTTGTTTCCACTCCATTGAGAGAAAAACAGAACGTATACGGAGAACAGCGATAACGATGCTCCGGAATAGTTTTAATCCATACCTACTAATATTATAAATGCGAAAGTGTGTGTTTGTATGTTTGTCCGTCTATCACGTCGAAACGGAACGACAGATCGACGTGATATTTGGCATAAAGATAGTTAATGGGCCAGAGTGACATAGGCTACTTTTTATCCCGAAAACAATGCACAGTTCCCGAGGGAACAGCGCAAGATAACCGAATTCCACGCGGGCAAAGCCAGTGGAAGGGTTTTAATTAGAGAAGTTAATGATCGGGCGGGCGTCCGTCCGCGCAGGCAGCGGCGCCCACTGACCTCAGCGTGGACGAGATAAAGGCTATTTTAAGCATAGTCGCGATAAAACTGAATACGTCGAATGTTTCACAGATACGGCATTGGAGGCGCCGGAAGCGTACGATGCGGACCTATGATAGGTACTCGACAAAGTAAACTTCCGCCGTGCAAGTGCTCTGGGCTCACTTCCGATTTCTGTATTTAATCAAACATTGGATCACCTGCCATTTATAAGTGGTTGCTTAAGGTCAAGAAAAATACTAGCGGATAATTTACTACTAGCGCAGCGCGAGTTGAATGGAAATATTTACGCCGTATTTATCTACTCTAAGCGTTACATCATCTTTGCTTAGCATGCCCTCTGTATACATAAATGTAGTTATTATTAGTTAAGTACAACGAGGAAACGTGCGACATAGATAAAAAGGTGACTGACTAGTCCTGTTACTTGAATAAGTTTTTGAGACCTACAAAAAGCGACAATTGCAACTGTTACAATTACACAGCTTTGTTATTGTGTTATTAAGTTTTACGCTAATTCTAACTAGTTTTTTCAAAAATCACTTTAGTTGCGGACTTGAAGCGTACCGACATTGGGTACATTTATTTTATACTACTAGCTTTTGCCCGCCCGCGGCTTCGCCCGCGTGGGGTTCGGTTATCGCGCGCCCTCGGGAACTGTGCATTTTTCCGGGATAAAAAGTAGCCCATGTCACTCTCTGGCCCATAAACTCTCTATGCCAAAAATCACGTTGATCCGTCGCTCCATTTCGACGTGAAAGACGAACAAACATACAAACACACTTTCGCATTTATAATATTAGTATGTATGAATGTAAAGATAATGTAATTGTACCTATGCTTGTTAATAAGAAGCCTTTTTTTGCTCACCAATTAAGCACGAATCGAACTCGTGTATTGAGCGTTCCGTACGTACTATCGAGCCAACTGAATAGTGACCCACTGCGGAACCTTTTCGTAGAAAATCATAGTGACATCACATTCCTTGACAAGGGAATTCATTGTGACACTTACTGTGAGAACGTTCTACGGTGGGTCAGGAATCAAATGGTTCGACTGTACCTACGCACAGTATTGAAATATTTAGCATGTGATTAAGATATCTTTCTTATACCTAGGTGAAAACCTATAATCTGGGGGCAAAGAAATATTTGTTTAATTTTCAGAAAGTTTATGGCAATGGAAGCTTGTAATGCTTAAAAAATTCAATAATATATATTTGAAACCATGACAATAAGAATAAGTCTTGCATCTCAAACGTGCCTGCATTTCGCATATTTACGTTACATAGTAGCTACATCACTGGATTTGTAGCAATATAGTTGCAGAATCCGATTTCCTTTGAGGTACGGAACCCTAAAAACACGACATGACAGCACGCCGTGCATCAAGTCTTGTTGCATTGCGGTCCATAAACGGAATAATTATTTATAGAACACAGTGCTTCATTGACTGGATAACCCCGACCTCAGGTCAGTTTCATGAACGCTAAAAGGATTACTCAGTCAGATGGCTACGTGAAAGTGGAGTAAATTGGGCTAATCCTATAAATCTGCGGCGTACACAGACGGGTCCTAAGACCGCATGCTACATACCTATTTAGCGTACATGAATATGCCATGATACATGTGGTCACACACATCGAAACTCAAAATCAATAAATCCTCCGCCAGACAGCCGCAGAAACTTAGGAAGCAACAAGCGTGCAACCAAATAACTACCTTATCTAAAGAATGCAAAAACAATTTTCCACTTGCGTTGAGAGGATCGCGAGACAAGACGGTGAAAGCCCGTCTGCCCTTGCGATCTCTAGCTCCACAAGAACATAATTGTACACGTTCTGTAAAACGATTCAATGAATCAACGACATTAACGGTCAACGAGAACTTTATTTAATGCTTTTCTACTTGAGAATTATCCTCGTTAAACTTAAACACATTACTTGGCACTTTATTGGCACACGGCGAGCTTAGATGAGTTTGCTGTCTTGGCAGTCTTTAATAAAGATGTAGATTGTGACGTTCGCTCCTAAGAATTGCAATAGTGTTAGATATAGCAATTACGTGGAGCCAGTGCAATTATGATCTCGATGCGCCGACTGCATTCCGGCTGTGCGATTGTTTTTAAAGACATCTTGCGACTGCTCAAACTAAGCAACTTTAATCTCATTAGAAAGTCGTAGATTCGGCTGCCGGGGCGACGACCGGCACAGTTCCCGAGCCCCGCCCTGTACTCGCGAATGTGTAATAACCTTCTATTAACACTACTATAGATAAAGCGTTATGGCGCTATTATATTTTTATTAGCCAATATCCCTTTAAAGGTTTATTTACGTAATAACAAAAAACAGCATAGCATAATTAAATAGTTATCTCACATTACTTGTTTACAAAAACAGAGACAATTTATTTTACTTAGAAGGAGAGCATGCCTTTTATCCTACTAATATTATAAATGTGAAAGTTTGTGAGTGAGTGAGTGAGTATGTTTGTTACTTTTTCACGCTTAAACGGCTGAACGGATTTGGATGAAATTTGGCGGAAAGTTAGTTTATAACCTGGATTAAAACATAGGATACTTTTTATCCCGATATTCCCACGGGATAGGGATAAAATCTCGAAATAACAACGGCTAGGCTTAGAGTCATGAAATTTGGTATTTAGGTAGTTGGACGTCTGGAATAAAACATAGGTGACTTTTTGACCCGATATTCCCACGGGATACCTAGGGATAAAATCTTAAAATAACAACCGCTGGGCTTTGAGCCATGAAATTTAGTATGTAGGTAGCTGGACCTCTGGAATAACACATAGGCTACTTTTTATTCCGATATTCCCACGGGATAGGGATAAAATCTTGAAATAACAACCGCTGGGTTTAGAGTCATGAAATTTGGTATGTAGGTAGTTGGATGTCTGAAATAACACATAGGCAACTTTTTGACTCGATATTCCTACGGGATACCTAGGGATAAAATCTTGAAATAACAACCGCTGGGCTTAGAGCCATGAAATTTAGTGTGTAGGTAGCTGAACCTCTGAAATAACACATAGGCTACTATTTATTCCGATATTCCCACGGGATAGGGATAAAATCTCGAAATAATAACCGCTGGGCTTAGAGTCATGAAATTTGGTATGTAGGTAACTGAACATCTGAAATAACACTTAAGTGACTTTTTGACCCGATATTCCCACGGGATAACTAGGGATAAAATCTCGAAATAACAACCACTGGGCTTAGAGCCATGAAATTTGGTATGTAGGTAGCTGGACCTCTGGAATAACACATAGGCTACTTTTTATTCCGATATTCCCACGGGATAGGGATAAAATCTCGAAATAACAACCGCTGGGCTTAGAGGCATGAAATTTGGTATGTAGAAATAGAAAATAGAAATAGAAATAGAAATATTTATTCGCTAAACGCACAAAACACAATAAAAATACATTAAAGAACGAAAAAACAACAATATGCGAACTCGCAAAGCGGTCCCAGCTCAGCATAGTGTTGGCCGGGTAGGCCAACGCTGGTCTTCCGCTGTGACCGCTTGGCGACTTCACGGAAGGCGACAAAATTTCTTTCTTTGTAGGTAGCCGGACGTCTGGAATAACACATACGCTTCTTTTTAACCCGATATTTCCACGGGATAGTTTTGTAACTAAGGGACCCCACACATCCGTGTATTATTGTCATTATTATTTTGTAATTTTTTCTTTAATTGTATACTTACTGTAGTTTTTAAGTATTTTATTTGTACTTATTTTATTTTGAAAAAATGACTTTCTGCCAAGCTTCTTGCGGCGCATTCTTCTTGGCTATGATGGTCTTTCCGAAAGTGCTGATATTTAAAAAAATGACGTGTAAAAGTGCCCATTGCGGCCTATTTACTGAATAAATGATATGAATTTGAATTTGTATAGGGAAAAATTTTGAAATTTTAGCACTGGGTTTAGAGTCTTGAATTTTGTACAGTTATTCACAACACAACCTCAATGAAGACCACGATATAAATTTTGGAAATTTCCAGGGGAATTTTGTAAAATCCCGAAAATTTCAATTGCAACTACCAGACCGAATAGTTTACGCGTGCGAAGCCGCGGGTAAAAGCTAGTTCTTTATAAAATTGAACACTTGCTTAAAAGTATCATTATCAAGGCTTAATCTTAAACAAAAGCCTGCAGTGTTCAGTGCTCACAACAAAAGTATCCCATTACTTTTAATTGTCAGCTTTAAGTTTGATAAAAATAATCTCCGACGCGAAATAAATGACCCGTCAGTTACACGTCAATGAATGACTTACAAAATTCGGACAGGAAATTATTGTTGATTTAGACCCATCACTGGACAAAAGAGAGTGAGCGAATCTATTCTGAGAATTGGCGATGCTAAAAATAAAGTAACAGTATTAAAAATGGGAGTACTGACCTAGACTGACCTGAAAGCTTTATATTACAGGAAAGTATGACCTATTCGCATAAGCGAAATTTGTGCGCAGGCAGGAGGATTTTTGATGTACAAAATGTAATCAATGACTCAAGTGAAGCGATCGAAAATGAGAGAAATCCTTCATCGATTTATCGAAGACTAATTTACCAATATTAAGTGATCTGATCATTCATCTATTAGAGACAAAGTGCACAAAGGGGTAGTTAAAAGTCTTGCCAACCGTACTCCGTCAAATTATAAACGTGTGTCTAACATCAAGAATAAACTTAAATATACACATATAAATGTAATAATATGTACTTTTATTTGTATCGGGTTACCTAAAGCCGTCGATTCACTGACAGTCAGCTTGACAGGCTAAGGGAGTCACGTCTATAGTAACAAAATAAGATGGATATAATCATCCCATTGTGATGTATACTCGTAGTTTCGGCCCTCACAACTTATGAAGTTAAGCTTTTTAAACAGTTTTCTGGAGCCTTCATTCAAACAAGAGTTTGATGCCAACAGTTAGAAAAACAATTCGGATGACCAACGCAAACATTTTAGATGTTCACGCTTTGTGTTAGTGTCCGCAGCAACTAAGTATATTTAATGTATAGGATGAAACGTAAAACTGTCACGTTGCCAGTTTTCAGTTCACGGCCCCTTATACTCTACTCATACAAAAGTTGTTTACAATTACTAACACAAAGTTGCAAATGTTTCTTCATAAACACGGTTCATTTAATGCTTTACAATATTTACAACAAAATGCAGTTCCCTTAGACTGTGAAGTATTAGAAACCTATTCAATCATGATGCTTAAAATAGACTTTCTCGCTAGAATGAGCGCCTATTCAGGTTTTATTTTTTTATTAATAGTTTATCGAAGTTTGATTTATGACCGAAGATCTCTTGTCATGGTAATTTGCTAACTTAAACTGTATTAAGATTTGTAGGTGCTTTCTTTAGCAATACAATACGTTGATATTGACAAAAAAGGTATTTTATTTATGTTTTGGTTGATTTAATAGACGCGGAATTATGCAACGTATGTACGTACGCGGCAAACTTGTCTCTAAACGCATTTACACAACAATAACTCTTCGGGAACGACGGAGGGTATCACATTTGCCTCTAATTTATAGTTATTAAGACAAGCTTAATGTGTAGTAATTACCTTCTTAAAAGGATATAGATTTAGGTTCCTGGTGTAAGAGTTTATGTTTGTTTAGTGGAGTTAAAAGGGAAAGGCAATAAGTACCTAAGTGTTAATGACAGTTAATAGCATCTGATCAATAAACGTACTATTGTTAGTCGTCGTATAAATACAATTTTCTCACCGACGTAGCGCTTGGTCTCCCGGTATTTCGGCCCGTCCCGCGTCATGGCTGGATGTGGACTGGCGGGAGCAGCGATGTCAAGCATTGCCTAGTGCACAAATCTGCCAACGCTCACCTCTATCGGCAGAAGTTGACTTAGCTTTTGATTTTCATCAAGTTCAATAGCGTCCGATCGCTAGTTTTGTTTGCTTTGCTTTTTATTTGAGTGTTTGGCTACTTGGCCAAATGTAACCTTCGACGCGTTACAAGCTTCGCGTTGTAAATGTTCCTAGATAGATTACTTCGTGTTTTAAGATATATTTATAACCGCACGTATGAAGTGTGCAACATTTGTACTGGATAAAGAATCAATTAAATTTTTTATTACTTATTAGATACGACATCAAAACAACGTGTGTTCTTAAAGGAGGCAGTGTTGTATGTTCTGTTTTGTGTATATGCGGTGTATATGTATATATGTATTTTGCATGTAGTTTATTTGTCTTGATATGTATTAGTTTATTGACTTCATTATTATGTATTAGTTTGTGAACCTATATATGTATGTGTATTTAAATGTTTTTTTTTAGTTAATTTAAATTTCGGTTCTTTTACCTTTTCATTGTACTTGTAGTGTCTACTCTTGTGTCTGATATCCTGTCAATCGTTCAAAGGTTAACTGGAAGAGATCCCTTTAAGGGTTAAGTTCGCCTTTGTACATCTTATTATCCTGTGTTATGTTATTTTCATGTGTTTTATGTACAATAAAGAGTTTTACAATACAATACAATACGTGTTCAAAACGACATTAGAATCAGAGAAATCGTAAAAACATGCAGTGCATCTCAATACTATTAGATTGATGCAATTTATTGATTAATGTATGGGTTATGCCAGGTTATTAAAATTGTTAGTGCTCTTACGTGAAAGCTAAACTTTGTATCACGTATTAAGTAGATAAAACTATACCATTAACAAGTAACAAGGCTATATTCTGATGTGATGGCAATTACAGCATCTTAAACAGTTTCATCGTACTTTTTGGTCCTTTTGGCTTTGTGTTCCTTATCTATATTATAGACTAGCCTGTTACCCGCGACTCCGTCCGCATAGAATTCGGTTTTCACGATCCCGTTGGAACTATGAAATTTTCCGGAATAAAAACTATCCTGACTATTCCTCAAAAAGTTGTCCATTTTCAGTTGTCCACTTATAAAATAAATATTTCCTGACGCTATTTCAACACAAAAAGTAAGTAATATTGTGTTTAAATATATACAAAACGTTGTGGTAAAGCGATAAAAAGTCAAATAATCTTTGTTGTTGGATCTAATAGAAAGTTTCTATGTAGTTACAAAATTGCGATTTTTTCCTCACAAGATTTCGTGACGTTTTCCTGACGTCAAGAAATTTTGAATGGTTTATGCAGTTTATGTTTTATGATCTCGTCCTTAGTGTTGATTTCTTGACAATTTCATGACACGACGCTTTTTTGAGAAAAACTCTCCTATCCTTCCCCGGGACTCAATTTATCTCAATACCGAATTTCATGTAAATCGGTTCAGTGGTTTAGACGTGATGAAGTAACCATCAAACAAACAAACATTCATTAATTGACCATACAGTCGAGGAAACTGAATCGCATACCGGAGCATACCTCTTCATAATCAATTTCACTATGATTTCTTCGGCAGATGTATGTCAACATGACGTTAGAATTACAAAACTTCCACCCTGGTACATACGGCTTCAAGTTTCTTTTACATATTGTAAATAGTAGCATTAGAGTTATAAACAGCACAAAAGGGTCAAAATCATTAACGAACTCTATACTCAATGACACACATGACAATTTACATGAAACAGTACGTTAAGGAACAAATTAACATCAATTTTGATAAATATTTCCAATAACTCAGATGAAATCGCCTTTGACGGGGAGAGATGTGGTGAAGATCTATAACATAACTGCAGCGAGAGAACTATTATAAAGCCGACTGTTAATGTTTTAAACAACATAAGTTTTATCGTTCTTTTTGATACCAAACTGTTACATCGACCCAACGCGGATCGGGATGAGCAAGCATTAAATTAGTAAGCCCTGATCGACGGCTCGTGCATCAATTAGTGACCTATATTTGCGACGCATATAAGGTATTGTTATGATTACGAATTAAGCCGAGCAAGTAGTTATGGCAGTCATGATTCATAAATTTGTAATCACATTAAACTATCAATTTGCGGAATGCTAGAACAGATGACATCATAATCTCTTTGCGGCATTGGACCAGAAAAACCTAAAATCAATCAACCAATTTTAAATGGGTTTTTCATTTAGTCCATGATAACGAATTGATGAACGAAACAATGTTAATCGAACCTGAATTTATAACGCACTTATTAAATAACTTAGATACTAATACTGATCTATTGATGAACCTAATAATAAGTAGTGTAGTCAGCTCTGTACCTGGCTTGTACCCTTAGTGTAAGTTTTCTGTTTCAAAATACGTCTCGATCGCGTTCGCGTTAAAATCTCAATTTATATGGAAACACGAACAGCGGCTCTAGTGGAACGTTTGCGATGTTCCGTGTTCCCATACAAATTGAGATTTTAACGCGAACGAGATCGAGACGTATTTTGTTACCTAAAACTTACACTAAGGGCACTGCTATCTGTACCCATTCTTTGTGTTCAGTTACGAACTTATGAATGAGTTGAAATGAAAAATATATAAATCGGCACCGTACTTCAACATAAAATAGGTCATGCACCGTCTTCAAGGCAGAAAAAACACGTTTGCAAAGACCAACGAAAATAGAATAACATTGCAATGCGAAATGGGATCACCTTGTGCTTAATTACGACAAACTATTTTCATAAAAATACCGTCCGGTGAATCAACAGGTAATAGTTTACGAGTAACACTTTATCGTGAACGCATCGATGGCTATAGTTAGGTGTGGACTCGCACATGTGGATTAGTATCATTTTAGGGTATGGTACTCCGTCGCGTAGCGCCGAGGATCATAATGAATGATCGTTAGTTTGGATGCGAAAGGATATGCAATCTTGCAATATGCCGTTACTGATACGTCGAGATCCGTTGCATCCGTATTAATATGCTTTACAAGTTAAATTAAATACCAAAGTGAGCGTCTATACTTAGGATAGGATAGGATATATGTGATCAATACTGTACGGCCAAAATGATACAAACATGGACACACTCTGAGCATACATAGCTACTATTAGGGTTGCCACCTTTTTTTAGGGCGAATAAAGTATTTTTTTCATTTTAGAAGGACAAAAATAAAGTACACAGAATAAAAAAAGAGTATTTATTATTTCTCCTTAAAAGTGGATACCAGTTTATTTAGTCTCATAAGTACTCATAACCAGTAACGAGCCAGTAAGAATAAGTTTTACGTAAATAGAGTATTTTAGCGTACTTTATTGGTGTCGTAGATTATAAAGTACGCCTACATGAAAAAGAGGACAATACTCTATTTTAGAGTACGGGTGGTAACCCTAGCTACTATATCGGATTATTTGGAAACTTAAGACTTTTCTTAACACATTTTGTTTAATCCAATCATACCTAACCAAAAATAACGTGATACAATAGCTATTAAAAATAATTTTAATACAGGACTGTAAGTCATAAAGCGAATAAATTACGCAGCGCGATTCTGTTACAATTAAAAAAAAAACTTAATTAAAATCTAGATTGCACAACTATGCGCATTGCATATACTAAAGTTTAAAAAATAATCGAGTAGAAAGTATTGTAAATTTGCTCATTGTTTAGTAAGCTCCCCTTATTCATTTTTTGCACCGGTGTCTTAATTTAAAAATACATTATCACTTCCTGGAGTAAAGCCCGATAAATGTGTGTTCTAATTAGAGATCTATTAAGCCATAAATGCAAACTTAGATAAGTGAGCGTAATTATAACTCAATAAAAAAGGTCACGTGAGAGTCGGACTCACACTGAGGGTTCCGTTATGTAAAACCATAAAAAACATTAGATTAATAAGGCCTTTTTCTATTAAACTCTTTCAGTTTTAGAGTTTTGTACCGAAATCCATCTGCCACATAGGTTTCACAGCCAAACAATTAAAGCGGCGCAATAAAATCAAATGCGGTTTAGACGACCGGATGGCCAAGTGGTTAGAGAACCTGACTACGAAGCTTGAGGTCCCGGGTTCGATTCCCGGCCGGGTCAGATATTTGTATGAATAATACGAATGTTTGTTCTCCGGTCTTGGATGGTTAATATGTATTTATCTATATAAGTATCTTTGGTACCGATGTTTGACGCAGTCCATATTAGTAAAATAACATCTACCTATAAAAAAGTTACGTGACTGTCTGACAGAACACAGCATGAATCCCTGGTCATTGATTTTTTAAATTTAGCAGTCACATGCCTTGAGCACCATAGAGAAGGGATTTTTCGAATTTTCCGCGATATAGGGAACAAGCTTATTTCTGTATTGTATGAGGACGACGCCGAAGCTAGTAATGTATAATTTGAACAACGAAGCAATGTAATTTAATAATCTAATGGAGGTGAAAATAGAAAAGTTCAAAATAATATGATTTCACCAACTCAAAGCTACGTCATTAGAATCAATAATGATATATCATCAGACATATAACAAACACTGTTAAGTTTCACAAAGAAATAGAAAGCCAATATTATACAAGAAGTGGCCGATCTAAAATGGCGCAACTGCCTAAATAATGGAACTTCAGAAATAACTACATTTAGTGAGCTTAAGTGAGCTGGTACACATATCGCGGAAAAGGTGGGTTACGCGGCAGAAACTTTATCTTGACGTGCCTCGCCTCAGTGTCCGATCAATATCCCAAACGAGGCACGAGACAACTGAATAAAGAGCAGAGAAAATTGCGTGGTACAAACTGGTGCGGTACCCGTGACCTTGCCGCCCTTGCTGGCATTGCTGCTCGTTTGTCGAGCAAACCTCAAATTAATCGATGCAAGATTTTCAGTATTTATAAACACGGGCTACACGTGCCGCACAAAAAAAAACTTTGGTTAAACAAGTTTTCTTGACCTACCAGAACGTGTTGTTTTACTTGGAATCAACAGTCAGTCAACCCTTTTCCAGGACCCGCGAATTTAGATAAGCTAGCACAAAATGAATCATAGTTTTATATCATAGAAGACCAGCGCTGGCTCTCGAGCCGGCATTATGCTGAGGTGGGTCCGCTTCGTGACACTGTATTCCTCGTCTGTCTGTAGTTTCTGTAATTGTATGTAAGTCAATGTCTCGAATAAATGTATTTTCTTTCTTTCTTTCCTTCTTATATTGTTTACCTATGAGCAGTGATCGGATTAGGTAGTGCCATTTTGCGGGACGTCGGTGCGTAAGTTTAGTATGGATATAGCTTTTAACCCCGAGATTTTAAATGAAAAGTTTAAAGTTCATTTTCATATTGCATTTGGTTTGCCGGACTACACGTATGCTTGCTACTTTATTTTTTGTTACAATTTATTGATATAAAAGTGAAGCGCCAGAACGGCAAAAAACACGAGACAGAGCAGGATGGCGCTCTACAACACCATTTTGACACGTTTTTCCCAAACAACGCATTATTTCTCTGGAATTTTAAAGCCATTACATTCTTTGACCTTGGGAATCGCGAAAAACTTGAGAAAATATGATATTGGGTGTGTATATTTTGTATATTAAGCAAAATAAAATCACAAGCTCGAATTTCGAACCAAAAACGAACGATCTATTATTATCTATGCCAGTGTTGACATTCAGGGAAAAAGAAATCTACCTATTCATTATCCTGCATTGAAGTCTGTAAAGTTCTTTAACCCATTAATTGCCGCGCGCCGGATTACGTACTTTGCTGCGATGCCGACGCTTCTGCAGAACAGACGCCCATCGGCGTTTTCGGCACTTCAGTTGCAGATTTGGAGATATGCATAAGAAATAGTGTTCGTAACCCTTTTGTGATTTTTTATTATCACTGATTTTGTACAGAAGTAATGAATAATGTATTTTGTTGGAAAAGTTCGTATTTAGGTATCTTGATACAATGAAAAAACATTATTCACTAGATCTATAAGCAGGTGACTTGACTATCCTACTAATCCTACTTATTATATTATAATTATAAATCCGAAAGTTTGTGTGTGTGTGTGTGTGTGTGTGTGTATGTTTGTTAGGTACTCCTTCACGCTAAAATGGCTGGACGGATTTGGATGAAATTTGGTACGTGGATAGCTGAACATCTGGAATAACACATAGGCTACTTTTTATCCCGATATTCCCACGGGATAGGGATAAAATCTAGAAATAACAACCACTGGGCTTAGAGCCATGAATTTTGGTATGTAGATAGCCGGATGTCCGAAATAACACATAGGCTACTTTTATTCCCATATTCCCACGGGATAGTTTATCGTAACACAATACCTCAATGAAGATTAGGATATAAATTTTGGGATTTCCCACGGGAATTCTGTAAAATCCCGGAATTTCAATTGTAACTACCAGATCCAATAGTTTACGCGTGCGAAGCCGCGGTTAAACGAGTTTATTGATAGTAAGCCAGTTAATCTTACAAACAAAGCTATCATGTAGCGACGAACTTTTTCAAGACTTAATCATACTGGCCAATTTTTTGCTTGACGATTGATTGAATACAATTGACGTTGTCATTGGCAAAATACCTATCTCATATCCATTTATATAATATTATTTTTATAAAATTGTTATAATGATTAGGTACGTGTTTTAAGGTTACTCATGTTCTTCGGTTAGTTAAGTTTTCACGCATTATTAAGTGACTGGTTTAATCAACGGCTTTGGATTGTTTACCGGACTTTGTGATCATCTTATTGCGACTATTTTGGCTGACCCTAACTGGACTCCTATTTGCTTCTGATTTGATCAAGTGAAGAATGGTTGGTTTAAATAAAAACAGTATTAGACCTTCCTATCTAATGGGGGATATCGTTTTTTGTCTCACTAGATGGCGCACTGTTGAGTGAGGTTTTTAAGTATGGCTTTCAAAGTCTGTTATTTCGGGCGTGAAAACAAAGTTTAGATTAAAATCATATTTAATACACCTTAAAACCGTACCATAAAAATATCGAGCATGCCACAGTGTTCCATAGTCCCCGTTTTGTTCGGAAAAAAGAGAGGACAAAGATTTCCGAAAGACCAAACAGTCTCAAAACACAGACGTGCATTGCCCCGGAACGCATATTTGCCATAATTAATTTCAGATATTGCAAAATATTCACAAAATTATTCTAATTATAAATAAACCCGCGTAGCTCGCTCAAAAACTATGCCATTTGACATTTCGGAGACCTCACGCTACACTAGCGCCTCTAGCGGCAAATTCATACGCGATAGCCCTCATTGAACATGCCTCGGCAAACTAGGAAAGAAACTGTTCTAAGTTGGATTGGCAATGACAAAATCTTTTATTTTGCGTTTTCTTATATTTTCTACTTCAATTAACGACGTCAGGATTTTTTTCTGTGAAAAATACGAGTCACGAAATCCCGAGTCTTATCCATGTTATGTACAATGTTTAAGGTCATTCACCTGAAATGGCACTACTTAATCCGATCACTGCATTTGAGGGATTAATTTATTAATGACGAATAATATTTATAATTTATTGAATCAGGCGTTACTTTGCGGTCCATATCAATGAACTAAAAGAATTATAGATATGAGACTCTAACATCTGGTAGCATGGTGTACGGTTGTGTTGCTGTTGGTTTGAAGATGAGCTCTGGTTGAGTTCGAAACGCGTTTGTGTAGTGTGGTAGTGGTGATAGATGGGTTTGTGTGATTTGTGTGTGTTCTTACAGTGTGGAGGTGGAGGAACTGTATGAACACGCATATTTTGCATAAACTTAGCTATCATAAGGTCGCGGGTGAGCAAAGAAATTCTTATAGTTCACGAATTATATTTTCCACGACTTCAATTGATTTTATACCATATTGTAAATTTAGCAAGGTCGAATATTTGTGTACATTTATGTGGTCGCTATATGCACTATGCCTGGAAAAGGGTTAATAGTAAATGCATAGTACATCCAAAAGCAGAAGCGAATGCGAATTAATTTGGTGTGACTAATTGTGTCGTAATGATATTACCATAATGCATCCCTTTCACACATTACTGTACTGAGCAAGATAAAACTGCCGTCCATAAAGTTCCCAGACAAGAATATGCGGCTGAATGGCACCAGTTCTGTAGCATCGCCGTTTATGTTAATCTTCATTGATTGCAAATAGGGTCTGATCGCATCTAGGTAGGTAGGTACCACATAATGATTAAGGCGCGCCATTGCAACCAAAGGCTGCTATGAATAACCTCTCAGATGGATATTAAGCTATTAAAGAATTTTATTACAGCAATAAAAATGTGAAACAATTTTCGATAGGGAATAAAATTAAGTTGATCTAAAGATAGCTGTTTTAATTTAAAAAGCAGTAAAGTAACATTGGAGTAAATTGGCATGTCTGACTTTGAAAGAGAAATAAAACATGTGATTCAACAGGCCATTTAGTTCGTCGTATTATAAGTTAGGGCACTTGCAAAAGTATGCAACCGTTCAGACAAATTTATCACGATCTGATGAATGATGATTAACAACAGTTCAGAATCAATTTCTTTAGAATGGATTTCTTAGATGTTAGTAATGTTTTCATCAAGAAACGTGCGAGTCTAATACTGATGATTAGCGAATCAACAATTAACAAAATTAGATGCAGCCTGAATTTTGTAAGCTTGAATAAAAGTTTGTAAAAAAAGCTTGCAATGCTTATTACGGTCAAATCATGCAAATTCAATTTCACTCTCTTCTAGTGATCTGATTGACTTGAAATTTTGTACGGATGTTAAGTGTACTTTGGTTGACAATGAAAGTACGGGCAAAAAATACAGTTTTAACAACAAACTAATTACATTATAGATTAAGAGTATGTGCGTGATATGCATAGGTAAAAATCGATACGCTCGTCGAAATTAATGGCAAATTGAAGCAACAACTCACAATGCCGTAAATTATACGCTTCGCAACGCTATTTATAGATCCTAGCAGTAAACGGTGCTGTAATAGTAATTAGCTAATTAGTATCAGTATTCGCAAGACCTAATGGAACTCAATAAGCTACGTGCGTGCTCTTTCGTTCATTAAAGAGAAGCTATCCGCCGACAATTACCGGGTTGTAACTATAAACAGACATCAATTATGAACCCTGGTAGGCAGTTTATATTTAAGGAATACAAGAATTTTGCCTTACATATTTGCTATCCGACTGCGTGAGATTATAATTGTATTTAAATACAGCTCTTAGTTATCAGGGTGTACAAACGTGAGAAATGAAAATTCTTCCGTAACACGAAGTAATGCTATTGGCAATTTATCGTAGCAATACTAACGTTTATTGAGGCATTACACCGTGGGCGAGGGAATACTGGCTGCTTGGCAGACCGGTGCCAATGAACTTGGTGCAACGCTGGGAAAGCAATACTGAGCAGGTTCGCGCCACTGGGTCACACAGGTACTTAATATCGCAGACTTGTGTTACCCGAAAACAATAATTCAATGCACAACTCCAAAGCAGCTCTGTGAACGGCACGCTACGCAACTTAGCTATCTGACTTGGTAGCGGTACACAACTACACAAACACAGTTCAAACTTTCAATGAGCTCCCCTTAGAAACCAATAAAGCACTGCGTTGAATTGCATATGCGTTTGCAAAATGCGATACTGTAACTAGTTATTTTCCCACGTCTATTAGTTGCGGTAAATGCAAAAATTATTGACATTAGATACAAACTGGAACGGGTCGGCTATTGTTAAATAATGCAAGGATATTCGAGGACAAATCTAAACAGTCTCCGGGATGTCAAAGTAAAATGGGATGCAATGTTGAGCTCAGAAGCCAGTCTGAAATTATTTGTTGTCACAATGATTGCCGTTAGCAAAAAAAACTATAGTGAAATAGAAGGACTGCGACAACAATGACCACCAAAGCAGGCAATATCCGTCTTTTTTTCACAGATATTTCTGAGTCATGCTGCAATGAATACAAATCAGTTCAGTAGTCTCGCTTCACTTGAGTTGCAAAGAGACTAGTCCACGGTTGGTATATTAAAGCGTCTGTAAACTTTATCCCTGGGCCAAAACACGACGGCACGGCAGCCGTTACCTCGCCTTGAATATATCTTGATCTTAAAGCGACCTAACTCGCATTTCAAATGCTTCAAACGAAATATTTAATAGCAATTGTATTGAAATAAATGGTGTAATGATGATATTCATTAAGACTGGCGTTTTGCCATTCCATGGACGTTTCCGGCAAGCGCCAGCAGCCGCCGATTCGTTCTGGCATCGGTTGAATTACAATTCGCAATTGGTGTTGGACGCGACTGTACCGTGCCATGCGTCATCAAACATCATGCGTCGTGAGCACTATGCATTTTCTATGGCTTCTCGAGCGCTATCGTAAAGTAACAGACTATACTTGTTTTCAAAACTGCAGCGAGCGAAAGTCATAAAAATACACGAAATTAATGAGTCAATGGTAGGTACGTTAAACTCGAAGAACGATGTATGACTGAATAGTGAATTGACTGATAGTGAATCATCTTGGTGTGTCGTGTAGTCACGGCAGTAATAGAACATCACAAAATTAAATTAATGTACATAATTTAGGGAGCATCTATCTATCATTTTCTTTTATTAAATTTTCTTTGTAATACAAGTTTCTAACTTAACATGAAACATCACTGGGAGACGTCATCAGTATCATAACCGTACAAACATGTAAGGGAATGATAAACCACTCACTATTGAACCTTTTCACATGAAATGTCGAAACACCAGCACTGAGGAAGACGGCCAGAAGATATTAAATGTGAAGCCTTCTGCGTCGCTCAACATTCGCTTTGCGTGACTGTTATATCGATAGTTCAAACACAAACAAGCTGATGGAGAGTGATGTGCGAAAATCATTAAATGCGCAAGAACTTTCCTCTCAATGTGGGTCAACAAACCCAGATGCTTTATTAAGCTCAATATACAATTCAGTATGAACGGCAAACTGGAACTGCATGCGGTGAGCCTTTTCTCCCTCCTACGCTTTTGGTATAACATTCCGGCTAGACATTTCCTATCTGTTTCATTTTAAATAGAGCTAGCAGCTCTTCTAGCTTCAACGCTATGCTTTATTTCAAGTAGCTTTAAAATGTATTCATGCTTGATTGAATTGAACCAATGGCCTTTCATTTAACCCATCACTTGTTTGAAGGCACTTTGGTATCAAATTGCAGATTTCAGTCACTTATGCGTCTGACAAGTGGCAAACAAAGAACGATAAAGGATGTATTATTAGAAATATCGTATGGGTACGGAGGTCAATACGCAGTGGTTCGCAGTTTCCAGTGGCCGTTATAAAGTGCACGTCGTTATCGGATTATTGAACCCTATTCCCGGTCATAGCAAAGCATTTGATAAGGACACACGCGAACTTGTAAACGCTATCTCATAAACACGAGAAACGCTTTATCTTAAACTGAAAAATGCCTTTAGTTAGGTTTACGTAACAGAAGTATCAGCCAAAACAGGTAATGATCCAATACATCGATTTATTGGCATTTAACGCAGTCACGATAAATTTGAACATGGGTTCACACCTGTATGCTATAGCAGACCGATGATATAAATTATATAGAAAGAATCACGTCATATTCCCAAGAGTTTTGCGACGGTTAGCGGTACCTACTGAGGCGTCACCTCATCGCCTTGCATTGACATAGTTAATTTGGTCAGCGCACAATTTTAATTGGTGGGATGAAATACACACAAGGACAAGAAAGTGTATTCCGTCATGCTCTGCAGCTCTCATACATAAAATAATGTGATGTAGTCTGTCATGTTACGCAGGAATGCCGTAAGAATGTAAACTTAAACAATTCAGCTTAAGAAATAAATATTGTTCAAATCTGCATTAATTAGATAACTTGAGCATGTTCGTTTGTGTCGTCTTGAACATTATTTAGCACCAATCTGTTATTTATTTGAAGTTATACTTATTATAATTGATTCTACCGTACAAGGTCGCAACACCGATCAAGTGGCGTGGAAATATTCGTGGAATGTACGCGAGATCTAACTCATCGGCTAATAAGCTGGATAATTAATTACACGAACGAAAACGTAACAAAGCAAATCCAACAGCTAAACATTCACAAAACAAAGTGTAGAAATTATTTGGAGCAGAAATCATCAGATATTTATATTGACGTAGTTTTTATCGTTGGCTACATAACTTGTTAAAGATTACGATAAAGGAATGCATTTGAAACAACGCAAATAAAATCAAAGCAATGAACTCCTTATCAATTTCGATAATGACAGAGATAGCTAGCCGCCATTCGTTCGTTACTACAAAAGTCGACCAACCAGACTAGCAGGTCGTAAAGCTTGAAAAACCAAGTAGTTAAGATAAATGAAAATCAAATGTCATCGAAAAAACCACTTCAAATTAGGTTTCAAGCACATCCTGGCTGTAATTAGCGTAGATACAAATCATGAATCTACTTGAATCTTAAAATACTCGATCATCCAATGACAACATGTCCATACTAATGTACAGTCACCAGCACCAATATCTGACACAACAAGCGTGCATAAATATCTGATACGACTCTATTTCTAGGGCCAGAAGGACGTGCCAGATATTTTTGCACGCTCTGCTGTGGCAGATATTAATGCTGGTGACTGTACAACAGAGTTTGACGTTTATTGCGTCGTTATATAATATTACTGGTGAATAAGGCGCGGGCAGTTCCTTGTGCCAAAGCGACTATAGATTAAACCATTTTTTTTTGCGCCTTGCGAAAGATAAAGAGCGAGTGCGAGTCCGACTGCGCCGCTTTGCGTCCTTGCGAGGCGCCGTCTACCGTCACGCTCTGCCAATGCCAGCCCACAGCTGTTTGTTTGACAACAAACAGGCGTGATAGCACATTATCTTACCTTTTAGGCTCAGGGCGTCTTTTTAAATTGATCCGTCTAATGGAAGGGATGAATGGCAGGCAAATTTCAATATTTATAAACATTTTAGTCAACCGTGAGCAGTTTTTTTCAAATAAATCAGTCATATAAGGACTTTTGAAATCGCAAAATAGCGGTTTGTTCTGATTTTTTTCAATTTTTTTTATTCGACTGGATGGCAAACGAGCCAGTGGGTCTCCTGATGGTAAGAGATCACCACCGCCTATAAATATCTGCAACACCAGGGGTATTGCAGATACGTTGCCAACCTAGAGGCCATCTGCAATTATGTTGTTTGCCCGAAATAAAGGACTGGATTAAATTGAATTTGGAGTTTTATTTATCTTCAGTGTAGTCTCCACCCAGAATATTAGGCACTTTGCTCCGATATCTGCGATATACTGGTCGGTTGATGTAGGTTTGAGCAACACTTCACTGTGGTTGAAGAGTTGAGGCGCTCCATAATTTGTTTTCCCTGTACCATAAATGAGCAGAGGTTGTCACACCCAGTGACGGCATGGAGAAACTATTCCTCCTGGGTTGAATCCTGGGATGACTTCTAAAACTCGATAATTGAATGAAATTGACAAATAGGCCAGAGTCATCTCTGCCACCTTTCTAGAAAAGCCGTTTTTCGCAGCTGATCCGATACTACTTGAATAAGCTTATAACTCCTATAACTTTATTATGTCGGGGTCATGTTCTGTCAGTGTCAAATTAAACTATCCTGAGCGGCAAAAAAATCTGACCTTCAAATATATGCAGTAAGCAGTAATAGATAATTTTGTTTGAAAAGCGGACCAAATTTTGTGCCGCCGAGTATATTAACGATTTTATAGTTTACGCATTGATGAAGGAAGATGATGATATTTGATTTTAAAATATAATACCACATATAAATAATTTCACTGAATCACCAATCTGATTGATCGAATCTGAATAAGAATCGGGCAATACAAGAACCTGGCGAAACAATCAACTAAACTTTTCATGTGTTCAAGTCATGAGCTTGAACAAATTGCAATTGCAATCAAAGATTCAAAATCTTGCATAATATTATCTTTATCTGATGTTAAACGGCTGTCAAGATTATGAAAAGCATATACTAAAGCAACCTGTTCCATATTAGCTGGAGTTACACGGTTTCTCAATTTGTGAAGAATACATTACTATGTGTAGAGAATGGACTCTCTACAGCCATCGATGTTAACGCAGCATGCTTTAGAATTTGAGTATGTTTTCTAAAATCAACCATGTCTCTCACTTCGTTGAAATCTGAACTTCTACTTAATACACATTCAAACTTATTTCGTAGCATAACTAAAACTAGCTTGTAACTTGTACTTGTTGTAGCTTGTTGTTGTTCGTTGTATTTGTTTCAAGTTATTATGTATACGCGCACAAACATATCTAACTTCAGTCGAATGGGCGTAGCTGGTAAGATCACTCGCAGCACGGGTCGCTTACGGGCAGTCCCTCATAGAATGGCATTAGCGGGAAAAAACCCGCGCGTTATAGGGCCCAAATACTATGAACACCTACCCTCACACCTAAAAAGCGAAAAGAACGATGAAACGTTTAGCCGTCGACTAAAAGACCTTTTGTTGGAAAAAGCGTTTTATTCCGTAAATGAATTTATGAATCTGACATTTTAATTTTATTGTTTAAATTGTTATTATTATTTCTTGTTTTTATTTTATTGTTTTTATATTGACATTTAAATTGTTACTAAATTATTGCCTAATGTATTAATCTTAACATATCCTTGACATTTATTCTTTATATACATTTCAATGTGTTTTCAGTCTGACGATCCCTTGAGGAGAACCAGTCTAATTTTAATTGTTTACATTCACATGACATGCTTAGAATTTTATTTTTTTATAATTATTACTAATCATATTACCTTTGACAATTTCAATACAAATTCTTATAACTGACATTTATGTAAATTATAATGTAATGATGTATTGAATGAATAAATAAACTAACTAACTAACTAACTAACCAGGTGCCCCATCTAGTGATTACTGGTTCGGCGGCAATGGTATGTTCAGAGCATATTACTTAAAAAGTCGGATGCGGTGAAGTGATTTCAAAAATATTTTGCGATCGAATCAGCCAAAAAGGTCAAATATGTCATAAATAATATGTTTGTTATAATATATTTTTAATGTTATATTAGATAATAGCCATCATATTTTTTACCATTAGTCATTCGTTCAGTTATAAAAAGTATATAATGGCATTTGACTGCATTTCTTGTGCTAAATGCGACGAGAATCCTAACCCTAATCATTATTGCTCTAAATTAAAAATACCAGTCATCGTTATTTCAACTCTATTGAGAAGCCTACTAGTAGCTTTCCAATTGGCTAACTGTGCTAAATGCATTAAAAAAAAAACACCTTTATTTTCGAGTGAGTGTGTTGAGTGCATTGACGTCGAAGTTATCATATCAATTATCATTAAGTGTCTTTTATCAGAATTTGATGTAGCGGTAACGATGACGTCAAGGCCCCTACCGATACAAAATTTTAGTTGGCAACGCATTTACCACGCTGGGTAGGTATGTGGAACTTTCTGTCTGGATAACGTGTTAAGTGTTCAAAGTAGATTTAATTGTCTTTGGTCGCTTGTTCTTCAAAACAACACGTAATTACATTACCGAACCCTTCCAAAAACCTCTTAGATGAGAATGATTCTGTTGAATGAAAGAAAAAGGACGTGATTGGTTTATTAGGGCATATAAACCAAGCATGTCAGACATTATCTACGGCCAATATCTGAGCCAACATTACAGCTGCGACCGCAGACAAAGCAAGCAATTACGAATATTGAACGTGACATCTCAGTTGACAATTAGGGATGGGCCGAATATTCGTTTTATATTCGGTATTCGGCAAATTGGGCAGGTTTACCAAATATTCGTATTCGGCCGAATATTCGGCTAAATCGCCGAATGTTCGTCAAAGTGGTACTCCATTTTTTTTTACTGTATTGTGGCATGTATGAGTTGAGTGTTAAATGTGTTATTTTTATGAGGTACAGTGAGACTTTATGTTTGTGTTGGCACGGTAGCTACAGTGATCTTTATGATAAAACTAGTGTTTACCCGCGGCTTCGCACACGTAATTCCCGTGGGAATTTCCGAAAATAAATCGTGGTTTTCATTGACGTTACATTAAAAACAATCATGTCAAATTTCATGACTCTAAGCCCAGCGGGTGTTTGTTTCGAGATTTTATCCCTATCCCGTGGGAATATCGGATTAAAAAGTAGCCTATGTTTTATTCCAGATATACAGCTATCTACATACCAAATTTCATCCAAATCCGTCCAGCCGTTTCAGCGTGAAGGAGTAACAAACATACTCACTCACTCACAAACTTTCACATTTATAATATTAGTAGGATAAGTAGGATAATACTCGTAAGTTAATAAAATCAATCAGGTCTTTATTGTGACAAATAAAGCAAGAGTTTTGTTTTAATCAAGAGTTGCATGATTAAATTGCAGTATTTCAACAAAAAAAAAAACGGTTTCACTGAATACGAATATTCGGTTCGGTGAAAGTTTTACCGAACATTCTGCCGAATATTCGTATTCGGTGAAAACCATGTTCGGCCCATCTCTATTGACAATACTCCAGTATGAGAATGGAACCAAGCCGATATTTTGTGCATGCACTTTCACCGATAACACGCCAATACCAGCATCGTACAGTAGAAATTGCGCTAAATAGCGGATTATTCTTTCGAAAAAGTACGATAGCTTGGAATTAAGTAATGAACATTCTTTACCCAGTATTTTGTATACACTTTGTGTTCCCCGACTCCAAACCGCAGCATGAGACTTAGCAGAAGGGTCATGCAATGTTGTAAAAGCGGTTTATCCGATGGTTTTGTTTGACGTATGATTTCCGCTGTAAAAATGTAAATTTTTTGTTGATATAGCTCTGGCCAGTAAGCATAAAACTACTTAACAATATGGTTATTAAACGCGTGAACGCATTTTTAACACGAAGAGAACATCATGTTAGAATAGGACCAGCAAATCTTAACAGTAGCAATGTAAAAATTAGTCCAGCAAGCAGCAATGTAAATCAAAATTGAATCGCGGCTAATGACAAGCTAGGTTGTTCACATTCGCACGAATACGTGATCAATACTCAAAATGTTTATGAATAAAAAAAAAATTAAACTGCCGAAAAAACTGAAAAGCAAGAAATAATAAAAAAATATATTAAACCTTTATCTAGGTACCTACCTGTTTAAAGTCGGTGCTTCAGCACAAACCAGGAGGAGTGATTTGAAGCCCATCAGGTAGACGACTACCTAACCTACAGGTCCACTCCTACTGGCTACTGCTACTGCTGAGACATCGACTTAAAATTGGTACCTAGATTAAGGTTTAATAAAACAGGTTTTTATTTTTTTTATTTTTTCATTAACTATATATTTTAATAATATGTAACAATAATCGTGAAATAAATAAAACTACCTATCCTAATCTTAAAATACTTACATAAAATAAATTAAAATCTAAATGTTAATGAAAAAGGATTATTATTTCTTTTCAGTTTTTTGGGCGGTTAAATTTTATTGTTAATTTTTCAATTTTATATTTTTCCCACTTCGAGTAGTTTTTTTTTTGCCAAATTTATATGGGACCAACTTCGAGGTATACCCTATCCAATAAAAAAAGAATTATCAAATCGGACTACGCTGTAAAAAGTTATGCGTGGTCATATATAAAAAGATAAAATATAATATATACGCGTCGACTAGAAAACCTCCTCCGTTTTTTTTCGTCGGTTAAAAAGATAAAATAAGAGAAGAGGAACATGAATATAAGGGCACGGACATTGGTCCGTGATGATGAAAGTGACAGTGGGCTTTCGATTTCTTGAGTCAGATTTTGACTATTAATTAGAATCAATGTTTTTAAGAATAAAATTAATCCTATAATTAATTTTGTACAATGTTCGCATGTTTACGCGTTAGTTATCTGTGAAATGTGTAGGCAATCCTTTTTTTTTAATTTGCCG
Organism: Choristoneura fumiferana; assembly: GCF_025370935.1. NCBI lineage: Eukaryota > Metazoa > Arthropoda > Insecta > Lepidoptera > Tortricidae > Choristoneura > Choristoneura fumiferana. The sequence continues at coordinate 5,557,861 of NC_133489.1, forward strand.
CCATTTTATACTGCCAACATTCGCTAGTCCTACTACAACAATCTATCATTGACATTACTTGATTAAGTTTTTCTTAACTGAGAGACACGGGGTACACAAATTACGATTTACTAGTTATTCCGTTGGTTTATTTTCGTCGAACGCATGACGATAAACTCGTCGTTTGATTGCCTTAATGCGAGAACTTCATACGAGAATGATTCCGTGAATAGAAGGGAGTTCAAAAACAGCGCGAGGTTAGACAATGGGCTATTGAAAAAACTCGGGGAAATTTAAGTTTTAAGTTAAGAAAGCCATGTCCGCCCGCGCACAGATCGCAAAGTGGATCCCCCTTTGATGATTAACATGATATAGGAGTTTCAACAAATAGTTTCTGTGGTCTATGAATGAACACATAATCAGGCGGTAAATTGAACGCGCAAAAAAGGCTTTTAGCTTCATGAACAAACAAAATTGATAGTGAATCATGAACGTAAGTCGATCAGGAGCGAACGGAAGGCTCAGGTTCCGTGGCCTTCGGCTCTCGGCTCGATTACCAACGACGACAGTGACGTTCCAGCGCCGGCGCCTGCTTCAGTTTTAAAAAAAGTTCTTAAGGAAGAATGATATAAATTGTGCTTAACCTCAAAGTACAAGACATAAAATGTCTAACATATTAACATATTAATGGTTAGCATATTTATATTCAAAGGCGTCAAAAGTATTGCTCCGGTGTAAAAGGAAACTAATCATACCTGTAGATACAAAAACATTTCTGAATAAGATAACATCTAGATCATAACAAATTCTGTCGTGGAATGATTTCGACAGAAGGAAGTTTTATGTATAGCGTAGGTATATTGCCATGGAATAAATATAATGATCAAGCAAGAGTGAGAAACGTTCGTAATTTCGTCAATTATAACTTGAATCCATCATGCATTTTGGCGTGGGCACAAAAATGTAACTGTTACCATTAAAAATCAAGATTAAAACATTTTTGTCAGGTTCTTTTACAAATCTATTTTTATAAACTAGGTATCAGCGCTTTCGGAAGCCATCATTGCCAAGATGAATGCGACACAAGAAACTTGTGCTAGGACATTCTGGTAGCAAAAGGGTTTGGCTGGATGATCACACTGCTTTGTTATCGGTGTGATCGGATCTTTATGATAATACTGATAAAAGCCAATTTTACCTTTGAATAACGATCAGCAAGGGAAACAGGAAAACTTAAAACCGTCTACTGATCATAACCATTCTTCAGCTTTTCAGACCACGTAAAAATAGCCGCTTGCAGTTGACAGCACTGCGGCTTGTGGCCAATCTCAGACGAGACCGCATTGCGATGTCAAGATCGAAAAGAAACTGCAAGAATCAAGCCAGACCAATAAGAACGCCAGTCGCTTTTTTAAGCCGCGTAGATGCGTTGCGCGTGAGTCACCCGGCGGCATACCGACGCGCACCATGCACCGTACGTGTCAACCACCTATTTATGTCGCAGGACGAAGCGCAAACGCAAATAAACAGCATCAAAGGGACGTTGGATTCCGCACGGCGGCACGCAACGAATACGGCCGCCATTGTCTGTGGATGGGTTATTTTCGCAAATAGATGCACAAGGCTCCTTTTGTACTGTTCCTGCGTAGACGCCTATAGGCAAGCACTTGATAGATTAATGAATTGGGACCTATTTAACAAAAGTAAAAGTTCAATTCGATGTACTAACCATAGATTTTTTTTTTAAATTCCAAGGACTACTTTTAAAGATCTGAGTGAAACTATCCATAGGCGTATATAGAGGGGGGGGGGGAGGCGTGCCCACGCCAGTATCCTCCTAATCCTAACGCTTAAAGTCCATTATAAAGGACTTATCGGTAATTTCACATTGAACTCTCTTACAACTGACATAAAACTTCATGTTCATAAAACAAAAATTTGACTTGGGCGTTAGGATAGGAGGGTATGGTCTAGTGCCCGCACCAGGATGTTAGGCTACCGATTCAAAATTCTATAATACTGATATCTTCACACAAAAATCCAGGCCAGCAACCCCTGAAAAATAACTCTAGTTACGCCAATGAAACTATCCCTGTCCAGCTATCATGAACAAATTAAAGCCTTCACCGACCCATTAACTTACTTTGCCAAAAAGGTACTGGCCAAACAAATTTATTCATTGCTTGGCTTGGACGTTCGTGTAAGTTAACAAACGAATAAGATCCAATTTTTGATTTTATTTTACTTTATTATTATTATTATGTTTTTGTTCTGTATCTATTATTTATATGTGTGTGTCCCGAATAAATCATTTCAATTGAATTCGGATTTGGTTTCAGTAAAATTACCTTACCAACTTAAAAAAGTTGAAAAATCCCCGACTTTGACATTTCAAAGTTCAATATCCCAAAAACGGCTGACCCGATTTTAATAAATCATCCTTAAGAACCACCGTAAGTAAACTTGCTTTCACATAAAAAAAACATTGAAATCAATCCGTCTGAGAGCTACGATGCCACAGACAGACATTGGGTTCGACTTACACCCTCTTTTTTGTGGCGGGGGTTAAAAAGCAGAAGCAAATAGGTCAAGCAAATAGGTATAGTCGATTGTTTGTAGTCCCTCAAGTACGCAAAAGTTGAAGTTACCCCCAAGCGAGACCTCTTTGCCACTTTAAGTTTTGTTTTTAAATTATGAAATTTATTGTAAGTGGTTGAAAGTAGACTAATCCATTTGGACTAAAGCTAGAAACACACTGACGCCGAAGGCGGAGCGGTGAGGCACGGCGCGGAGGCGGTACCGGTTGTAATATTCAAGCTAACGTGAAAGAGGGCACACAGAATACCGCGCCACGCTTATTTCCCGCGCGGTATTCTGTGTGCCCTCTTTCATGTTAGCTCGAATATTACAACCGGTACCGCCTCCGCGCCGCGCTGCAACGCCCCGCCACCGCTCTCTGTGTGTTTCAAGCTTAACTTGTGTCGTATACGCATTGCATGGGAATGGGACGAATTACGAATTAAGATTATGCATGATTGAATTTAAGAAAGTTAAAAAACCTTGGGACATTTTTGGGCGGCAGGAGGTTAAAATAAACAAGCTGTTTCACTAAAACCTTTTCTTCGAAATGTTTTGGCACAAAGCGTTTCCGTTTCCGCTCAACTTTCTTAATGTGGATAACTAGGGAGCGTATCTCTGGCTGCGTCTGTTCTGCTTGTACACTGAAAATTACATTATTTAAATCATAAATCATGCTCAAACCTTTTTCATAATTGGGCCATTTCACTACAGTGGAAAAAAATATATTTTACTATCCTCATTGAAGTGACAATGGACATGCCATTAAGCAAGGAGAACAGGATGACCGTTCGGGCTAAAAAGATCTCGAATGGACACCGCGGATCGGCAAACGCAGCGTAGGACGTGGACGTCCACCAACGAGATGGACGGATGACCGCTTCCAATTAACGTAACGGAGGTCTATGGGGGAGGCCTTTGTCTAACAGAGGACGTCCTATTATCAGGGGATTAGGGACAGCTGAGCTATGATGATGATGATATTACTATCCCGTGGGAATTACGAAAAAAAACCTTATTGCACCGCTCTAGACCAACCCCCTTATTCATAAACGACAATCAAACCTATTTTAGTTAAAATGCCGCTAAAATTCGTTTGTCCTTATCTGTCACTTCGACATTTGTATTTGTTAGAAAGGGACAAAGCATTTGTTAGTTAACATAGGCTTGTTAAGTTTTATGAATAAGGGGCAAGTCATTAGCTAACTGGAGCGGTTTTGGTTGTGCGTGTCGGTTAGTCAGCAGGGCTACTACGAAACTCGAAGTTCATTTGTTAGTTCTTGAGATGAGACCCACTAAGAGTTTTTTTATAGAATGTCATAACTAGGGTTGGGACTTTTAGATGCTTACCGTGGTTCTAGAATCCATGGAGTCGTCATATGTTATTATTTTTGAAGTTAAAGTCAAAGTCTACAAATAAAACGATATATCAGCTACTATGATACTGTTGTTACATCGTAAAATAAACACATTATAATATTGTGCAATTAAATTATCATAATTCTATATAATTATAGTGGCCACAGTTCAAAGGTGACGCGACACATATACGATTTATCTAATTAAGCATCCTCTTTGATATTTATGTTGTGACAAACCACTGTCAACTTTTTCGTAACTTAATATTTAAAAAAAAATAGTAATATTGTCACAAAGTTTAGTAATATTGTTATAAAGGTCGTTATCATTATTTCTGTTATAATTGGACTGAATCATTTTAGACTTGCGAAACTCATTAGTAACACAGAGATATCGTATTGGATATTTTTTCGAGACAATAACTTTAACTTCAGTCAAGTGTTAGATCAATTCATTTAACCCCGCAAAACCGAAAAAACAGTAACGATCCATGCTTACTACCTTTTTTAAAATGAACATGAAATAGTAATTGATGACGATTATGATACATTTATTCCAAAAGCTAGCACCGCCTCAGAGATCTAGAAGTTACGGGTAATATTAGACAGTAGAAGAAGACATTTTTGTTGCTGTCACATAAAGTAATTGTTTTATGTTATTTTGGTTACTAACAGAAGTGTGTTTTTAATGTACATACAAATAACAATTTGTATTATATTGTGTTAAATATGCAAATAAATAAAATGTAAAATATTACATAACTGACTGACTTCGAATTTTGATTTTTTAGCATATGACGACTCCATGGATTCTAGAACCACAGTAAGCATCCAAAAGTCCCAAGCCTAGTCATAACATTGCACTTTTGTTGATACCAGCCAAGAGAGTAATTAAGTAAATTGTGACATGAACAAACATGATCTTTTGATATAATAGCATATAAGGTAGCAAGTCAGAAGGCGTAACTGTCCGCCTTCTGACTTGCTACCTTGTGTATAATAAAAAAAATGCTGCTAGTTAAAAAAAAGGAATTACATCAGTATCTCAGTCATACACATTTAAATGGTTGCACATATTTTGTGATAAGTATAATATATCTCTACATTAATTATTGCCTCTGAGTAGAAACTTTTGAAATGTCGAACATTGACACAATAGAGCTTAGAAAGTACTCCTATCTCAAGTCATTGACCGCTACTTTTGAAAAAAAAACTATTGCAGTTACATAAGTAAACAATTAACTCATGGACAGACTGTCTGTTGTTTATTTTGTTATGTAATTAATGTAAAATAAATGTCCTCCTATTATAATTCATATAATGTGGAACAAAAATAGGTCATTGAAGTACATAGCAATAATGACACAAAGGCTTACTTTTTTTCAGGAAATAGGTACTTGGGAAACCTTGCAATTTAATTGAGCAGGAACTAGATAGTCACTATCTAGCATACAACCTCAAGAAAATAAATATTTAATGAAATTCATGCATTACATTAATACAGTTGCCTAAATATAAGGTAACAACTATTTAGAATTTTAGAGGAAGGTAACAATCATTTATAGAAAGGTAATAAAATCATAATCTGAAAGTTACATTTCTAGATTGACTTTCAGAGGGTCCATGTTAAACCTTGTATACTTATTATAGCTTTTGCTAGAAAATGTTCTGTAATTGAACCTAAAACATTTTTCTTTAAATTGTGAATCAGTTCTATGTACTACCATGGATAGCTATAGAAAAAAAATCCACATTATGATTCCGATGAGTGTTTTTTGGAAGAATGGAATTTCTGACTAGTACTTGTAGAGCTCCGAGCGCCCACAAATAAACATTAGTAAACACTAGGCCAGTAAATTAAATACTTTAGTAAAAGGTCTGACAATGTAGATGTGATAAAAAGGTAACTGACCTTTCATCTTCATTGTTTGATGCGGCAGGGTCCTCCTTGCCGTCGCCAGTGTCACCGGCCTGCAGGTTGTCCGCAGGCAACTCCGAAGCGGCACTATCACACGCATTCACATTGACACTGCTCACCACTGCGCCACTGATCGCGTGAGACACCACCGCACTAACAGGGCTCCCGAAGCTCTGACTGTCATGAGCCGGCTGGGCCGCGTTGGCCACGTAAGCGGTCGAACTGACCGGCAACGACACTACCGGCGAGTTAGTTCCCGAAACGGCAGCCTCCGGCGCGACACTGCTCTGCGACATCACCGGCACGACGCCGCCGTACGTGAGTCCCATGCTGGTTTGGGATTGGACGACGTTGGCGTGGACTGGCGCGCCCATTTGCTGCATCGACATGGGAATGTTCTGGTGCGCGAGCGACACTTGGGGCACGGCCTGGGCGGGCACGTACTGCACGCCGAGCGGCGCGGACGGCGCCACCTGCTGCGGCAGCATTCCCTGCGCCTGCGCCATGTGTTGCCCCATATTTGGAGCCACACCCCCCGCCTGCATGAACATAGGATCTGAAGCGGGTATCTGCATACTAGGCTGATTCCCGTCTAGAGTCATCTGCATATTCTGCGGCGCCTGAGCCATCATCTGCATGGCTCCTTGAGGCACATTCCCTTGTTGGGAAGCCATTGTATGTACAGCATTTGACTGTTGCTGGTTGCCTAGGTTTTGGAGATTCGTGGGCAATGTTGTCCCCTGAGGCTGATTGGCCATAGGCTGAAGATTTGAAGGTAGCGTGGCACCCTGCTGTGATGTAGCAATGCTGGTCAGCACCTCTTGGGGTAGGGTCTGACCTTGCTGGCTCATCTGTGACTGTTGTGTGTGGTATTGAGGAACATTGTGTTGAGGCTGCACCATCCCTGGCTGAGAGGATGGCATACTAGCATTTATCATTGACTGAGCAGTAGGCTGCTGGTTGACTGCTTGGTTATACTGCGGCTGGACACCCGACATGCCCTGCTGCTGCATCTGAGGGTGCATTGGCACAACGGACTGCTGAGGCTGGGATGGTAACTGGTGCATTTGAGTCTGCATTTGTGGTATCTGTTGATTAGCTCCAGCCATTTGTGCAGGCATCTGTATTTGCTGCATGTGATTAGGTATTTGTTGGTTTTGTAGAGCTTGAATTTGAGCCTGACTGGGCATGTGCTGAAGTTGGGGCTGCTGTCCTCCCATGGATGGTTGTTGTTGCAAATGGTGCGGCTGCCCCATATTGGGCATCTGAGCCTGTTGTTGCATCTGGTGCAATTGCTGCGGGTTCGGCTGAGGCTGCATCTGTTGCATTGGCATTTGCTGCATCTGCGCCTGTTGGTTGGGCACTTGAGAGATCTGTGCTTGGTTCGGCAAGCCCTGCATTTGGGGCATCTGCTGTTGCATATGTTGCATATTGTTGATCTGCGTTTGTGGTAGATGTTGATTCATTTGTTGCATTTGCTGATTAGGAATTTGTTGCATCTGTTGCGGCATCTGCTGGTGCATAGGAATTTGTTGCATGGCAATGCCTTGTGACTGAGAAATGACTTGCTGGAGTTGATGCTGAGGGAAGCTCTGTGGGATCTGCTGCACTTGTTGTTGAGTGGGTGGTGGGTGACCTTGGGTCGGGTTCTGCATGGTTATGTGGGTCATGCTTTGAGGGTGCTGTTGAGCTACTTGATTATTTTGCATAGTTTGATTAGATAGTTGCTGAGACTTTTCTAATGGAGGCGACTGTACAGACATGGCCTGCGGCACCGGCTTCTGCTGCTGCACCATGTTGAGTGGCTGCGTCAGAGACTGCCCAGGGGAAGCCATTGGGAATTGTTTCTGTACATTCTGATCTAGCTGTTGCACAACAGGAGCATTACTTTGCATGTCTTTAGGCACTCTATTAGTCAGATCATTACACATGTCATCATGTTGACTATCATTTATAACAACACCACTGTCTGGAGCTTGAAGAGTGTTACTTTCCGTCACATCCAAGTTGTTATTCAATGTGATCGGTGCATTCTGTTGGGTTGTAGTGTGATCCAAGTAGTCCATACACATCCATCGGCCCCTTCGGAAAGGTTCCGTGCTTTCTATTTTAACAACTTTAAATCTTTCATTCCTAACATGTTCTTGTATTTCTTTCATACCTTCCTGGGGTTTGGCATTCCCTATTAGATTGATGATGCTACCGGAGCCTGCGTTGGTAACGCTGACGTGCATGTCATTGGTTTCAGTGCTATTGCTATTTGGCACGGCTCCTGTCTGGAGGGCGGAGTCCTGGCCGACGATGGCCAGCCCGTACTGCGAGCTGGTCGGGATGACGGGCGCACAGCCTAGCGACGTGCTGGAGGCGTTGTAGAACACGTCGTCTTTAGAGAAGGTGTCTTCGGAGTAGCTGGGCGTCTCATTCTCTATGTCGGTCACCCGCGAGATGTCGTCGGTGTGAGATTCGTCTAGATCGTCGGCGGAGTCCTCGCCCGCGTCAGTGCTCACCCGAGACCCAACTGTTACACTGGTGATCTGAAACGAAGATATTTTCCTTGGGTTATGGGCGGCTTGGAGACTCGTCGGGTGAGTCACTCCCTTCTCCGACTCGTTCAGTCGAAGAGATTCACTCGTAGTGCGATGGACGACGTTGTTATACTTGTTTTTTTCACTACTTTTATGTGACTTTTGAATCAGATTGTCAGCCATTATGCCGTCCGAATCGAATGACTATCTAAAGAAAATTTCACTGTTTATTGGCTTCAGAGACATTTGACAGACTTTTCGAACATATACATGTAATATAAAACCATTGTACACTCACAATTTCACAAACACAGTAATTTTACTATTTAAAGTTCTTAAAATTCATTGGTAAACACACACAGTTGCGAACATCTTTCAGACGGCAGCAACATGGCGGCCATTTATGCGCAATGCATTATGGTTGACAATTTGCAGTAGACTATAGACATTCTAGACCTTCTTTCAATGTTACTATCTATGGTCGCTAGGTGTCGTTGTATTAGAATAAATTGGGTCAAAATAAATTGTTAACCATAGTAAAGCAACTTAAATAATTATCGGTTTTAATAATACAGAACGATATTTATTTAATATATACAAAAAATTACTTCGAAATGACGAAATTCGGATACAAGTTCAAAGTACATCGAATGGTGGTATACCCGAGTAATAATTTGGGCTTTTCGGATCATATTTCATAATCACATTATTTATTTATATTATTAATTAATCATATAATAAATATAATTATAATCTCACGTTTTCAGTATGCGCCATCGTGTTGCTGAATCATGGTTGTTTTGCAAAAGTAACGATAACTTTCTTTTATTGCATAGGACTTGTAAAATTAATTAATACTAGACAAATACCATTTACTTTCCGCTCGGTTAATTGATATTGCATATTGGTTGCTGGTGCATTTAGCCATGAGAATCTTCTTAAACAAATTATAAATAAACGAGTGACGAGTGATATAACTCTTATGTTTTGATTCACAATCCTAGCTAGCTACTGCACGTAGTTCAGCCACTCCTCAACAGATGACACTTTTGCTATGCCGACATTCTGATCTTGATAGTTAACGAAATGTGTTACAGATGGCGCTAAATATAGCACTGCACTGACACTGCTAAAACTCAGATTATTTTTTTGTTTCAAATAACTAAAAACAAACGGTCATCGTTCATCCACCATTACCTCTCATATTTCGTTTTCTAGAATTTTTTTACCGTACAACGGCAAAAACTACTAGACACTGGCAAAATTGTCCTTCGATGGACAGAGCCATATTTTTTTAAAGAAACAACAACTAAAAACAATGCCAAAATGAGATTTTTGACACTTTTACTGGACAATTACAATAATAGGCTCCCGTTGAAAAGTACATAAAGTACAATTCAATAGAATCTGTCAATTTTCTACATATTTAAGACACCCTATTGTGGGCACACTTGATTATATATGTCCCTGTTGTTGCAATTATCATCTAAAAGGAATCAAAAAAGAATAATAGTCACATCACAAAGCCTTAGGCAACCCGGTGTTTATATTAGTAGGCTGGAAGCGTCTACAGGATTGTCAGATTCTATTGAATTGGAGTTTAGGTATTTCCGTGACAAGAAAAAAAAACCGGGCAAGTGCGAGTCAGACTCGCGCACCGAGGGTTCCGTACACATTTACGTTATTTATCTCGCTGTTTCCGAGTGATTTAATACATCCAGTGTATGCAGAGCCCTACTCTTAAGCAAAACGTACACAGTGTGGGGTCTGATTATATTAGTCGTGGATATTTCTAGTCTAGTTGGTTGTGTTATAATAGCTACCTTCATACCAAATTTCAAGATCCTGAGTTCACGGGAAGTACCCTGTAGCTTTTGATTCCCTTGCGAGTTTCGAAAATTTGCGGAAATTTGCAGCATAAGTAAATGGCTGCATCCTTTGATTGCGTTGGCTTAGAAGTTTGATTTTTTCACAGCTCCAAGGGACAGTAGACCTCAGTATTTGATATAAATTTCAGCTTGATACCTCCACGCGTTCCCGAGAAAAAGGGTCTTGAAAGACAGACAGACAGACAGACAGACGGACAAAAAGTGATTCTATAAGGGTTCCGTTTTTTCCTTTTGAATCTTTAGTTCCAGTTGCTGCCGTTTCTGTTAAGATAGCGCTATGTTACTACTCGGGTGACACTATTTACCGGACTTTTTTTTTATGGAAATACCGACATGATATTTTGTGAAACGCCCCATAGAAACTCTTGACAGTTTGACACCAGTTTTTATTTGGTTTGTATGGGCGTGTACACGAAACAGTGGGTCGGTATTTCCATGTCGGCATTAAGTATCCGTGCCGGTAAATAGTGTCACCCTTACTAAACTAGCTAAAGGATTAGGTAGGGTAGTGAAATATTACTGCAATTTTCTGCCGTCAGAGTGCAGTACTAGCACAAACCGTAAACAGTTTTTTTTTAATATCTAGGTATGTCCGCAGGATCACATAATAGATAATACCTACATAGTACAGCAGGATGCCATAATATCATTTATTTAATTTAAATTTTTTTTTTTTTTAACTAATAAATATGCCATGATTTATATAGGACTATAGGATACATGCTAATAATAATAATAATACTCTTTGATCTGCGCTAGTGTCGCCCCCTGCGCAGCTTCGCGTAATATTCCCTATTATCTATTATATTAAAAGGCATTTTATTATGTTATGTGACTCAACTCAATCTAATGTATTATCTATTCTGTGCTAATGTAAGATGGTTTAATGCAAAAATTTAGTTATATCTGCATATTGCATATTGCTAAATAAAATACAAATCGATTTAAAAACAAATCAACTGAATGAGGGCTATCGCGTATGAATTCGCCAATAGAGGCGCTAGTGTAGCGTGTGGTCTCCGAAATGTCAAATCTCATAGTTTTTGGGTAAGCTACGCGGGTTTGTTTATAATGAGAATAATATTGTGAATATTTTGAAATATCTGAAATTAATTATGGCAAATATGCGTTCCGGGGCAATGAATGTCTGTGTTTTGAGACAGTTTTGTCTTTCGGAAACCTTTGTCCTCCCTTTTTTTCCGAACAAAACGGGGACTATGCAACACTGTGGCATGCTCGATATTTTTATGGTACGGTTTTAAGGTGTATTAAATATGAATCTAAACTTTGTTTTCACTCCCGTAATAACAGACTTTGAAAGCCATACTAAAAACCTCACGCAACAGTGCGCCATCTAGTGAGACAAAAAACGATAGCCCTCATTGAGAACCTTCATCCTTTTTAAGTCGGTTAAAAAATACAGCTCGAATAAACCTTTATTTTTAAAAGTTACCTAGTTAATAAAATAAATAAGAGGAGGGGGCCGATTTTTAAAATCTCATCACTTGAAAATACCGATTAAAAGTTTTAAACTTAAATTAAAGTAAGTACATGACTTCTCATATCCACCAATTAAAATAAAAAGGGGAATTTTCAAAAACTTGGGGGTGACTGGATAAATTTCTCATTTCAATATTAAATTCAAGCGAACTAAAAAAGGGAATATACAAATTACAGCTCGTAGACAAGATAACGAGTAATATATCAAAGTTCATCAAAACTTGATTTCACTAATATTTCACATGCGAAAGCTTGTAACAAACAGAAGTTGGTTTGTTTGTTATCTTTTCACTTTTAAACTACTGAACTTTGAAATTTGAAATTGGGTATAGGTACATACGGATAGTTTGAATGCCAAGTAAGGACGTAGGATAGTTTTATCCCGGAAAATTGCATAGTTCCCGCGGGATAGCGATAAACGAATTCTACCAGGCGGAGTCGCAGGCAACAGGTAGTATTGAATATTTGACGCATAGTACAAAATTCCACATGGTTTATTATATTATACATATCACTACATTATCACACGATGTATGGTATCGTGAATTTTTGAATACTTATTTGGTACCCCTGCAATTTTTTTTTGTTTAATAATATAATCGCTTGAGCCCTACTTAGTTTATTTCAACTTTATCCCTGAAATTGGATATTCAAATTGTAACTTTTGGGTACTGAATACCTGCAATTATCTGCGACATAATTCATGATGTGCGAAGTCAGGAAGTCCTTAATCCATAGTAGTCTTAACTATACCTATCCACAGTCCCTTTTACAGCGAGAAGATATGCTAGAAGTGGGAACTAAGTAGGTAGGATTAGTATGAAAAATAAATTAATAGTTTAACTCACGTTGGGCGTTTCGTACAGAATCCGCAAGCCGTGCCACCTCGGGGTTTAATGACGCAGCGCCCCGGCTCGTCCATTACCTACAAGGTCTCTTCGCCAGCCGATTTAACATCCCCACCAGTCCACTCCTCGAACGGAGGTAATTTGTAAATTGTAAATTGTACCGCCGTGATCCGCTCAGTCCGACGGGACCCTGGCTTGCTGGCATATCCTTAAGTAAATAATCGGAGCGCAGCTTCTGCCGCCGACGAGTTAGTCGATAAGATACTACACAAACACATGCTCGCTCCGCTGTGCGGCCGTGCGTAGCTATGGCGAAGTCTTTAGAGGATCTCTCTAAAAAGAACAGCGAAGAAAGCATGGACGACGAGAGCGAAGCCCCCACCGGCCGCATCCAGCGCCTCATGGCCTGGCTTCGCATTAATCCGAACCTCATAATGTTGAAAGTGACTCTTTTTGTGATGTACGGGGCCACAGCCTCGCTGCTCCCTTACCTGACGATACACATGCAGAGTATAGGACTCACTGTGCCTGAGATATCGTTTGTGTATTTAGCCTTGCCGTTTACTACTTTCTTAAGTCCACCGATAACTGGTAAGTGTCAAGCCTGAAGTCATAAACAAATAATTAGAAAAATTAATTAACCAAAAGGATTCGTAGTGCCTTAACACTTTTTTAACGTGGGACGTTATGCTTGTAGGATTTCTGGTGGACCGTTTTGGAGAGTACAAGCCAGTGGTTATTACGGCGTTGATACTTAACGCAGCATTCCACCATTCATTGCTTCTGATCCCGCATCAGGAAACACCAGGAGTGATGCCTTCAGCTTACGTGATGCGGCATCCAGACACGAGGAGTGTTGAGGTAATAAAACATCCATAGGTGTACCTAACTTTTTAAACAAGTTAGTATCTAAAAGTGATAATATTATATTGCCAGTAGGTGTAGCTAAATAAATTAGTAAACTAGGTGTCGTTAGTTCCACATCTGCCACTACTGCTGGTCCTAAAAATAGAGACAGAGGAACTTAGTTAAGTACTAACGTTTCGTCACAGTCTTTAGGTGAATTGGTCCTTGTCTCATATATTACGGTAAAGAGCTATACTAATGTCACACTTGGAAGAATTTGAGCAAATCGCTGGCATCCGGCTGCAGGACGAATTAACCGCTAACAAAGTCTTACAAAGGCAGGATCGGGTTATATTCTGCAGTCTTGCTATATATTACTGGTTTCTAGGTATAATTATTGTAACCTTTATTTTTCCTCATACTTACTGTTTTGATTTATATTTCTCTTAAAAATACATATATTATCATTTCATATACATTACCACATTACAAGCATTCGTATTATGTATTTGGTACCTACTACAATTTGGTATAATTATGTAGATAAGTACTTAATTATGAATACTCATATTATCGAAGCTTACTTTCAAGTTTATTTTGTTTCGTTTGAAAGCATTTTTTATATCTGGATCAAACTAATAAGACTATAAGATTAATAACATTGCGACTACTATATTAGTTATGCGTACTTTGTCCGTTCAAATTGATCTCATTTCATGAAATAATCGTGTCTCCAAAATAATTTGTAAAACACTTTTTGTATAAAGTATATTCACTTTACGAACTACATGTCGGCTTCGCTACTCAGAACGGACGCAGGACTAACCCATTACCTACTCAAGAACATTTAAAGGGGCACTACCTTTATTATTCTAGACAAGCACTCACGTGCTCGGTGCTCATGATAATTTATTGCCGAATTACGATGCCCCTTCACCTGATTTGACTCGTGACAAGTAATGTCTGAATCAATTTAAATTTTGGATAAACCGTTGCATAGACTAGGCGTGTTAACTCAATGCTATTAATCAGAACTTTACCAAAGAGGCAATTAATGGAATAAAGACTGTGGAAATGAGAGTTAAAGCAAAGTGTTGACTTTGAAATACTGTAGAGTAGCATAAACTAGTTAGTGCCGTGCTCGGTTTTAGAATAGGGCCCTATTCTAATCTCTTCCTGTGTGTGTCGTAAGATGCGACTAAGGAATCTAATATGGGAGTGGACAGCAGCGCTCTCTATAGCCAACTACGAACTGTGGTGTGGAAGGCAAGGGGTAGCCAATTGCAGTATTTGCCCAAGAAAGTCGTCAGGAAGGTTCACTGCTGATAATCAATCGACGACCACCACCACATCGTCAAGAGTGTAGCGACAGAAGAAGAAGAATATTAATAGAGATCAAATTTTGCAATAGTGTTTTTGGTTACAGTCAAGGACTTTAATTCATGAGCCACCATGGAATCATTTCACAGTAAACGTCATACTGATATCGCATTAAATTAAGAAGGAAAATCGGAATGACTTTTCCTTTGAAAAGGTTCTATATATTTTTTCTTAGTTCACACGAGATTATAGTGGCAAAATACCTCGAATAGGTACCTAAAGGCGAGTTAGATATTGAATCTGTCTTTCAGATTTGGTGGAGCCCCTGCCCCAGCAGAGAGTGCCCTGATGAGGACGAACAGGTTGACTTTGTCCTTGACCGCTGCATAGACCACTGCATGCTGTCAAGGCCGGCCGGGAGCCCTGTGGACCCTTCTGACGATGAAGACGACTTGGACTTTCATATCAGTCAGAAAATTAAACCACCAC
The DNA here is from genome assembly GCF_025370935.1 of Choristoneura fumiferana. Lineage (NCBI taxonomy): Eukaryota > Metazoa > Arthropoda > Insecta > Lepidoptera > Tortricidae > Choristoneura > Choristoneura fumiferana. Next base: position 5,573,110 of record NC_133489.1, read on the forward strand.
ATTTGTCTAATACCAGGTATTATTAAAGGCCGGCCAAGTGCGATGCGGACTCGCGCACTAAGGGTTCCCATACGACACTTATAAAAAACACGTTTTTTGTATGGGAGCCCCCTTAAATATTTATTTTACTTTAATTTAATTATTTGTTTTGAAAGTGAATATACTTAAATATTCTATGAATATTTCAAGCGCCTAACTGTTGCCGTTATTAATATCGAGCAAAAAACGGCAAAAAAATCACGTTTCTTGTATGGGAATATTTATTTTAAATATTTATTATATTCTGTTTTTGGTATTTATTGTTATAGCGGCAACAAAAATACATAAGTAATCTGTGTAAATTTCAATTGTCTAGCTATCACGGTTCATGAGATACAGCCTGGTGACAGACCGGAGTGGTCTTAGTAATTCTAGGGTCCCGTTTTTACCCTTCGGGTACGGAACCGTCAAAAAGATAAGGCATTTATTCTGCTAATGTTATACATGCTGGAGTTTGTGTGTATACTGATATGCGTGCTTGCGTGTGTGTGTATGTTACGCCTTCCAGCAAAAACGGCTGCACGGAGTTAGATGAAAGGTATGTAGATGACTGGATGTCTGGAATAACATATAGGCGAATACCTTAGCTTAGTTTAGTTTTAGTTTATTTATCCATTCAATATCTTAGTTAACTTAGATTTTTATCATTGTCATAGTTAAGAATTAGGTACAAAAAAAAACCAAGTCATCACCCTAGTCTAAGTAAATATTTACGTTCGTCAATGAACGGTTTTTATGACTGTAGCCTACTGGGAAGTATTTCGAGCAAACAGAGATAAAACAGGTTTAAGAGAAGTTTCCCTGCCGGCCGCGCGGCCGCGTTCGGTATTCGTTTAGGATATTGCTGTCTTTATCGCTCGTGACATAAGCGCTCGCAGCCGTCCCCCAATGCTCCCCCATGTCTTCCACAACGACGTCCGTAATTTACGAGTATATCGAGATAGCTGTATCCAAGATTTAGGCGGTTGAATTTTGGGTTTCGTTGTACGAAAAGTATAGCACAGAAATCAATGATATTTTACAATCAAGATATTCATTATATTTTCTATGCCTGTGTTTTTTTCGAATTTTGTAAAAATGCTTTATTAGTCTGCAATTCTCGTGCAAAGTTGACATCTTTTTTTGTCGACTTTTGAGCTCCTGTAATTCTGATATTACACATTTATATGAAAATCTGAAAAACAACAGACATAGATAATGACGTCTAGTCCATACTTACGAAATTTCATCTATTTCTGTTGCCTAGTTTTCAAATGAGACCGGGACTACGTTTGTATGGAGAATGGAACGAAGAGACTTCTATTAACTACACAGTCGTATGAAAATTGAAATCAATAAAACCTTGCCTAGTAGACTCACTAGTGCTTATAAACCTATTTTAAGTAGCATTCGAAACCAAGCGTAGTTATTAAAAACTGTATTATATTATAAGTTAAATTTTCTTTCCAGCTTCTTCAACATGACTAATGATGAGGAATATAATGATGCGGCGTTTTTCCTCATTGAAGTTCATGATGACTTAGGAGAACCTAAGGAGCAGCTCGGAATAGAAATGGAAAGGGTAATAACTTTTTTCTTCTTCTTTTTGTTGAGGCTTTGAACACTCCAGGTGATCATGTCAGCCTCATGGGTGCTCGCTGATTTTCCCTACGCAAGGGACATATTGAAAAAGTGGTAAATGCAAATGGCTTTGTCAGATGCTGGCTCTGAGAGCCAACAATTGACCTGGCCATTGTGCATGGGGCTCAAACCCCCAAGAACCCTTCTCCTCAAGTCTGAGTCTCAACAACAAATAGGAAAGTCTTCTACTTTCTGGCAAATCTCACACAGAGGTGATGGTTTAAGTCTCATCATGTGTAAGAATTTAGTTGGGATGTGTCCACAACGTACCCTGAAAGCACTAACACTACTACTAACACTTTTCTTGTAAGGTTGGTAGAGTTAAACCAAGGTGCCCATAAGGGACTAGCTTGGATGGTTCTGTACCAGATCCCTACACCCCTGGATACACACTGCTCACCAAAATGGTATTCCCACTTCTGTAAACTTTTTCTTATGATTTTGGGAATAAGTTCACTGGAAAAAGGAACAGTGTCTGTTACAGAGCCATCCATTACAGCGGCTTTGGCAAGCTTATCCACTGCTTCATTTCCTGCCAACCCTACATGAGAAGGAATCCACTGTATTTTAACAGACTTGCCTCTAGAGATCATCTCATGAATCATCTTGAGCGCTTCATAGGCAATAGGCATTCCTCTCTGTCCGGACATGCATCGACTAAGATGCTGTAGTGCGCTCCTTGAGCCAGATAATACTACAACAAGGGAATTATTACCTAAGTTATTAGCATAATTCAAAGCCTCTTTGATGGCTACAAGTTCAGCTCTCATCATGTAGCTTCCATATGAGTGAGATATTATTTAAACATAGCTGCTCTAGTTCCCTGAACACACTTTGAACCATCTGTGTATATTTTATATGCTTGGTTATATCGCACACATAGCATGTTCAGAGTACTAGGTTTTCTTAATGACTGGCTCTGCAGGCTTAGGGACAACAATGTCGTCTAATTTATCAATTATGCATGCCCTGGCGTCAACATATGATATCCAAGTGCTCAGAGAGTAGGTACATTTCCAGTTTGTCACTGCGATACACAGTCAAATCCTTCCACTCATTATAAATGCTTGCTAATAGAGGGAAATTTCCATCGTCTGAAAAAAAGCTCTGTATCGCAGCCACAACGGAGCTGTTTATTAATTTCATATAATAAAATACAATATATCCATAGGATTAAAACTATTAAGTACTAAATTAAAACAACTAAAACTAAAACTTTACTTAATTAAAAAAGAGAGGTGGGCCTCTTGGCATGGTGCCCATCACGCAGGCAGCATTCCCGCGTTGAACTGCGATTGAGATTCTTTGCGCGAGAAAGCTGCCGGCGCGGGGGTTGCCTGTTGCCTCCCTTAACCTATTGCTGAGCTCCCTGTGTAGCTCCAGCGCACCCTTACCCCAAGGACCTAGAGTCTCGACGCCGAAAGCAAAGAAATGATATTGGGCGCCGAGACAGCTATATTTTGTGACCTTGAGGCGTTCCCGGGCGTCTGCCGCCGCCCCCGCACATTTGGTAGTTGCTGGTAGGTAGGACGCCGCCAGGGTATCTGTACAGGTAGCGTCCCACACCAGCGCACGGCCAGTCTTCCAGGGTATCAACGTCATTCCGTCAGGGCGCTTGCCATCGCTCCGTACAATCTGGGGCTCCAGAGCAACGGGAACGTTGGCACTAACGAGCGCCCTTCTGAGAATATCGTTGAAAGCGGCGTGGCGGGACAGGCGGCCGGCGCCCGAGTAGCAGGAGAGGCCATGGTGGACGAGACGGTCCACTGGAGTCCCACAAGAAACACAATTGTGATTTGCGCAGATCCCAACTCCCAGCCGGAGACCAACAGCTATGCGTAGAGTGTCTGGGTCGATAAAAGTTCCAGTGTTCCACGGAGCTGTTTGTTCTTGAAATCACTTTTAACAAAAATCTACAACCCAACCAGGATAATAATCAAGAATAATCTGTGAATTTGAAATATTTTTAACTACATTAAAAACATAAATCTGTTTTAGGATGAAAACGATACGGTCACAGATTTCGTAACAAGATTCGGTGAAAAGCTTTTGATAGACCAAGGAGTGAACATAACAGCGTTAGATAAAGAGGATCTAAGGTGTGGAGGGCTTGTAATGTTTCATAATATGACCAAGTTGTCGCTACAAAGACTTGAGTTAATATCCAAGGACTGCATGGTACAGAAGTGCGATTTCAGGTAAGTAACTTGTTTTCTATTTATGAAGTAAATTACTTATCTAAGATACACAAAGCTATCAAGGGATTAATAACTTTGTTTATCATCGGAATATTACAGAAAAGGTGGTCCCGATATTTGCCCTCCAGATTACAAAGAAAGTGACGACAAAACGTTCTACATCTATTTTTTTATGAGATTCATGGGAACTATCATGTTGTCCGCTGGCGTTACCATCATGGATCCCATAGCTTTAACCATGATACAGAAATACGGTGGAGATTTCGGGCGTGAGAGATTGTTTTCAAGTATTGGGATGGCTATATTTTCTCCTATAACTGGCATGTTGATAGATATGAGGAGCAAACAAGTTGGTAAGTAACGGCATCTCGTAATTGTTATCTTGTGTTAACAGTTTATTGCATTTACATCCGTTTGTTGATTGCAGGTTACACAGACTATTCTGCTGCATTTTATACATATGACGTCTTACTCCTTATATCGGCTATAACCGTTGCAGTGATGCCTCTTGGAGCTAAACTACCGGCGGATAACCTACTTCATGATTTGGTCAACATCATTAAGATGCCTCACATTATTATTTTCATATTTTTCTTATTTGCGCTGGGCAACTTCTGGGGTTTTATCGAGTCTTATCTCTTCCTGTATCTGAAAGAATTAGGGGCACCAAATTTCCTTCTAGGTAAGTCGTTCTTATTTTTAAGTGTTTCTGTTTTTCAAAAACAGAATATTATATACCGGGTGGGCCCTGTAACAGGAGCAAAAAATTAAAACACAGGTTTTGCTTCTCAAATAGAGCTACTTTAGTTCTGTAACTTTCAAAAATTAAGTAATTTTGTCATTATGTTTATTCCAAACAAATTAAATGGTATTTTCAATGTATGGCACTTAATAGCCTAAATGACATCGCCTGTCACAATACATACTGTATACTGTATACAATAATACTGTTTCGCAATACATTGCGTGTCTAATTAAACTTTAAACTATTATAAAAATCATAATACAAGTTATTTTCAAATGTTGTAGAACTAAATTAGCTCAAGATTAAGAATAGAAAATGTGGTTTAATTTTTTGCTCCTGTTACAGATGCAATAACTCCTACGTCATTGTACGTTATTTCATAATTTACATTTTGATGCCACTACAGAATGTTAAATATTTCTGGACAAAGTATTTAAATTTCTAAGTCTCATAAACAAAACTTCAACTGATTATAGATAAAAAAAGAAGCTATGATTATGGATACACTCACTTAATTGACTTTCAATAAATGATGTGAACGACGTGATTGTAACGACGAATTTACTGGATTTTCCCCTAGCGACCAAAATTGTACTCATAAAACAAACACATCAAACCGCGTGAAGTGACCAAAATATAAATGCTTTACAATAAGATTATCTTCACGCACTTATTCAAAGCACTTCGTGATCCGATATGTCTACTCCGCTTCTATTGAAACTTTATAGGTACGAGAATGTCAAGTCAGATAACAAGTGCGTAACCTTTCCAGGAATAACCGTGACCGTGGGTACTCTAAGCAGCATCCCGTTCCTGTACGGAGCGGACGCCATCACCGCCCGCATTGGCCACGTGAACGTCATCATCGTCGCCTTCTTCTCCCACGCGGCCAGGCTCGTCGGGTATTCCTTCATTGAGTGAGTTGTCTCTACTGATAAGTAATAACGGGTGTGGTACATTGGCACAAGCATTAACCCACTGCTTCACTTGCATGATAGAGGTACATTAGATCTGGCCATGAATTAAAATTCCGAGATTTTGCTGCATTTGACTGGCTAAAAAGTCAGCGTTGGAAAGCAAAGAAAAAAAACATAATTTTTCACTCCAATATAGGTGAATAAGAAAAAGTGTAGGTACCTATTTATTGTTGTGTTCAGTCCCAGCTTATGCGGCGAAGACTACACTGTAAGTAGAACAAAATTTGAATATGAAAATCCAAATTTCATCCGAATTCAGCTTTAGCGTGAACTTCAGCCGCACACAAGCTTTCGCATGATGATGATTGTATAATAATGTTAACGAAGACGATGATGATGATGTCGACTACGGTGACTGCCTCTGCGTCCTTATGTGGTTCCAGTCTTTTGCATTAGCTCTATTTACAGAGTGAATGCGTCCACCGGTAATGTCAAGTTTATGAGCGCAATGACAGAACGTGGGCGGACTTCGCTTGCGTATAAGTACATTCATACAATGGAAGATGGTAGGTATATGCCGACTTAAGCGCTCGGTTATTTTATGCGATAAACGGTGCGTTAAGCGCAATGCGTTTGACGCACATCAATTTGCATCAGATAATCTAATTACCAAACATTGTCTTACGCGGTGAGCGCAGCGGCAAGCGTATGTATTATCTTAGTTCTCTGAGTAGTCTGTGTGTTATCTGATACGAAATTGATGTGCATCAAACGCATTGCGTTTAACGCAGCGTTTATCGCATAAAACAGCCGCGCGCTTTGTGCACAACACCGGCTTTAGCCCTTGATCAAGGTAGAGCGAGATTGTTTACACCGCTTCGCGCTTCCCAAAAGGCACCATAATAAATAATAATAATAATAATAAATATCATGAGACACTTGACACCAATTGACCTAGTCCCAAACTAAGCAAAGCTTGTACTATGGATATAAATACGTACTTAAATATATATTAAACATCCAAGACCCGAGAACAAAATATTCATATTATTCATACAAATATCTGTCACTGAAGGGAATCGAACCCGGCACCTTAAGCTTTGTAGTCAGGTTATTTAACCACTTGGCCATCCTCAACTGTTATTTATGTATTTTCTACAGAAACTCATGGTGGTGCTTCCCGTTTGAAGCCATGGAGTCCCTGTCGGTTCATTTGATGTGGGTGGCAGCTGCTACATACTGCGCTATGCTGGCGCCGAAGAATCTATTAGCCACCCTAATCGGAGTGCTCGGGATGGCCCACTTTAGCTTGGGTAAGTTCCTTTATGATGCTTGACTAATCTGGAAATGTGATGAGCAATGTGTTGCAAATTCTTTGCAACAGTGCCACAGAACTCATCGACCGACGATGGGTTTCCGTTTCAGACATCACGTGGCTTCTCATTTATGTGTGTGTGTCTGTTTAATTGTTATTTTATTTGTTATCGTAAGTACCTTGCTTCAGGCATAATTTTAAGTGCTGAATTGTTAGTTTTATTTACTCTTTACTATTTGGGACCCGACGCCGCGACACGCTTGCACACGCCCTCCAACGCGTGTCAGTACTAATCAGTCCCAGAAACATGTGTCGGACGACGTGGCGTGGCGTCGCGTTTTATTGGTGTGTTCCCGCCTTTACAATGGTTTCGCCGGAAGACCAGCGCTGACTCCATCCGAGGAGTCTGCATTTATGCTGAGGCGGGACCATTTCTGGCACATATAATTAGTTATTGTAACTTACCCTTTTTTATTTTTCATTTTTTTTGTTATTTTTGTATGTCGATTTTTTATTTCATTTCTTTAGTTACTAAGCCTTCTCTTTGTTTTGAAGAATAAAGATTGTATCTATCTAGGCAAAAATAATTTCATATCTCGTCTGGCAGTCTACACTCTAGTATATGGTTGTAATTAAATGAATAAATAAATAAATATTATGGTCGTAATTTTGTGAGCGGGTTCAATAATTATAGTGTGTTTTTTTCGATAATATTTTTAAAATGGCGGAGCCATGGGGGTTGAAACCACTCCACAAGGTCGGCTGATGACCTCGCGAGAGTTGCAGGCAATCAGTGGATGCAAGCGGGGAGTTGACGTTCATTGCGGCGTTAAGGGGCAGCCTTTGCTAAACAGTGGAAAACGTCGTGCTAAAGATGATGAAGATGATTATATTCTACATTCAATGTCGCCTCGTTTTTGGCGGTTACCACTGTCAGTGACCAAGGCCACAGCCAACGGTCTCTCACCTGGGAACCTTTCCATCCCAGCCTATATACGTCCCACTGCTGGGCACAGGCCTCCTCTCATAACAAGAGGGCTGGGAACCTTTAAAAACAGTTAAATAGAAAAAAGTCTTGTTGTTAAAAAAAAAAGTGACAAGTTATATCTATAATAGTCATTCAGTACACTGACTCTGCCTATGTTAATGTAACAGTACCTATTAGACATCTTGTGGTACAAAAACTCGTGTACCTATTGATGCTTCGTATCTTATCGATTAATCTCATGATTTACAATATCTTAAGTGAGACAAATGAATTGTGTAAATTTAATCGCTCTACCAACGTCGAAATCTAAAATACACATCTGATTACGATTCTGGCGGTAGTTTTAGTAACGTTGACGTCATGCGAAAACATTGGGTTGTAAATTTTGAAAATCCACCTAAGCTCTTTGTTATTATAACAAAGGCCTCTTTTCAAAGAATTACGCGAACATCGAACAATATTAAAATCTGGTCTAAAGTGATCACTGAATCCAGGCTTGCTAAATCAAACGGTAGGTACCATCAGCATCAGCAGTTGATAATCGTTTGCACGTCACAAAACAATAATGCCAATAGACGTACTGTCAACTTGAAAGTTCGACTTTAGCGACATATTCATTCGATAGAAACTTGTTTGGCCGATGGTACATTAACTTTGTCGATTATATATCGAAAATCAGGTACCTGTCAAAATACTTTTAATGGTGATCATGGATCGCAAAGATTAGATTCATGAAGGGTTTTTCGATACGCCGTACTTAGGCCAAGGTCTCAACATTGTTAGCAGTAAATGCGTTATTTAAAAAATCGGTCTATTTTTGTTCAAGTTACCAGTTGCACTTCAATTAATTTCAGCATTATGGTACCATGCTCTCATTTCTATCATTTCACAAACAAACGTTCAGTTTCCAACTTTTTTAAAATGCACCGTTTGTCTTACGATACACATCATTGCCAAACATTTGTTTGTCAAATGGCTGAACAGTTAGCTGATTTTGTAGCTGAGAAGACAAACGTTAGCCTTCCCTTTAGCTTACATATAAGAATCGAGAGGAATCGTTATATGAATATACTCGTAAGGAACGTTTTTCTCATTTTTGAACTTTTCTCAGGCAGAGGCAGCGGCAGTTTCGGCGGCGGTCTCCTCATCGCCTCGCTTGGTACCAGGGAAGCTTTCCGCTACATGGGTCTGATAGCTTTCCTTGGCGGCATCGTCTATGGGCTGCTTCACTACTTCTGGCTTAGAAAGATCAAAGTGACGGCTCTGGGAAGACCTTGCGAACAAGATAATGGTGAGTTCGTGTTAGTGGCATCGAAGAACCTTTTAATTGCACAAAAGGTTTCGTGGCTTGAAAATATCCATAGTACAATAACTAATACGCTAACGCTAATCCACAGTGCAAACTTTGCTTAGTTTGGGACTAGATCAATTGGTGTCAAGTGTCCCATTATATTTATTTTTTTATTTTAAAAGCGATGATTAAGAATTTGGTTAATACCTACTTGTGATATATTTTCTTGGTAGTTCTCTGAGATTTGTTCCAATGGTTTCTCTACAAGTGTTATGTTTGAGATATTTATTAATTTCCAGAATTACGAGTACACCACAGCCAATGGTTTGCTTGTATAATGTCTACATAATGAAAATTTGCGAATAACAGTATCTTGCATTACCTAGAGATATTTTTGTCTCGGGATATTGACCGCAATTACCTTTGATGAGTTCCCCATATTATATTTCGACCGACGCAATTCTTTGAATGGTATGAGTACGGCCGCCATCATATAGATACGTCGGAGCATCATTTCATTATACATGACCGCATTGTAAATCGCTTAAGAACGTGTTTCAGAGCTCCAATGTTTATGGTGGTGGCTATGTACGGTCAAAAGCATAAATATATGTACTTACGTTACCAAGACATCAAAAATATGTTTTAAACTTTATGCTACTAAACATAAGGCCGATACATATTTTGACGCTATGGCTTTATATAAACAAAAATAAATAAAAACAACCAATAAATATATATTTTTGCATTCGACTGTACCAAAGTTACGAGTAATCGCGGAAAATGTCCTGTAGGAAATTTATCTAATGTGATAAGTGATAACGGTGAACCATCCGTTCTATGTTGACAACATTTTTAAACAAATACGTACAATTTTTAAAATTTTATATACTAATAGTACACAATTGCCTTCATTAGAAAGTGGCGAAGGCGATAAGCTGAACGGGGAGCCATTACGAAAAGACGCAGAGACAATGATATCGTTGGAGAGACTGCACATGATCACGAGATTCAACCCGTTGGGGTCACTGCACTCGCTACCTAGAGGATCCAGAGCCAGGGTAAGGAAAGAATGAAGGCAAAGAATAAGAAAATAACAGGCACTGAAGGAAATAAACAATGTTATGGATAATGATTCAATAGTATAATACTAGAATGCTCAGAAATTTTATGTAGGTACGAGTACATTACAAAAAGATGAGAAATAATCCATTGGATGGATTTCAAAGTAGTTTTTGACATATTTGTAAAATTTGTAAAATGCTCGAGAATGCTTTCCTTTAGTTAAGTTTAGTTTTCATCCTTTAGTTTTTCATCATCTCCGGATCACTATAGGTACTGATGACCACAAAACTGTCATTTTTGGGACATTTTTTTAAACTATCTGAATCGATTGTGCTCTTGATTCTGAGTAAGAAAAACAATATTTTTCCAAAAAAGAAAATAGAAAGAAAAGGTATCTTCACTTTTTTGTGAAAATGGCCATATATTGCACAGGTCCGATGTAGATTAGGAATTTCACATACATCGTGAAACTAATACCTACTAAATTTCCTTTTATCTCCTTCAGCTATCTCAAGGTGATATCAACGAGCTGTACCGAAGCCGCAGCGGCAGCAACAGTCAACGCCGCTGCAGCAACATTGAGATCTCGCCGAAAACTCCTCAAGGATCCGGCTCGAAGGCCCACCTGCTTAGATCTACGCTGGAAATCAGTCATCAACACGGCAAGGGTCATATATCCAACCCTATGCTGTCGAATAGACCGCCCCCTTTGGTATACAAGGTAGGTTGAACAACTACTTGCACTCGTAAGAAAAGAGCATCAACTTCCATTGCTTGAAGAATAATGTAGGTTATTTTATTAGTTCGTTTACTACTTCTTGAAACAGTGACTTAAAATTTGATATTGAGATAGGTAGGTAGGAAGGTACTGAAGGTAAATACTTATAAGAGCTCAGCACAACCAACAAAAAAAATCTGAAAAACTTATTTTTTGTGTCTGTATGTCTGTCTATGTTAGTAGGTAACCATCTAATATGACTTCAGACTATGTACATTTTGCTTAGAAGAGGGGTTTCACTTACACTGGACGTCATAGATACCTACTTATTTGAACAGAACCCTCAGTGCACGAGTTCGACTCGCATGTGCCCGGTTTTTATCGGTTATTATTTATTATAGACAAGGCTTAAAGCGTTAAAAAACTAAGCAGCAACTTAGGCTTAGAGTATTAAAAAACTTAGCAGCAACTCTGGGCAAGGAGCACCATACGAAATAATGCGTTTTCATTATTTATCATCTGCTTTGTTGTTGATCATAAAATCCTTATCGTTCGTTTGAATTGTTATTTGTAATGCATAAAATATTTTCAATCCGTAAATGAAACAAACGAAACGTGATGTTGTATTTGTACAACAAAAACTAATATAAATACAACCTTGCTTTTGAATACTGTGAGTATTTGCTTTCTATCTTAAGATGTGACGCATTGATGCAAATTTATATCACTGATACCAAAGCCGTTTAATCTATAAGTACAGTCTGGAATATTATTTTACGAAGACCAGAAGATGACTGAAATCTCCGGGCTTGTTACGGACGTGCCTAACGATTTTGTGCCATCAAGTTTCTCCGAAACCAAATTTTTTTCTCACAATATTTTCTTATGGTTTTATAGAGCACGCACAGTAGGTTAGGTTAAGTTTGTTTTAGGAAACTTCCAAAAATAATACTTGGGAAATGAAACATTTACGAGAAATATTTTGCCCAAATGGCAGAGAACCAGATTTTATTCATCTGTTTTTTCTAGGTATTTTATAAGAGTTCCGTATTCGAAGGGTAACAAACGGACAAATCCTTTCAAATTTGGCTTTTTTTAGTTTCCTTTCTAATTAAGCTTTAATCCATATTTTTTCTTCTTAATTTCATTTCAGCTCTAGCTAGTCATATTCTAAAAATAAATGTTAGGTTTATAAAACATGATTACCTAATCTTCTTTGATATTTTCACTCAGTCTTCAGGTTTAATTATTACTTTTACATGTCTAACTTATCTAAATATTATATGCATCATCATTGATACAATTCCTTTAAATAGTCACCTGTACCTGTTTAAGTATTTACCAGTATTTATTATTATTATTTCTCTTTTTAGTCTCTTATCAACTAAGTATTATTAACCGAAAGGTTTATTTACTTTATTTGTCTTACTGAGGTCCTAGGCCGGACTAGCATCTGAAAGACGAATAAGCTCAGTAAGTCTTGAAATAATATGTTTGTTAGCAGGTACATACGAATGCAAATATTGTCCTACCTATTATAATTTTTGCTGTAACTTTTAGAAACTCAAATCATACCAGCAGGGCTACTATGAAACTCGAAACTCGAAGTTCGTATCGTACCGTCCCTCTCGCTCTCGTATTAAATAGTATAAGTGTCAGAGCGATCACGATTTCGTATTAGCCCTGCAGGGCTGGCTAGGTTTTATTATTCGTCAAGTACGAGTGATACCAGAAGAGCGCCCAAATGATTATTGCCAATCTAAATTATAATCTTCTTGATTTTCATAAAGTAAATTACGAATATTTTGACTAAGTTCAACTGAAAATCCTATAAGTTTTTGACATGTTTTTTAGAAAATGACAAATATTTTCATACATTTCTTTAGCCAATTTTTATGTTCAACGTTACTTTATGATGATTCCATTGTTACCGGTCGTAAGGCCGACATCATATGTTTTGTAAACTATTTTCTTTGTTTTTTGTCAATGTAACAATGACTTAACATCATTATTTCATTTGGAGTTGCTTTACCCACTACCTACTCGTAGACGAAATATTTAGTATTTTCTGATATAAAATAATAATGTGATAAAAATAAAAATTCATGCTATCAAAAGGATGGATAGAACCGAAACATATTGTGTCAACTGGTTTTTTATTTTTCAGTTTGCAAACAGCGCTCCAAAACTGACCCAGCGAATCAACATCTCCCAGCCTATCCTCAGTGAATTTGACACGAGGCGTCGCGACTCCATTCCTGAAGAGGCCGAAGAAGACAAACTCATGAGCCACAAAGCAGTGAAGACCAGAAGTGACCATCTGCCACCGCCACCGAGCTATGATGAAGTCATCCATGAACAGAGAAAAAGTTGGCACTCGGATGACAGCACGCCAACTTAGAAATTAGACATATCTTTGAATCTATGCTAATAAGGAAAACCACTTATTAGCACAGATGCAAAGATTATTGACTTAAGAAGTCATAAAGGAAGTTTTTATGATAATAAAGTGTTTTATAAGCTCGAGTTTGAAAAGTGTGGGTTTCGGGCAAAATAATTTGCGTGCACCGTTCGAGGTTTTTGCTAAGGCATGCTTGTAAGTTTTGTAATATGGTATTTAGTAGTATTTAGGTACTCTCGAAGTCGTACTGTCTAATGCAAAGGTGCTCGCGGTCGCATTCGTCGCCTCTTTCTACTCTCATTGTAATCCGCTTGACTGAAAGAAATGGTGAATGCGATAGTGATTCTGATTGCGTTAGACAATACGGTCTCAGGTAGGTAATATGGACATAGACTGTTCATGTTTACGGAAACGTTTTCTAAGTATTAGCTAGTCATCTTCAGTTAAATACCACTAATCATCCTCACAGCCAAAACGAATAATTTCAGTTCCATTCATACAAAGCGGCTAAGAAAATATTACGATGATATGCGTAAGTTCTTAAATGCAATTCAAATTTGATATTTTAGTATACAGAATGAAATTTTGAATATGATACAAAATTACTGTTTCAAGCTCAGTTGATGCAGTTGAACATTAAGTATGTTTATACTTTGTTGGAATTAAATCACGAACTATAACTCTAACTAAATCATTAACTAAATGTATGGAAACCACCAATTTAATCTGATGATGATGCTGATGTATTAAATGAGTTAATCCATTATATTATATTGTCCGTCCAGCATGAACTGAACTGGAAACACTAATTTTGTATCACGTTTATGATCTTGTATATTTTATACTATAAAATAGGCAACGTTTTGTAAAAGGCTTTAATTTATTTTAAGATGTAGATAGAAAGTGCTAATATACTATGATTTCGTTTATATGATTTTTATTAGAACCATTTAAACAAGTGTTTAACTATTCTTATTTAGTTTCTTTTTATTCTTAGTCTTGTACACAATCGTGTCCAATTTCATAAGCTTGCAATATTTTTATAGGCGGGATAAAGTCTTTACCTAAATTTTACTTTATGTAAGTCATACAAATGATCATGAAATCAGACACGATAGCAGTAAAAATCATCACAAATACATAGTAGGTATAAATATAAACACCTAAACTTAATACTAGTAAATGCATTCTGATGAAAGATTAAGTACAAAATGATAAGTGGATAACTTTTAAGTTTTTACACAAATTATAATACTATATCGTTATTTGTAAATAAAGTATCTACCACGGTGGTAATCTTAATAATACAATCCAGTATCAACTTGATTGAAGACTGAAATATTATCATGTCTTATATCTGTCGTAAATATGCTCTTTTGCTTTGCTGGTTTGAGTTTGGTTTGATGGTAAAAGAACCGTAGGTGCTTTTGATCCATAAGGCGGCGAGATTTCCGATGTCATCGAGATGCATCTCGATTGCAAGATACCATGATTATTAATTACACTGTTATCCCATGATTTTAAACCTGTTTTCAGTTTTTGTTGTTTTGTTTTGTCTTTTGTTTGTGTCATGTTGTTTCTTTATTCGTGGTCAGGACAACTCTTCTGATCGGTTCTCATAAGGTAGGCGCGACTGATGTTGTTCTTATCCAGAACAGCGTAGGCCTTCTCTAAGACTGGCAGGTCTGGATTTCTTGCTCTGGTCAAGATCCAAGCATTTCCTGAAATTATAAAAAAAAAGATTATTTATCTAATTTGTATCTATAAAAATCTCCTGCGCACCAACCAATTATTGATGTTTTTTATTTATTTGATTCCTATGAGAATAGGACGTACCTAAAGTATTTTTCATCCTCCTACACCTACTCCTTATTTTGTATGTATACGGTAGAACAATGTTGCCGGGTCAACTAGTAATTTGATAAAAAAAGGTTTTAAAGGTCCTGTTTTAAGCAATTTTTTTTTATATAAATATCATGGGACACTTCACACCAATTGACCTAGTCCCAAACTAAGCAAAGCTTGTACTATGGATACTAGGCAACGGATAAACATACTTATATGTATAGATAAATACATACTTCAATACATATTGAACATCAAAGACCCGAGAACAAACATTCGTATTATTTATACAAATATCTGCCCCGGCCGGGAATCGAACCCGGAACCTCAAGCTTCGTGTCAGGTGTGGTGAGGTTCTCTAACCACTTGGCCATCCGGTCGTCAAATTGTATGTAGCTTAACATACTTATATTACCTATTATTCGAACTTCATCACTCTCTGTTTATTATTTGTTTTATTTTATTCGACTGGATGGCAAACGAGCAAGTGGGTCTCCTGATGGTAAGAGATCACCACCGCCCATAAACATTTCATCTCATCTCTGTTAAGTGCATGTTAAATACTTGTTATTTTATTTGCCAGATCATCATCATCATCTCAGCCGTAGGACGTCCACTGTTAGACATACGCCTCCCCATAGACCTCCAGTTGCTGCTCGCAGTCCAGATACAGTATGACAAAGATCTTAATGAACGTGGCAAAAAACTGAACTAAGGCGGCGTTTCCACCAGAGATGTGCGAGGATGTGTTGCGAGGAATGTGTTTTTCGTGAACCAATAGAAACGCTTTATTACCTTTCCTCGCACGGCACCGCTCTAGTGGAAACAGCGTTGCCTAGTAATCCATAGGTAGTACAAGATTTCCTTAGTTCGGGACAAATTGGTGTCAATTGGTGTCAGGTGTCCCATGATATTTATTATTCATCATCATCATCATATCAGGATGTGGCAAATACGAATGAATCTATCTATCAGTACCCATAACACAAGCTTTGCTATTAGGGACTAGGTCAATTGGTGTGAATTGTCCAGCCATAGGATGTCCACTTTTGCACAGAGGCCTCCCCCATAGACCTCGGTTGGAAGCGGCTTGCATCCACCGTGAACCCGCGACTTTAACCAGGTCATCGGTCCATCTCGTTGGTGGACGTCCTACGCTGCACTTGCCGATCCGCGGTCTCCACTCGAGAAGCTTTCGGCCCCAACGACCATCTGTTCTCCGTACTATATGGCCTGCCCATTGCCACTATTAATATTTATTAGTATTTAGTATTAATCGAGCAAAATAAATTAAGACATCATCACTACACTACGGTCACATATTTGAATATCGAAAATTAAAATACCTACGGTTAAAATGTCGATGTTCAAAATGTCGAAAATTAAAATATCGATTGTATCACAATATCGAATGTTGTTATACCTATGGTCAAAATGTCTAAGATTGAAATGTCGATTGATTAAAATATCGAATGAGTAAAAATATCGATAGCCAATATATCTAAGTTGTAAATGTCGACATATTTAAACGTCAAAAATTAAAATATCGTACGTACAAATCTACTTTATTTATTGCTCCTTTCTCTTAATAGCATTTATTTTACATAATATAGTTATTTTTAGCGTTGTTGTGGTCACAGTTCTAACCTAACCGAACCAAATATTTTTGGTAATTCATGTTCAATAGGTTAGGTTAGGTTAGTATTACGTCAAGGCGCAAAGCGCCTCATCTGAGCGGAGCTCCGTCGACCCTGTCACGTGATAGTTCATACATAGTTCATTCATACTCTGTACTTCGATATTTTGGACTTCGATATTTATATCTTTCGATGTCACTTCTGTAGATAAATATATTTTCGATATATTGGACGTAGGTTATCAAACCATTCGACAATATAAACTTTCGTTATTTTAATTTTCGATATTTTGATACAGTCGATTTTTTTATTTTCGATATTTTGAACATCGACATTTTAACTTTCGATATTCAAATATGTTACCCTTTACTACTGGTCTATAGCCCAAGCTCTCAAGCTCCCAAGCTCGCAAGCAAGTGCCCAGCAGTGGTGCATACATTTGTACTTACGTGTATGAAACACCCCAAAATCATTACAACCCCAGACGACTGCGTAGTTATCGTAGTCAGTATCGATCACCCAATAGGGGGCAGAGAAGTGGAAGGGCAGCGACGGGAACTGAACAGCCAACTTGCCCTCATCAGAGCGACTAACTTGATGAGCTTCCCCTTGGATCTCTGACATGATCCCGGTCCTGAAAGTACGTTCATTATAGGTAAGATTGAGTAATCTGGAACAATGTAGTGGCTGAATTAATTTATGAAACAAATGAAGTCGGTCATTAGGACATTATTTAGATTCAATTAGGTAATAGATATATCACAATTGGCTAATCTTTAACGCGAAGAATGGGTTCGTTGCAGTTTTTTATGACAAATTATCTCAGCTCTTGTCGTTGGGGTCATCAAATTTCGTCACACATTTAGAAGTCTGGCGATTTGTAACACACGATCAAAATAATTGCAATTTTTAAAGTAATAGGTGCGATCAAAAATGCTGCATTGCATAACTTATGAATGACCCTTTGCCGCAAAAGACTACCTACCTATTCGGAGATAGTATATCCCAAATTCATTCAAAATATTCTCTGCGCGCAACCGTATTCACCATTTCTTTCTGAGATTAATGATTGTTACTTTGTTTTACCTAAATTTGAAGTCAATATTTATATTTATATATAATACCTTTAAACGAGCAATTTTTGAATATAATTAGAATCTCGGAAACGGGTCCAACGATTTCGATGAAATTCGGTATGTACCTATATAGGGGTTTTCAGGGATGACAAAGCTCGGTCGCCCAGGTACTACTTTCATACATGATTTATTGAATCAGGGGTTACTTTGCCGTGATCCATATCAATGAACTAAAACAATTACGTGCTCACCCGCGACCTTACGATAGCTAAGTTTATCAAACAAAACAAAACAACAAAAGCAAGGATTAACGAAGTAATCGTTTTAGTTCTTTCATAAATGACTAATCCTCGCAGATCATCGCAATTCACAATCACGAAAACTGCGTTGGTAAAAGTTTTATAAGTACTTACTTTTTCCGGTGTTTCTAGTTAGAGGGATGTAATTAACACATGCAAGTGTGACGCAAACCTTTATTTTGACTCAGTATTTAAATACCGATTTGTCACAGATCTTATTATTACCAGATCTAGTCTATCTATATACAGTAGCGGTGAGAGAGAAGTTGAGGTAGACAGAGGTACACGAAGACGTCTTCAGAGGGTGGAAGGGGTAGACAGAAGGGCCAGTAGGACGCAGAACCGGATGGGGGTGCTGTAATATATACAAAGCTGTGTACATGAAGAGGAAATAAAAGATGGTTGATTTTTCGAGCCTATGGAAGATTATCTTTCTTTTTTACATGAAATATTTATTTACACACAATATATAAAATAAACAACAAATACGTTATTATAAAAAGCGAGAAAAATATAACTAAAACTAACTTATTCGAAGTCTAAAAACCTATATTTACAAATATCACCCTGATCGCTACTATTGGGCAGGTTGCCAATAAGGCTGGCTGCGTTTCCTCGGTGTATGGCAGTGCCAGTACGTTGGATGAGGAAAGAGCTAGCCCTATGGTAACCTGTGGAATTGACAAGCTTCAAAATTTAGTCTTCCATGTTAAAGGGTCCCCACGGCCCAAGAGATTCAACAGCAAAGATTAGATTTCTTGCAGTCGAGTAGATCCCAAATGGCCAAGCTATTTGCAATCGGCTCGTTGCGTTTTGATTCTTTTGACGTTCACTCTTGTGACGGTAATGCGTCTATGGGTCAATCAACTTTTTTACCCACACTAATCTGTCCGCGACATTTTTCAAACAATTGCAGATTTTTATAAGTAAACATGTTTTTCTGTAATTTAATAGATGGTGTACATGAATACATGCCATCCTACGTAAGTTCAACCTATCAAACCGTGTAATATCTTGTTGGAAGTACGATTGTTTGGTAACGCCAGAGACAATTTTGGTAACGCAGGAGACGCCCAAAGTATGGATAAAATAGTTGATTGGCCCACATAAGTGGTAGAGTAACAAACGAGGACGGTTAATTTTGACATTGACTAATGCATACATATATTGTAATCATAAATAATAAGAATGTATATGAATATAATTATGTTATATTTATAAGCTTATGACGAAGACTTACAGGCTGCTTAGCTGTTTGTTGACGACTCCTATGACGCCGTTGTCCTTCTCGCTGTAGTCGGCGGTAACACATTTCCCTCCCAGCTGGAATACCGCGAAGTACTTCTCCGCTTCGTACCACTTGCCTAAGTACTGGAAAGCATTTAAACAATTTATTGAATCAGGCATTATTTGGCGGTTCATATTGCGGATGAGCTCTTGTTGAGTTCGAAATGCGTCAGTGTAGTGTGGTAGTGGTGATAGTTGGGTTTGTGTGATTTGTAGTGTGTATTTGGTACCACAGACAGTAAAAACATATTCACCGTAGTACCATCAATGGTATGTACTATCTCTATCTGACCACGGTAGAGAAGGGAGTCATTCAATGTGAAGTGGAGCTGCATGAACACAGATATGTGGCATAGCCATGCATAAGGTCGCCGGTGAGCAAAGTAATTGTTCAGTTAAAGAACAGGATATTTTTTGATATTGATAAGTAAATAGTATTACATTTTTATATTGTTTGAGAAACAGAATTATAGAAGTTAATATCTTAGGCCTCTCGCACGTTCCCTTGGGTTACGAATGACAATTCCATTGATACATTTTGACGTTGACCCTGGGTTAGTTCTAAACTCGTTCGAGGTATATTGATCAGTGTGAAGCCAATTTTAATAATACGAACACGTGAGTCGTGATTTATGACAGTTTTGATAGATGGCGCCACACGCCATTATTGGCGCAAGCAAGCGATCAATCTCACCGGTTGGTAAGGTAGGGTCAGCGTAGTGCAATTCGTAGCACGTTCAGTACGAATAGACAAGAGATGCTGGTTCATGTATCTTCCGGCGCATTTGAATTTTTTTTGGTTTGTATATTTCCTTAACTTTAATTGCGAGAGAACTATATGCAGCACATAAAGCACATAATTTCTCAGCAATAATGACCAGAGGCCGTATTGTCTAACGCGCTGACGTTCGCGATCGCATTCACCATCTCTTTCTACCCTCGTCTTATGCCGTGAGACAGGAAGAAGTGGCGAATACGATTGTGATTCCAAGTGTGTTACAATAAGGCTTGAGGATAATTTACTCGGTTTGGGTTGAAGTCAGCCATAACTCCAACGTCAGGACATGTGCCCAGGAAAGGCACCTGTGCCTCACACATCCGCAGCATCACGAGTCCGCACAGGAACACTGCTATTTGTCTGATCACTGACATCTGCAACAAGGTTTGAGAGATTGAATTGTGTGTGACATATTTAACTTCGATGGTACTGCAATGCCGCGTAACCTACAAATTAATGGCACTTTTTTTCAGGAGAGCGTTGAAACTAAAATATCTTTGTGTTTACCCATGTTTATGTTATGGTTACGTGGAATTGCAGTAGGTATCATCGACGAAAGCGAGTCCTAAATAGTAAGGACAGTCAAGGTCATAAATATAGAGACGTTAGAAGAGAAAAATACCTATTATACACATATTCGATATACATATAATTGACATGATTGTCACATAATAGTTACAAATATATGTACCTAACGTTACCAAGAAGTCAAAAATACCTACACCTTTATGCCACAAACCATAAGGTCGATGTGTATACATATAATTGACGCTATGATTGTGAGCAAAAATAGTTACATGTAATGCAAGGTAAGGTCTGTTACAAAGTAGATAAGTATTATAAAGGAGAGAGGATGGCGTCCTTCGATATCTTGTCAGTTCACATAATCCTGTGAATGAATAAGCAGCTTTACATTACATTTATTTTGTCAGAATTCAATTTTGCTTTACATTGCTTGCGCCAGACTGCGTGTTCATGTAGGGATTTGATATCGATTAAAAATATGTCGATATAATAAATTATAACACCATGAAAAAAGTAAACAGTCTTGTAAAAGGTGAGGAATAACCAATAACCAACATGAATGACAAATTCGCTTTGAGTCCTTATAAATATTTTAAGAATGCCCCGTAGACCACCGTGGACGTTGAGAAATCGTAGCAGTTTAAAGTGGATATTTTCATCTAGACGACAATCATTAATAGCGACAAATATGGGAAAAATATTGATTATATATTATGAAAACTATTTAAAAATAAAAATATAAATACACGTTTTAATTTGTTTATTTTTTTATTTAAAATGAGGAGAAAATAAGTAATATTTATTTACTTATGTCGAATAACATTTAGATGTTGGCAGTAACATCGATATATTTTTTTATCGATAAAAATTTTGCTACATCACTTTCTCATAGATGCCCCGCGTGATCCCATGTATGTTCATGTTTCATGTATCTGTGGCAAGGGCTATAAAATTTACTAACTATACTTGTCGTGGCCGCTCATATACCTTCTTTTATTCGTTATTTGCCCGCGACTTAGTCCCACAGAAATAAATAATTTAACCTTTTATTCTTATCCTCTGAAACTACTGCGCTAGCGTCATTCAATGTCATGTTTTTTTATTAAGCTAAAATAACATCTTTAACATTTGTGCTCAAAAAGTCATTTATTTAATTAAACAAAAGCATTATTGTAAAGGTACTATTGAAGTACTTATACTAAACTATCCTAAAAATAACTTAACTATGTAAGTATATATTATATCGTCACTACTTTAAAAAACTCGTATCTCAAAGCAGATAATTTTACTAAGTGGACCTTATGAACATTACGTCAAGGTTCAATTTTGTTGACATATTGATTTTAGATACGAGATTTTTTTGAAAGTAGTGACGATATACCATTCCCCAAGTCTTGTCCCTGCGGAAGAGTGCCCATAAGGCTGGCTGCATTACCGCGCTAGATCATGATCTCAATACTATTTTTCGATCTCAGCCCTATTTTTTTTTTATTGGACCAAAAAGTTTGTGAGCGTCCGAACTCCACAGACCCAAAGTTTCAACAGCAAGAGAGCCGCAAATAAGGACGGCGCGAAAAAAGTGGCATCCCAAATAAGTGGCCGACCCATTTGCCAGGGAATAAGGGTTAATCCGTCGGGTCTCTTTCCATCATCGCGGGAAAGCCCTGGAGGTTCCAGAATACATGGAACGTTTATGCTGGAAAGAGCTCGGCGGATTAAATCATTAAGGCGTGGCGAGACAGACGACCGGCACTCCTTCTGCATGATAGTCCGTGATGGCCCAGACGATCGACAGTTGCTCCGCAAAGACAGACATGGGGTACTAAAATATCTGCTGCTAAAAGGAGGCCGACAGCCAAATCTAAATGAATTACTGTCAAAAAAAAACATTTTGTGTCTTCAGCGGTTTTGATTTTCCATACAATTGATTCTCATTATAACCTAACCAACAAAAAGTTAGAAAACCAACTTTATCACTTCAAAGTTCAATATCTCAAAAACGGCTGTACCGATTTTGCTAAAAAATGTCTAAGACCCATCGCTAGAAAACCTGCTATCAAATAAAAAAACCGCATTCGAATCGGTCCACCCGTTTAAGAGCTATGGTGCATACACAGATACACATAGCGGTCAAACTTATAACACCCCTCTTTTTGCGTCGGGGGTTAAAAAGAAAAAAAAAAAAAATCCGTTCTAGGCGTTTCAATCAGAGATGTGTTGTTAATGAACCAATAGGAACGCTTCCTGAATCTGTTGTTGAATTTGTAGAAATGGGAATAAACCACTAGCCACTAATCAAGGTAGGTAATTTAATTTAAATCATCTTATAGCACAAATGAATGAATCTGCCACTTTACCACCTTTTTGTGTAAAGCCTCGTGTTTATAAAATTATATTTTTGCCACACCTCACGTAACAAATGACTAATATCCTTGTCATTGTATCATTTGTTTAGGAAATGACTTGGCAGTTAACTGATATTATGGTCAGCTAAACCACACCCGTGGTTAATACTCATAATATTGTTATGACATGACAATGTTTTTGTTATGTAATAAGGTGACCATAACTACGACCACTGAAATTTGGTTACCGCACATGGCATTTAATACCGTATTAACTCAAAATGCTTCTGTATTACATGATGAGTTCTATGTAGAGGTTAGATTAAAAAAAAAACATTCGGTATTGAATGTCATGTGTGACATAGTTTTTGGTTCATATAAGTAAGATCTTAAAACATCTTTTTTGAGAGCGTATAGATAAATCACTTAATTTGAAGTCGGCGCCTCAGTCAGTACAAGCTAGCACAAATCGTCATAGAAGCCAATGGTAAGATAATATGTAGATAAAGTAAGACGACTATTGGTAATGTGATGGTAATAAATTTAGTTACAATGCAAATAAATTTAGTTATATGAAATGAAGCAATGATTTTAGCGTCCCCTAGCGGAGAGGATAAATACCTACCATAACACCTATCTAAAACCACCGCCGATAAACTGCAAACCCATTACAGGAAACCACATTTAAATCGGTCAAACCATTCTGGAGATAAATAGAAAAAAAAATAGAAATAGAAACGTTTATTCGCTAATTCGCAAATGAAATAGAAACATTGCGCACAAACAAACAACCCTAATATGTATCTCCGTTCCGTCGTTGGTAAAAAATTTGCGCATTAATAAGAGGAGCAGAAATAGGCCTAAAAGAAGGTGGCGGGACGATTTGGAGCGTTTCCAGCCGGACTGGCAACATTTTTCCGAAGCCAGAGACGAGTGGAAGGAGAAAGGGGAGGCCTTTGCCCAGCAGTGGGACACTATGTAGGCTATTTAAAAAAAATAAGAGGAGAAGCAACAATTGTTTAGATAGGATACAATACAACACAAAGCTCCTGTTGCAGTCCCTAACGCTATACAATACCTACTATTTTGCTTTGATCCCCACATATTTAAACCAAGCATTTGGGTCTAGTAAAGTTCGCTACTTAAAACTCAAAACATACTTATTCTGTCTAATATTTTAATTTTCTGTGTAGGTACTGACATTCCTCACAATTTGAACATTTATTCTAGAAGGAAACACACTCGATACCATTTATTTATAGGTATCATTCTTCTTATTACCTCCTGCGTGATTCATATAGATTTCTTCAGTCACGAGCATGGCCCTATATTCTAATTTACCAAGCCAATGACCCCACAATTTCACAGCGGCCGCCACAGAAATGCTAATGATGTTATTGTCAGTTCATTGGCAAAAAGGGAACGCAGCCTTTTGTATTCCGTACTGGAGAAAGGAACGTTCAAACAAAAGAAGTAAGTTGAAGTAAGCTGTTGTTGTCTATGTCTATGTCTAAGAGCATTTGTCTTATGGCGGCGTGACATGCACTGCGTTAAACAAGTGACTATCACAAAGGTAAGGCGAAGCATAAATAGACGAGCTGTGAATGGCGTAACAGATCAAAGAACGGGAGTTGAAGTCAATGAGATCTAGAAAATAAGTCACGACCATAGGGGTGCAATAGAATATTTTTTTTGACAGTTCAGAAAGAACTAGAAGTGGGTGAAATCTGACACACAGGACTTGATTACACACACAGACACCGGGATTATAAAAGCTTGTGTAACGGTACGCTATTTCACGATGGTGAATACGTCCTTTTAGTGTTATGTCTAAGTACCTACTTTTAATTCAATACTTATTGAGTTTTTAAGTTTTTAGGTATGCAGTTTATAGTTAAGTTTTATTTACGGATATTATTTCTTAATATGTCTAGGTACCTAAGCATGCTTAGTTTAGATTAATATTTTTTTATCTTTTAAGATTGGTTAAAAAATTGGTATTTTAATTGGTTAATGGTCTGAAATAAATCATTTTTACGTATTTTTGCGTCATCTAAAATTTTAAAAGAGTTTTTCCACCAACTACAAATTTTCTGTATTTCGATGTCAACGAAATAAACATCACTGGTTTCGACATTAGCTTACTATTTTATACTATACAGTTCAAATGCGTTTACAAATAACGGAAATGCACTTATTTTAAACTGCCATAAGTAGCCTACGAGTGGGTTAAAAGTATCCTTCCCATGTAGGTTAGGTCCGGCTGCTGTTACTCTTACGGTATCGGCTAACGGTGTGCTCCACTCGAGGGAGGCCAGGCCACGAGGGACAGCGGAGAGCGAAAAGGTATACCTTAAGGAGTGCGAAACGGTATACCTTAAAGCAGAGAGAAAAGGTATACCTTACGAGAGGAAAAAGGTATGGAGATAAGGTTTCTTTTATAGAAAAACTCTCTAATCAAAGACACTTTTCGTTTTTAAGTTGCTTTTCCCCTAAAACTATACCCGTGCAAAGCTGGGTAGCCTCACTAACATAAGTGTCATAATAAAACCTTTCGTGAAAAATTATCTAACTGATAGTGAAAACCGTAGTTTAAAAGTTATAAGCGTATAGACAGCGGTAAGTGACTTTATTAACCCTCGACGCAAAAAGAGTGTTATAAATTTAACTCTAATGTCTGTCTTTCTATATGTCTGTGGCATCGTAGGTGCTCCAAATTAGATGGACCGGTTTCAATGCGTCTTTTTTGGTGAAAACGAGTTTCCTTGTGCTAGTTAGCAATGGCGTTTTTAACCCCCGACCCAAAAAGAGGGGTGTTATAAGTTTAACCGCTATATGTAACTGTGTGTCTGTCTGTGTGCCTGTATGTTGCTCTTAAACGGGTGAACCGATTTGAATGGGTTTTTATTTATTTGAAAGCAGGTTTTCTAGCGATGGTTTTTAGAGATGTTTTTACCCGTTCGGTTCAGCCGTTTTTGGGATATTAAACTTTGAAGTGAAAATTTCGAGGTGTCAACTTTCCTCAGTTATTATTATTCAATAGGATTTTGACAAACATAATGCCTTACATTTAATTCATCGTTATGATTGTGTTAAATAAATAAATAAAGTAAATATCATGCGACACTTGACACCAATGGGACTAGTCTCAAACTAAGCAAGGCTTGTACCTACTATGCACACTAGGCAACGGATAAACATACTTATAAAGATAAAAACATATTTAAATACATATTACGTCCAAGTCCCGAGAGAAAATATTCGTATTATTCATACAAATATCTGCCCCGGCCGGGAATCGAACCCGGGACCTCAAGCTTCGTAGTCAGGTTCTCTAACCACTTGGCCACCCGGTGGTGTTGCTGTGAATGTATTAAAAATACACCAATGCCGAATCCCACAAGCCTGTTGCCGAATCCCAAATGCATGATAATATTTTATCCGCTGCCACTTCTTACTTGTACTGCATTCTATGCAGCATTCACCTACTTCCTGCATTTGACATTGGTCGTGCAAACTGCAGCTGCATTTACATTGCTGTGTTAAAATAATGACCTTATTAGGAAAAAATTACAAGTAAAGCAACACTTGTACAGTATTTAGAAGTACATTGTTAACTGAGTTTTATTTATTTCTAGATTAGAATTTAAATTTGATTTAAAGAAAAGGAGGAGGTTATCAATTCGGTTGTTTTTTTATGTTGGTGGACTTAGAACTCTGTCATTAACCGATTTCCAATCTTGCTGACTCCTGCTGAGACCGAATATATCGTTCTATTTTTTTTTAATTGTCGCTAAATAATTTGTAATTGTTTCTGTTGCCTAATAAATATTTAAGGGGGCTCCCATACAACACATGTGTTTTTTTTTGCCGTTTTTTATTCGATATTAATAACGGCAACAGCTAGACGTATATGCTAGGTGACAAACGAGCAGGCGGGTCACCTGATGGAAAGCAATCACCGCCGCCTATTGGACATTCATATAACATTAAGCTGTGGTAGCAATTGCAATTAAGGACTTGTACGTGGTCGGATTATCTTAGCAAAACACTAATTTTATCTAACCACTTTTATAAGTTTTTAAGTTTTTATTTATATTCACCGTAAGGCTGGATTTCTCCGATCAAAAAAAACAGAAGATAATCGCTATCTTTTATTGTTACTTTCAGAACACACGATCAAGAATTAAGCAGATAAATGGAACAATCGATCCAAACCTTTTTACAAGCTTTTTTATAGCTTGCACTGCATGTTTATTTATTTATTTATTTGTTTGGGGTCTTGGAAGCTAAATTTGTCCCACTTCCAGTTGTCCGATTGACTTGAAATTTGGCATACCAATCCTAATCCTAATCCTGGTGACAATACAATAATTTGGTAGTGGCATTCTCGTAGTCTGGCCAGGATCGTCTCCGCAGAACGGAACTCCTCAACGGTTAATGGCATTTACTCGGAATTTGGTTCGGAAATAAATAATAAATAAATAAATATCATGGGACATTTTGACACCAATTGACCTAGTCCCAAACTAAGCAAAGCTTGTACTATGGATACTAGGCAACGGATAAACATACTTAAATAGATAAATACATACTTAAATACATATTAAACATCCAAGACCCGTGACAAACATTCGTGTTATTCACACAAATATCTGCCCCGGCCGGGATTCGAACCCAGGACCTCAAACTTCGTAGTCAGGTTCTCTAACCACTTAGCCATCCGGTCGTCTGTAAATGTAGTTTAGATGACAATACAATACAGTCAACAAAAAGTACAGTCAGCAAAAAACCTTGTATTAAAAATGTAATTTTTCACAAAAACTTATTTAGAGATGAACTTTCCGCTTAACCAAGCGGGACCAAGGTAACATAATGTTGATCTTGGACATTTATTTAGGCAACTACAAAATTTGCACTTCATTCATCTCATTATTTACCATATTTAAACCAGTTCCTGAGGCCTAATTTTGTCATTCTCTGAATAACTTAATTTGTTAAGTTTTCCTTATTACAAGATTTTATTTAAGTACTTTCGGAATGCCTTGTGATTGTGTTCATATCGGAAGAAACAAAACCAGAACAGTTGTCGTATTTTATGTTCTCTCTAAACTGTGACGTGTTTTATTCGCGCAAGCGTTATTTCAAGGTCTATTTAAATTAACTTATAATAGTCGGTTCGGTACCTATATAAAATTTTGCTTCCTGTATTTTATTTTGGCACCGCTTACTTCTTATTTCAAGTTGCGAGATTTATTAGCATTAAAAAAAAAACTATTATAATAAATTATAATGATTTGAAAAAACAAGTTTTATCATTTATGCCGCGGAATATTCTGCATTTGTTCATGTTGTTTATTGTGATAAAAAAAAAAAATTATCAGACTTTTAAGTTTTGCGAGATCAATTTAAATTTTTTAAGCTTGCTTTTTCGTAACCTCATGCCTTTATATTCAATACAAACATCTGTTATATTTGATCTTAGTTGCTAATTTATTTAGTAGTTATCAATTAATATTTAGCTAGTTAGTCTATAACTATTTCAAAATAAGCACTTACCTTGAAATCCTCTATATTTCTAAAACTATTAAATTGAAAATGTAAAATCACTTATGTAGTTATCTACAACTTAAACAAGGAAGTGACCACTCGGACGCTCGTCCTTCTCACCAACCTAGTAAAGACTGCGCGCGCAAGATACTAGTAAACACTAACGCTGCGCTGGCGCACCCGGCTTTCATGGTTTGAATGTCAATGCCGTTTCTCATTGTCTGATTTCGTTCAACGTGATGATGATCGATGGAGATTGTTTTTGAGAAGAAATCTATCCAATTCACAATTGTCTTCCTATCAAGGTAACCTTGATTTATGAATTATGGGGTGTGGGCTAGATCTTCAGCTTTCTCTTTAGTAGGTATCCACGGTTGATTTCATTTTATCGATTATCCAGTGAATTCGATGGCTATACAGGTTGTCTTCAATATTTTCTGGATATTCCTGCAGATTATCGGTTTAATTTAATCGAAGACGTCTATGAACGTTTATCATTTGAATTTTTGATTCAAATTACAATCACGCCTTTGACGCGGTACACTATGAATACCTATCAATGCTATATTCAGTAAATCTCTATTATGTTCATTTTTCTCGGCCATTACATTTCTAGCTTTAGTCAAGACTTAGTCGTGGTTATTTACTGTCTTCTTTCTTTGTCTTATTCTTTCAAGTCTTTGGAGCTGTTTCACCATCCATTGATTAGGTGTTAACAGACGGTTAAAAGTGATGCCGTCTCCGTCTATTCGAACAAAACAAATAACGGCATCACATTTAACCGTCAGTTAACACTAATCAATGGATGGTGAAACAGCCCCTTAAAGTTGACTACTGATTATTAGTTTATATTATACATTGGGCCTTTTTTAACCTCCGACGCAAAAAGAGGGGTGTTATAAGTTTGACCGGTAAGTGTGTCTGTGTGTCTGTCTGTGGCATCCAGTAATGTTTTTTTATATAAGCGTAGTCTTAGTCGGGGGACCATAGGTACTTTAAAAATACAACATATGTACTTTAGTTTCCTGTTTCCTTATGCTAAATTAACTTAGTATTTAGTCCCCGCAGATGAAGTCGCAGGCGACAGCTAGGTAGTGCATAATTATTTTTTACTTTTTAGATGGCTTTTTTGGCGGCGTTTTTTTTGCATAGGTGATTTGAAGGTAAACTCTTACTTAATGTCAGTAAATTATAAAATCTTTACATTGACATGTTTTACTATTTTATTTTGTTTACCATTGAAAGTGCTAACTTCAATAAAGAGTTTAGGTGCACCAAAATCTTGTTTGTAAATGTCATTTACACCGAATGGCCAAGTGGTTAGAGAACCTGACTACGAAGCTTGTGGCCTTGGGTTCGTTTCCCGGCCGGGGCAGATTATTTATGTGAATAATACGAATGTTTGTTTTCGGGCCTTGGACGTTTAATATGTATTTAAATACAGATTATAGGTTTAGGTTGATTTTATTTTGTTTAGTTTAATTTTTAGTGGGCTTAATGTAATACAAATCTCTATTTTAAATTATTGATCTAGTTATTAAGTAGGTATGTTTTGTAAAGATAAAATATTATAGTTATAAACATTTATTAAAATTTAATTCCTCGCAATCGAAATGTTTAAATACATATTTATCTATATAAGTATGTTTATCTGTTGCCTAGTATCCATATTACAGTCGAGTTCATAAACTTGTCAGCAAAAATTTGATCGACTGTACAAGCTTTGCTTAGTTTTTTGGGACTAGGTCAATTGATGTCAGTCAAGTTTAGTGTCTCATGATGTGTCCCATGATATTGAATTCCCATACAGCTTTAGAATTGTTTTGGATATTTATTTTTTTCCTCATGTTGGTGTAGCCTCTACCTAGTGGCAGATAAATGTGCTTATTGACTTGGTTTCATCAGTAGTCATGCGTTACGTGAAGGTCAGGCAACAGTCATGCTTGACGTGAATTAGGAAGTGACAATGATCGTGAATCATGTTTCGAATGGTATCATTTATGGACACTACGTTATGGATTTTCAGCGTGTTTAATATAAGAGTAAGTATATGAATATGATGTTTACATAAATAACCGTCCTTTGGACAGTCGGGTAAAAAAGGAATTGTCTCATTATCAAAATTCTTCTGTGGAAGCAATGCTTTGATTTGATTAGATATAAATGGCTTTGTTACATTCTTGTGGAAGAATAAGAATTATACTAATCTCTACGAAGTGGTAGAGCTAAAAAAATGTTTTTTTTCTTACTTTTTTCGAAAAGCACTGTTGTTTTGTGCCTGGCTAGATGGAAAACAATAATAGAAAAGAGCGCCATCTACGCTTGACTTTGTGAATGTTCTATACTAAAACGTGTCGCGCAGTTGTTACAAGGTTGGTCTTATCTGATACTTCAATAATAATCTGGCAGAGGGCGCTATCGCAGGCGAGTTGAAATAATTAAGTTTGTTAATCTTTTATTTTTAATTGCTTGAATTACTGAATAAACACATAGGCGTGCGTATAAAAAAAATAAAATTATGACTATAGCATCATTGAAAAAAAAAAGTTTCTAGTGTTTTGATTCTACAACCAACAAAATTCATATGTATGTAAAATTCGCTAATTCCTTCGACTGGGAGCGTGGCGTCTCCTGTAATCCGGCTTCTCGGAGGTCGGGGCCAGAGGATGGTTTGAGGTCGGGAGTTCTGGTGCTGAGTGGCCCATGTTGACTGGACGTCCACACTAAGCCTGGTATTAATATGGACCTCCCGGAGGAGTCTGGGAGGTGCAGGTTAACTAAGGAGGGGCGAACCGGGCCAGGGGGGAAACCCAGCAGCCAAAAGTCCCCGTATCGGGCAGTAGTGGGATAGCGGCCGGGAGTGGGTGCTCAGTAACAGCCTGACCAATACAACCAGACCTGTTCCTTTTGCTACAAATTTCCTTTTTCCATTGATTATGGGCATTCTTATTTTCATTCCAGTAAGGTCGATATTTATAACCATCACTCGTTCCACGGAGAATCCCAGTGTGTGCAAGTACTAGATGTCCAACAAGAGCACTTAATTTTTCTATGTTAAGGTTCATATTAGTTTAATTATACGAATAATATCCATTCCTTTCTGACACGTAGCGATTCAGTAAGTGAGTGAGTGAGTGAGAGAGATCGTGGATGTGTGACCTCACAATCCTCATATCTATGTCACGTTTAGCTTTGCTTAAATAGCAAATCAAACCCTGCATAACAGTTTTTAAGGTCTATTTCACTTTGGCTTATAAGTAGGATTGTATTTTATTGTTACTTTAACATTTTGCTATCATGTGGGTGTAACTTTAACGTAGACGTTTTAAGGTTGATTTTGGTTTACGTGTAGCAAGCCTATGACTGGACGGCGGGTGTATGCTAATTTTGTAACGTGCATCCGGTAAACGTGGATTTACTTGCCCGAATTTCACTAGCCAGCCATACCAACGTTAGCCATAAAATATATAGAACCGTGCTGTTTTCAGGATTTTTTTAAATGTCTTCATATGGAATGCAGTAGCACAGTAGGTTAGGTTAGGTTACTTTAATATCAACTCTGAAGAAATTATTATTTTAGAAATAAATTACTTTATGGCAAATGAAAATTCTAGAAAACGATACATTTGGGCATATGAAATTCGGGCAAACGATAGAGTACTACAACTACCGTTCAGCCATCATTTCATTAGGTACCGCTCATATTTCAGTTTTTTATTTTTTATTTAATTGTACAACGGCAAAATCCACGCGATATTGGAAATATTTTCCTCCGACAGACAAAGCCAAATGTAAAAAATGTGCTACGCTACCAAAGCTTTTATTTTCTACTTCTAACTTTTTCTTGCTACAAGGTTCTATGGCAACTTTGGCAACCGACACGATGGTCATGATGAGCAAACGTTAAGAAGAAGATTTCAATTCTCGTCTCACCTCGCCGATGGAAAATCACCCAGAAAGAATTTGAACCCTAAATGCCTTAGTCCAGATTGGAAATATTATGTCTTTTAGTTCGCTCCAGTGTTGGCTCCGATTTCACGAAAAAGTGCAATCCCCTTATATCTCGGAGAGTTGTGAAGATATGGTATTCAAAAATAATACCTCTCCTTGCAGTCGGGTAAAAAGGCTCTAAAGACGCGTATTCACGAGTATCTTCTTTTGCAGCTTTGATACTTAAAACCCACTTTTTGCCCGCGGCTTCGCTCGCGTTAAATTCGTGGTAACTATGTGGGATAGATATGACTCTTTAGATCGATTTAAAAAAAAACTTTACTAATAGAAAGTACAGTTCTTGACTAACATTGGCTACCTACTTTTCCTCCGGAGAATTCAAAATTTCCTCCAGAGAGCAATTTTTCACTAATAGAAAGTACAGTTCTTGACTAACATTGGCTACCTACTTTTCCTCCGGAGAATTCAAAATTTCCTCCAGAGAGCAATTTTTCACTAATAGAAAGCTACACAGTTTTTGATTAACATAATAATCTACTTTTATCCCGAGAAATTGTAAAGTTCCCGCGGGACATGAATTACTGTCCGTTGATCTATTTTAACATTGTTAATTGTCAATAAAAGACATTGTAATTGTCTTTCCTTAGTGCACCCCCATAATACTTTAGGTACATGTATGCCAAATTTCAAGTAGGTATCTAGCACCAGTAGTTTAGGCTACGCGTTGTCTGTCAGTCAGTCAGTCATGGTGCGGTTTAGGTTAGGTTAGTTATCTATAAATAAATTATTATGTTACGGAATGAGTTGATAGGTTTGACGTAGGTATTTAATGTTTATTTTCGTTTTTTAGAGGAGGAGTTCCGTCATGAGCAGTTAAGACTTTGGCTGCATCATCAGGTGGTGTCTACATATTATATAATCGCATCGTCATTGAAACTGAACAAAGTTTTTTAGTTTGTGCCATTAACTTTTGAGGAGTTCCCTTCTACGGAGACGATCCTGGCCAGAATGAGCAGGATGTCACTGCATCCTAATAGTTCTCTATACTTAAAGTATTTTTTGTCATTATTTATAAATGTACTTTAAAAATAAATAATTAAATTAAAATAAAATAAATATTTAAGGCGGGCTCCCATACAACAAACGTGGTTTTTTTGCCGTTTCATGCTAATGTCTAATGTTGTATAGGTACGGAAACCTTCGTACGAGAGTCCGACTCGCACTTGGCCGTTTTTTTTTTACTTTGCCCGTGCGAAACCGGGGCGGGTCGCTAGTATTATATATAATTAAGCATAGTCGAGCAGTGCCCTTAGTGTAAGTTTTCGGTTACAAAATACGTCTCGATCGCGTTCGCGTTAAAATCTCAATTTGTACTCGTATGCAAACACAAATAGCGCCTCTAGCGGAACGTTTGCGATGTTCGTGTTTCCATACAAATTACCCTTACCCTTACCCGTACCCTTAGGTACAGGTGGTCTGAAATTTTTCATATCTTGCAGCAAATGGGTCGCTGCCGATCGAGACTCGAGTGACGTTGACGGCGACGGCGATGTGGCTAAGGCTAAGTAGGTACCATTTCTCGAGTTGAATAAGGATTTGTCGTGTAACAATTTTCTTGTACTTTGAAGACTGAACATTATTATATTCTGCTGTATAATGCTACTAAAATATGTACTCGTATACTTATGCGCCACGGTGAAAATTAGGGACTGTTTCACCATCCATTGATTAGTGTTAACTGGCGGTTAGGTGTGATGCCGTCTCTATTTGTTTTGTTCGAATATACGGAGACGGCATCACATTTAATTTTACCGCCAGTTAACACTAATCAATGGATGGTGAAACAGCCCCTTATTCAAACTTCGATACGCGTGTGGATATTTTGCAATTTGTTTGTTCACAGGCGTTATGTCGAGGATACTTGTGCATTCAACATTGTAGTTTTATTTTGTAACTTTTTCCTTATCCCGACTTTCTCGTCGCTCAGTGACAGTATTTTTTCGAATTCCGTAAATTAATTTCCAATCGAGCACATTAGAGTTATAAGAGTCGTGTGAGGCACGAAATCTGTGATTATTTTTTAACATTTGTTTCTTAGATTAGATAAATCTTAATCGTGATAAAAAAACTCAAAATAATTGTAGCAAATTCAGAAACATAACTGGGTGGGGGTGGGTATATATTTTGTACAGTGTTAAAATTGGCTCTTTGTAAATAACAATAAAATATAGTAGTCATGATTACTTCCTGAAATATATTAGTTATGATATGTATGAGTGAGATTGGCGAAAGTTAAAACTTTATAAATTCAGAAATATATGTTAGAGCGTTCTTTAATATATCATTACAATTTCCATAGTTTCATCACAGAATAGATAATAGTATAAGTTGTTTCATCTCCATCTTATTAATGGGAATATACGGTGTAAGGAACCCTTGGTGTACGAGTCCGGCTTGATCTTGACCTTTTTTATATAAATAAACAGGGGATTTAAATCTTCAATTTGTGGAAGGTGTACACAAATAAAACATAAGGGATTTAATTAAATTTTTATTTATCGTTTCAAAAATCATTGCGATTACGACACTTTTAATGACTATCTTGTTAACTAACTGATTTACAGTTAATGATCAAACCATGATCTAAGGCCAAAGTCCCTGTACTCGAAAAAACATCGCCGAAAAAAAAACTTCGCTATAGAGCATTAGAAAATCATTTTTTAAAAAGTTCTAATGTCTATGATGCCTGAGTTTAAGACTGGCCAGTCAGAATTACACTCTCCGTGGTTTATGACTTATTTGGTACATACTGTAGCCCATTATTCTGTTACTAAAGCCTCTCACAAATCTATCACTACGCTTGGAACTACTCTTAATATCAAGAGTGACTTATAGAGACGGCTTCTCTTCCTTCTCTTTCTCTGCTTCGGGCAGCTCTATTTTCATATCCTTGATCGGTTCTCCAAGTTTCTCCATCTTATCCTTTTCTGCGGACTCGGTCATGATCAGTTCAGGGACTTGCATTGGTTTCTTTTCTTCAGCCATCGCCTCAGGAACAGCTACTTTCTCCTGTGGCATGCCCGATTTCAAAACGGGGTCGATCTTTTTCTGCGTGAAGTAAGCATAAATTTTAACATTAACCTTGCCCAATGAACCGTAGTTCTATGATATAAAACATAGAGCAGATTTTAAAATCTCGGATCTTGACATAGTGGAAATATCAAAAATGTTGGTCAAATGTGGTGGTCATATGAGTGGACGTTACGGGTACTCATTTATAAATTAGTATATATAAATATATTTTGACCAAAAAGTTTGGTTAGTAAGTTATTAATACATGCTAAACCTATAACTTCTCAAATATAGTCAATTATATAGTTATATAAAATCTAATCATGAAACTTAACGTTAGCTTAGATAAGTTTAATATGGTATTAGCAAGATTTAATAAGATACTAACTGTTGCCCGCGACTCAGTTCGCGTAATATTCGTTTACCGCTATCCCGCGGTAACTATGCAATATTCCGGGATAAAAACTATCGTCCTTCCCCGAGACTTAAAACTATCTGTATACCGAATTGCATCTAAATCGGTTCAGCGGTTTAGACGTGATTGAGTAACAAACATTCAAACCTCCAAACATCCAAATATCTTCACAAACTTTCACATTTATAATGCTGTAAAATACTAGTGACCTAGTCATAGAGCTAAAACAATGAACTGTTCATCATATTTGTTCACAAATTCATCATCAACAAGGAATATTTTCCTTGAGTAAGGTCCATAATGGTGTTTTTGAGCGGCGACCTCACTCAAATAGAAGAGTCGGCAGACCCCCCAGGAGATGATATCACCCACCTAATCTGGGGGGAGGATTTACTGTAAATCCAGCTGAATAGAAAATAAAAATATTGGAGAGGCGGCCCAGCGGCGGGCGCAGATACGTTTAAGAAGAAGAAGTCCTCATAAAACTTCCTTTACCTCAACAGCATGCTCCACTTTCTCGACCACGACATCAGGAACAGCGTTCTTAGCGACTACGTCGATATCGGCAGACTTGGCGATGGGGTCCGCGGCAGGCGTGGGCAGGACATTGCAGTCAGCCTGGTTAGTCTTCACGAAGAAGGCTCGGGAAATCTTGAAGCGGTCGAGGACGCCGTATGCGGCTTGCATGATTTGCATGTTGGCTAGACGGTCGCGGGTAAGGACCCATGCATTCTCTGTTGAGAAAAAGGTTTAGATGATAAGCATGATACAAAAATATATATATCACACGCAACCGAAATCAAATAAACTCGAAAGCACATCAACTGGAAATTAATATTTCTGGAAGGTTTAAATATATAGCTGTAAATATCTTTTCCGGTTTTTTTCAATGTAGGTTTTCTAGGTTTATCTCACAAAAATATGAAATAATTGAAATGAAACGTTTATTCGGGACACAGACAATTAATAGGTATATAAAAAAAAACAAAATACGTACCTACTGAACAAAAAATTATAAATATCTGTGTGTGCCCAAAATTGCCCGGCCTCAGCATAAAATTATTCTTCCGGCGAGATGTTGATGGGCGGTGGTGATCTCTTACCATCAGGAGACCCACTTGCTTGTTTGCCACCCAGTCGAATAAAAAAAATAATCAAAATCCAATTTTTCCGTCTAGGGTAGGCGTTTTCAACCTTGTGGTTTTAACGGTACACTTTTCGTTCATAAAAGTTTCACGGCACACCAGTGAAAAATAGCCAAGTGCGAGTCGGGCTGGCGCGTAGAGGGTTCCACCCGCTGCGCCATTCCTTCGGCTCCGTTACCATAACAACGCGAATCGCACACGCCACTCGTTAGTTGTTTTCGTGCTGTTTTCTCATTAAAATAGCTATCATGATTTCAATACAGCATACACTTCGCGGCAATCGCGGCACACCGGTTGAAAACGTCTACTCTGGGGGTTACCCCAAGGTTCGGAACCACAGTCGTCAAACCCCATAAACAGCTTCTGTACTTCCTCTTGACCCCAAACTAAGTAAGTATTGTTAAACCGAGTTTAGACTTGCAAGAAAAATCTTGCAAGTTGCATTACATTGCGGCGCTCAATTGACTGCTACAAACTCGTTGGCTTTACGGTCTCGCAATGTAATGCAACTTGCACGTTTTTTCTTGCAAGTCTAAACTCGGCTTTAGACTTACGTGTGTGAACCGGCCCAATCCCACTGCAGGACCACATGACAGCATAGTTGTCGTAGTCAGTGTCGAGGATGGCGAACTCGTTGTCGTAAGGAACTGGCAGCGAGGAGTACTTGACGATGATACGTCCTTCTCCCTCTCGCCCAATCACTTGGAGATGACCATCCATGACACGTTTCATTCCCGTTCTGATAAATTATAATTTCATTAAAAATGCCATGAAAACATTATTGTAAAATTTTAAAAATTTGCGGAGAAGTTAAAAAAAAACATTATTTTGCAATGAAAAATAATTAACGCCGATTGAATTCGTGGCCATTAAAAATCGACCTTTTGCGCATACATAAGGCATGACCGCATCCTAACCCTAACCGCAAAAATATAACTACCTATTATAAGTAGTAATTATAATGACTCCGCAATACTAATGTGTAGTCAATTGAATAGTTTCATCTACACTGACGAGCAAAAATAAGGGGTGAGGAGATTTTCTTGATTTAAAAAGTACATTGAAGCTAATTTAACTACGCATAAGATAACCTAACATAAAGAATAAAACTCTTTACTAAACTCATTTTACTCGAAGAAGCTATCACAGCGGGTTTTGTGGTTAACGTCATTTTTGTAACCGACCCTTTATTTTTGCTAGTCAGTGTAGTACTGTATTAGACCATACATAAGGGTCGAGACCATTACGAGCTTTTGACTAACTGTACTTTATAAATATAAGGTCAACGTCCGAATGTTCGACATGCTCTTTACATCTCTGCTGTGGATGTGACAGCAATATTGGGACTATTGGGGCAGTGACGAGCACTCGTACGTTTACATCGTACTATTACGTACGTATTACGTTTGTAAATCATTTATTTGTTTGTTTCAATCATTGTTAGTAAATTTTGACTCCTTTCCAGTGGTTAGCTTGACTTATTGGTAAAAAGCTTGTCACAAAAATGAGCATCATAGCAAATCTTATATCAGTAACAAAGATAATAACAGAAACAAAAATATTAAATGACAATATATCGGATAGCTCACGTATGAAATCGAGTTTAGCTCGACATGTTTCGGGCTAATCCGTAACCCTTCATCTGGGAGCAACGCGACTCGGCGGCTGCTGCAACACGCGCTCTGCGCGCCACCCGCTCTGCTCCCGTGAGTTATCCGATATATTATCATTTAATATCAGTGAGTCTCACGGTAGTTTCATGTTCAAAACAATAAAAAAATATCATTTTCTTTGTGATTTTTGACAATGTTGGACAAAATACAGTACCGGCTCAAACTGAAGTCTTCAACAGTACTTACAGCGAGTTAGTGATCTCATTGGACACGAGGATCCTGCCTTCAGGAGTGCTCTCGTATTTGGTGGTGACGCAGCGTGTGCCAAGCTCCGAGACGGTGAAGTAACGCTCTGCTTCGTACCAGGTGCCGAGGAAGCGGTTCATGTTGAAGTTGGCCATAGGCTACGAGAACATGACATTAGTTAATTCGGTAAATGCGTAATAAACCCCATATAAAATGCTTTTTGAAATACTCCACGTTCGCCCGTTCGTGTTAGGAAATAATTTTCATACGTTTATGCTGCCTAATAAACCGAGCATTGAAACACGTTCAGCTAGAACAATTAAGTAAGTTAAAGAATCGAAAACCCAAAATAAATTCGCGAATTAACGTTTAATAATTATTCAACAACCAGCCTAAGTGTGTATAAAATAGGATTGGTTTTTGGAATCTTTTCGTATTTTTTATTTGTTTTTGTTACTTGTTACAAATTTTGTTACTTTAACGATCATCCTGTAAGATCCATATCGAAAATACAAACTGAAACTTAGATGCATAGAAAACCCGAAAAAGAGACCAGCGCTGGGAATCAAACCCAGGTCCTCAGCATTCCGTGCTGCGTGCTATACCTCTACACCACCACTGGACCAGTATTTTCGATGTGTATAAAATATCCATCAGCAAACATATCCCTAACATCTGTTCTGAAATTAGACCATTTTGTAATTTAGAAAAAAATACTGGCCTAACGTGTACTCCAATACAAGCCCATCTTGCCAAAACTCGCCTATTCGCAGTGACGATCCATTGAAATCGAAAGTGCATAAAATTGAAACTGATTATGTCGGTCGCTGACCCTCGGACCGGTTGTCTGTGGTCAGTACTCCTGCGCACCTGTGTTATATAAGCTTTGTAATAAAGAGTCAAGGTTGAGATAAAGCTTTTGTTTGCTTGATTAGGGGGTCTAACATGTTTGTAATTATTAGACTAATGGATTTGACAACGGACATAATAGCTATTGCAGGAAAAGTGACATTATTACAATTATATATTGCTTATTTATCCCTATCCTAACAGATCAACCAAAACATTTTTTTCTGAATTTGAATGATTATTGATCTGTATTGAATATGTAATATAATCCATATCCACACTTTACTATACTATACTATATACTATACTATATAATATACTACGTGCTATACACTATACTAAAGTATGCTGTATACTATGCGAGTGTGTGTGTTTGTATGTTTGTCCGTCTTTCACGTCGAAACGGAGGGACGGATCGACGTGGTTGTTGGCATAGAGATAGTTTATGGGCCAGAGAGTGAC
Source organism: Choristoneura fumiferana (assembly GCF_025370935.1). NCBI lineage: Eukaryota > Metazoa > Arthropoda > Insecta > Lepidoptera > Tortricidae > Choristoneura > Choristoneura fumiferana. The sequence continues at coordinate 5,613,502 of NC_133489.1, forward strand.
ATTAGGCTACTTTTTATCCCAGAAAAATGCACAGTTCCTGAGGTAAAGCGCGCGAAGCCGCGGGCAAAAGCTAGTATTATTAATATCACATTAACAACAGGACAAAATAAAATAATTGAAGTGATCAGAACTGCGTACTTACTTATTATACGAATGTTCGAATTAAGGTACCGAAAAATACTAATTATGTATAATGTTGTAATAGAAATAGAAATAGAAATAAACTTTATTGTTATAACTGTGTACATAATAGGGTGTTTGCAAAAGGTTATAAGTCTCAACAGTAATTTTACTAATTTATAAAGTGTCGCTGTCAAATGAGATAATAATTAAATATTCGATATTTTTCTCATCGTAAACTGAAAACAGCTTAGAATACCATAAAAGTAAACAAAAGTTGCTATAGTAAATATAAAAGAAGCAAATAAATAGTCAAAACTAGACTAATATAGATACAATATTTAGTAAATGAGAACTCACCTGATAATCTGGGCACCATCCTAACGACGGGATCTGCGCAGAGGCAGTAGCGATCAGAGCCAATAGAGACAGCAGCCACATCGTGAGTCTTCAGGGATCAACACGGGAATGATGGCGGGACCTCCTGTCTCCCGCTTTTATATCCTTGCCTTGCAGACTCTGGAACCGGTCCCCACCCTTCTAAATAGAACTGAGTCCTTATCTAGTAAGTTAGGTTGATTTATTATGCTGTTGGTGTACCTAATGAATTTTGCAGTTACGTGTGTGTGTTAATGGGTTTTGCTTTGTTTGCATTTTGTTTGTTTGCTGATGCAGTTAATGTGGCTGGACAGGCCGCGTCTCCCACGGCTGCTTTTAAGGCTGCGGGTGAATATACTTGTTGCGTTGCATCTTGTATTACTACGTATGACTTAAAGTTTTGTCATTTTTAATTCAGTCAGGCAGGAGACCTGTTCAGGACCAATCCTACCGGATTTAGTTAAGCCTACTATTATTGTACCAGTATTAATGAGATGAATGTTGAAACCAAAAAGTATTTAATTATTTACTGAGTCTTTGCAATTAAAGGTGTGGAGATTTTAGTTAAATATGAATGTGAACAATCCATTATCAAATACTGAGGGTGTAGTAAATATGTATATATAAGTATTATTTTACGGAATGTAATTCTGGATTTTTAGCTTAAAAAATACTAACCTTGTTTAAGATGCTTGATAAATCACTTATTTAGACATATGCCAGTAATTATTTAAGAGAAAATGAAGCGTTAAATTGACCGTTTTACGTTCATTAAATACTAGTCGTGATGTACAGTCAGCAACAAAGAAAGTGCCAAAAAGATATATACAGGACTTTATTGCCTGATCATTAAGGTCATATATATTTTTTTCACTTTGGCTGTAATAGGATTTACAATAAAGAAAATACTAAACAATAAATAAACAAAATAAATAAATATAATCGGACACTTGACACCAATTGACCTAGTCCTAAACTAAGCAAAGCTTGTACTCGTACAATGGGTAAAAACGTACTTATATAGATAAATACATATTAAACATCCAAAACCCGAGAACAAACATTTGTATTGTTCATATAAATATCTGCCCCGGCCGGGAATCGAACCCGGGACCTCAAGCATCGTAGTCAGGTTCTCTAACCACTTGGCCATCCGGTCGTCAAAACAATTTTGGTGGCTTAATGACATCATCATACATTTGGACGTACGCGAGTAAATTAGAGAAAATGAATCAATACATTGGCCCTTTTATATTCCGCCCAGTTTGACAATGGCCATTAAAACAAGTTTAGTAATTGCCCTAAGTTCAATAAAACCAAAAGTGCCACATTGAATTTATGAAGAACATTATTCTAACAATTCTATCTACAATTACAAGTTGGCAGTGTGAGGAATAACTTGATTAAGTGAACTGGGATGGGCAGGGATGCCTTTCGCTGTGATGGGCGATAACCGCACCTGCGCCGATGGTGCGGTAGCAAAGGACCATATTAGGCCCGCTTGTTAGAATACTGTGGAAAGACTAATCTGTAGGTTTATCTCAAGAAATGCATCTGCAGGTACGAGCTTGTACTACGTAGGGTTTGAAAAAGATGTTAACAAGATCTAGTATTAATACGTATCGCATATACCCGCTGAGCGGCAAATGGAATTATATTTTTGTCGCTACACTGTCCATCCGATGATCCGCCCGTCTATCCGTCTGTCCATCACAGGCATTGCCATGCATTGGGTCGATCCAGGGTAGGCAGATGATATTTTGTGCCGCAGCAGCCCGCCACCAGCACTAGCGCTGCCTACCCTGATGCCTACTCAATGCATGCCCGTGATCACAGAGCTATATAGCTATTGACATATCTCAAGAACCGTAGGCCCCGCTGTCCACGTCATACGCAACGACATCCTCATTTGACGCTTGTGTGCAGCTTGCTTCCATCCTACGTAGAAAAGAACGAAACTGTGTCCACGGTACTGAGAATTATTCGTAGGAGAGCTGCTTGCATCTCCATGGACACAGTATCGTTCTTTCCCACACAGGATGCAAGCAAGTTGCACACAAGCGTCAATTGACGATGTCGTGCGTATGACGTACGGTCTACGTGGACAGTAGGCCTAATAGATAGCCAAGTGAAATTTTAACGAAAAAATATTTTTTGACAAAACATTAATACTGAAATACAGGGTCGGACAAAAAGTGCCGATGACGTCAAACCACTTATAGGGTGATTTCAAATAGTATTTTCGATTTTCATAAACAATTATCACTCATCATTTATCAACCTCTTTATTAAACGATATGAAATTTATTGTATTCACTGAATTCCATTGATTTATTTACGATTATTTTGTTACTTCATTAATGCTACTTTGTTACTACATGTCACACGGAAGTTTAAATAAAACATCATCTTGTGTGAAGATTACGTCATTTTTACGTAATCCGCAATTTTTGTCCGACCCTTGCTGAAATACAACAGCAGTGTTTACTTTGAATAGGGGGTAATGTAATTTGACACTTTAAATAATAAAGATATGAAGAATAGTGAAAATTCACGAAAATTAAGTGCATCTTAAATGTCATGTAAACAAGAAGCACGACATCCCTTTTTATAGTGTTCTTATCGTACTAATATTATTAATGCGGAAGTTTGTAAATGTGTGTGTTTGTTACAAAACTGTTGGACCTTAAAAATAATAATGTTACTTATTTTATTCCGATATACTTATTTTATTGCGTCCGATAAAATACTAAAATTTCAACGAACTTTTGTACGAGTATTATTTACGCAACTTAAATGAAATCTACGTATAATTTTTGGGAATTTAATTACTTAATGCCCGCAATTTTCATTCACCAGACCTAATAATAGTTTCACGACCGAAGCCGCAATACAACCTTTCAAACAAAATGTTACCACTGTCGAGAATTTCACGTCAACAAGATGAAAATTGCCTTTATTCCTCGTACGTAGTAGTCGGTTCCCTGAATATGTATCCACTTTTTCATACTAGTTGCTAACAAAGGTGGATACTTATGTTAGGACACCGGCTGTACCTACCACCTGCATTGAGAGGGCAACAGCAACAGTGTGTGTCACTGTAAATGGACCATTACCCGCCCTATAAAAGACGGCACGGAAATTGAATCTAAAATCATAATTTCCCTCGTTTGAATCAAATGTGAGCAAATGAGTAAAACTTATGATTTAGGTTCTACTTTCGTGCCGTATATTCAATGGCGGACTAAGACATAAAGTAAAATTTCCATGCACTCTATTGCTAGTGCCAGTGGTAGTGCCTAAAGAACTAAATAATTAAACACACTTTGATATAAAATACACGAACTGTCGAAATACTTAATATTGATCAGAAAACTCAAGTAACGGATTCGGGAAAGTGACGAATAACCACTAGACCCTATTGCATGATAAAATACGGGTACCTACTTAAACTTTATATGAAAATTCATTATTAATACTATTTGCTTTTACTTAATTATACAATTGAGCCTCGTTCCGTTGGTGAAAACTGCAAATTATGGAACCGGGCGAGTACTGTTCTAATTCGTCTACAGTCGCACTTTATAGCATCTTCAGACGTGTTTTAAGATCCTTCTTTATTATTTCTCTTGCTAATGATCTTAACGTAAAGCCTGGAATGTGCCTCTAGTGTAAAAAGAAGCAAGGGCCATCTGCCTGCTTACCGGTTCCAGTGCCGTCTTAGTTGCTTTTTATTTTCTATCTTTCCCGTCTATTTTTAACTTGAGTACCCAGTAAGGGTAAATTGCACGCCTAGCTAGCTTTTTGCGATTCACTTTATAATGGTAGTTGTTTTCATAGATGAGTGTGTATACTGGTTGTTTTTAGCTCTTTGCCCGAAAGAGAGGTTTGTTAGTTGAATATTACAAGACTACTTATCGTTGATTTTTATACACCACGAATATTATTAAATTCCTTGTTTCGATTATCTAAAGCAGATGTTCCCAAGCTTTTTTTTGTAGAACACTTATTAATACTATATTATTTATTTAATAAATAAACAAATATTTCTTAAATCCCCATTGTTTTTCACGTCGACGTGGACCCCCGTCTGGTCTCCTGTGGAGCCCTGGGGGTCCACCTGGACCACTTTGGGAACCTCTGATCTAAAGCGACCTTTGAGTCTTAACTAGCCTTCTATAACCTTTTCGATATTGTATAGGTGTGTTCTTTCTTAAATTTGATATTAAAATTTAATTGAATGGAAGGTTATAAGTACCTACTCTGGATTAAAAACAATTATACGTACTTTAAGTAAACTCTGTAAACTCACAGTATCCCTTAAATATTTATTTTGATATTGTTGCAGAGCCCCTGCAAAACATTCATGGAGTCCCAGGGCTCCGCGGAACACACTTAGAGAATGGCAGATCTGAATATCATAATCATAATAGGTAATTGCAGACATCTGAAGGTTGGAGACTTGGTGATATGGCACGCAGGGCCTCTATATTATAGTTCGGGCACCATTCTCCTCCACGCAAGTCTTTTAGCTTTATGATTTTATTGGGACTGTTATTTGTAACGTGGTAATGCCTAGTTAGTTGTGGAGAAAAACAATAAACGATTATTATCATCATAAAAAACTATCTAAAACACAACTTACCTGACCCAAGGTTCCACTGAGACTTGGTCAGGTTCCGCTGGCCCGCAGGGGCTTCTAAGCCATTTGACATCACTGCTAATAAGATTTGTGACTTACTAACACAGTAATTTTCCAGCCAAGTAGGGTATTATGACGAAACAGATTGTATATGTATGTTAGTTATACAGGTTGTAATAACGATAGAGGAACTTCCGGAGCTAATACTGGAGTATTAGGAAGGAGCTGTGGTGGCCTAGCGATTTGACTTATGGCCTCTAAAGGAGATGATCGTCGGTTCAAATCCGGCCTTGCCCCTCTGAGTCTTACGGAATTCATGTGCAAAATAACATTTGAAATTTACCACGAGCTTTACGGTGAAGGAAAACATCGTGAGGAAACCTGCGCAAAATTGTGAAGCAATTAGATGGCGTGTGTGAAGTTCTCAATCCGGTCTGGGCCCGCGTGGGAACCCAACATTCTGAGTGGAGACCTGTGGCCAGCAGTGGGATGTGTATAGGCTACGATGATGATTATGAATAGTTTGAACTCTAAATATTTAAGTCGAATGAGTGCTTCTTTTAGAAATACATCGCACACTGAAAAGTGCCAGTAATAAAGGGTATGTAAAAAAAATTATAACAAAAAATTGAACCGACTACAAAAAAACATGAAACTAATTTTCTACGACTCTGAAGTTGGTCGGTGCCTCAGCATGAGCCAGCAGGAGTGGACCTATAGACCTACGCACTTTATATCGGGCTTCAATCACTCCTGCTGGCTCGTGCTGAGGCACCGACCGACTTCAGAGTGGTATAAAATTATTTTTATGTTTTTTGAAGTCTATTTAATTTTTTGTTATAATGTTTTTTTCACAAAAATAAGTAATCTAAGTAAATAATCTATGATACAATAGTTTGATATCAACTTCTCGTCACCTTTTACGAAAGTTTGCGTTTTCTGATGCAGAGACGTTCATTATTAAGGAGTCCTGGTGCTTCACCTCACCACCGTTTTACCATATGCATTACGAGGAGGATAAATTGCTTAGCAACTGTGTTAAAGTAATTGAATTCAACCCGTGAAATACTTGTTTTTGAGTAGTAACTCCGATGGTCAACTGTGGTCTTCATCATCAGCTCCACTTCACCAAATGATGATTTTCAAAAGCAAATGCACGAGTTACTACTAAATATATCCATTTTACTATAGGTGTCCCTACAACATTTGAAGAGTTCCCTCGATTTCCTTAAGATCCAATCATCAGATCCTGATTTGGTGCTTATGGGACCTAACTGAAGACATTCCTAGACGAACGCAAAAAAAAACACATCGGTTCATAAATGACGGATTTCTGAGGTAAGAAACATAAAAAAATGCAACCGAATTGATAACCTCCCCCTTTTTTGAAGTCGGTTAATAAAAGGAAATGACACATTTGACTATATAAGACAATTCGATTTCATACTCTTCCATAGACTTTTTCTTCTTCCTTAAATAGTACAGTGTACCACCTCCTTAAGTTCCCAAATCAGATTCCAGAAAGGTTGTAGGTACAGATCTATTGAATAATGGTTTTGCCATCGTATTTTGTTTGTTGTTGTGTACTTATGTATTTTGTCATGTTTTTTGTAAATAAGGATTTTTTTGACAAAATACTATGGTAAAAGATTATGTGTTTCTCACGATGTTTTCTTTCACCGTAATCCTCGTGGTAAACTTCAAATAAAACACCGCAATCTTTGATACATGTATCTTACTATCTATACTATCGTACTTAATAATATTGTTGTAATGTGTCTTGTGTTGTGAATAAATGTATTTCTTTCTTTCAAATTACTAAATGTCTGTAACTCTTTCTCTCAATGTTCGCTTATGAATGAGCAGCTTTTCAAAAATGTCTAATAATCAATAGCCTGACCAATCTGGAGATCAATATGAATCATTCAAGAGTAGGTATTAATTATTTTAGTACCCAGCGATAAATAATAATGTATTGCGTAGTAACTGTCAATAATAATAAAGGCTGACCATAATTTCTTGCACTGGTAACACTAAATTCAAATGTCATCTGTCTATTGCTGTCAAAGTTTGACGTTGTTTGCGCGTGGTATTTTAAAGTATTATTTTGTGTTTTTGTGCGTTAAAATGAAGAAAATTATCCGTAGCCTTGGAAGGAAAATAATTCACAACATATAAAAGTATTTGTCATAGAAAAAGTCTTTTTTTACTTAAAATATGGCTTCTGTCCTATTTTAGGACAATTTTGCCAGTGTCGAAGTAAGCTCTTTGGAAGCGACGTTGTACGATGATTATAGTTTTTGCAACTTGATAGTAAAATTCCAGACACCACGTGGAGACAACTTGCGCATTAAAAAATGTCAGACAGAGCAATGTATAATTTTGTGATCACGGTTGACTGTTAAGGTTAATCGCCGCATAAAACACTATCAAAATTATACTTCAACTAGCCAAAGGAACCAGAAATACCAAAATTAGATACTGTCTACATCCGCCATGTTCGAATGCTACAAATCGAATCCCATAGAAAAAGTCTGAGGGATTAGAAAATATTCCTTTAAATAAGATCACCGACACCGTTGTCAGTATGACTGGTAGGAGAAGGGTAGGAGGTATCGTAGAGGTAAGGGTAGGAAGTGCTGGCCTCGCGTCAGGTTTTTTTATATTCCTGGTCAGCCTTTAGGTACCTTAAGTTTTCTAGGATGGCCAATATTATAATTTTTATTGATAGTAGATTTATAATGTAGCTCACTCCTGTAGATAAATATTTTTTTCAGTTTCCATTTTCTTTTGTAAAAATAAATTGAAACTTTATTCCGGCAAACCACACGTTTGATATTAATAGGTTCTGTGCCTTGGTCTGTTTGATTAAAAAAAAAGAGATCGGAATGACAGCTGTCAGTTTTCAAATGTCGCACACTTAGGTCGCACACTAGAAGGCTGTTTCACCATCCATTGATTAGTGCTAACTGCCGGTTAAATGTGATGTCGTCTCTATTTGTTTGTTCGAATAGACGGAGACGGCATCATATTTAACCGTCAGTTAACACTAATCAATGGATGGTGAAACAGCCCCTAAGTCTCGTAACTGACATTGGCCCAAGCTTTAAGGCCGCCATCAAGGGGAATAAAAAATAAATACATTATACTCGTACGTTATGCCTATCCAATTTATTAAAAGCGAAAATAAACCGATTTAATCAAAATTCTTGTATAAACACCCACTGGATCGAATCAATAACACATTTATCTATAATTCGTGTCTTTTAACTAGATGTCTAATCACTTTTGTCACCAAAATTTATTTGATTTCAATATTTTATTAATATTTATTTGAAAAATCTTCGTCAAAATCTGACGTTATTTTTTGATTGAAACATGTGTATAATTTGTAGTAGCATAGACTAGCGTAGAGATGGTGGATAGTTTGACATTTTAAAAATCGATTAATGCGCGGATGAATAAGCGATTTTTATTTACTTTCCTTAAAATTAAAAAAAAAATAGTTACTGCTTTTATAATTGAATAAACAGTCTTTGGAATTAAATGAAGTAAATAATAAAATAGACAAAAAATACGTTGATCTATTCAATTAATAAATAACCGATTTACAGAACAGGTTAATTATTTAGCAATAGGTTCTAGGCTAAGACATCACTAAAGTGTCTATGGTCGGGTGAATGGCGTTTTTGTTTACGCTTTTCATAAATTGGATCGGAATACAAGACATAAGTCTACTATCGATGAAAAATATAATATGGACAATCCCAGAAAACTTAAGGTAGGTACTACGCAATTTTGAACATGAAACTAACGCGAGACCCACTCATATTAAATGATATTGCCCCGGATAACTCACGTCTTAAATCGAGTTTAGCTCTAACATTGAACATGTTCGAAACATTTCCAGCTAAGCTCGATTTAAGACGTAAGTTATCCGGGTCAATCAATATCATTTAATACTACCCAATTGGCCAAATGCTCGATCATTGAGGAGTAATTCCAATAGATTACACAGTCCAGTTGCTCAGTGTTGTGGTGATATGATAGCCTTCGAAAAGACACTGACCCTATTATTTTAATGTATGATAAACAGATGGTCCCAAAGGAAGAACAGCGCCGTTCGCAAGACCGGCAATTTTTGCTGATTTGGGACCATTTCGTGACATACAACTTTCTTCATTTTGAATACCTTTTTGTTATGCTACGTTACTTTGTAACGAATAAATGATTTCTATTTCTATTTCTATTGCACCGACTGCATCTTCTATTCGAATATTGTCACCACTGCATTCAAAGACTGGCTAGATTGAGGTACTGCTCAACTAATTATGTCTTCCACTTGAATATTATTGTTAGGATTGTAGTGTAAAAACTTACTAAGATTTTTTTCCCTGGACAATCCATACTTCCATACATACAAATATTATAAATGCGAAAGTGTGTGTGTTTGTATGTTTGCCCGTCTTTCACGTCGAAACGGAGCGACGGATAGACGTAATTTTTTGGCATAGGGATAGTTTATGGGCCAGAGAATGACGTAGGCTACTTTTTATCCCGGAAAATGCACACTTCCCGAGGGAACAGCGCGCGATAACCGAATTCCACTCGGGCGAAGCCGCGGGAAAAAGCTAGTTAGTTATAAATCCGGGCGCGCAATGTAACAGAACTAGCATCATATATAAAAGTAAATATTAAAGTAAATTATATGGTGACGGTGATGTTGAAATAAGCGACAACCTTGTGTGTAACTAAAATATTCTCGTTATTTAATTTACTACGGTAAGAACACATTTTTACAGATTGTTAATGTTCTAAACAGTAGGATATCTACAAAAAATTGTACACTATGTGAAAACTTACAAAATAACTTTTAATTTACAATTAACAGAGAAAAATAAATTTCAACAAATTTAAGTTAAGCTTTTTTCTTCTTGATTAAACTTAAACACTAATTAGTATTTACATTATCTACTTACGAGTATATTTACAACGTCATGTATTTTTAGAAGGTATTATTTCGAATGAATGTCGTATTCGTTAAGAACGAAACAGAGTTAATTTATTTGCATTGCTATTACTAAATTTAAGGCAATTCGACTGGTGTCGACATTATCACAACGTTCGTACGTATCCACTGAAGTTTTTTTTGAATGTTTGTTCAATTCAAACGCATAGGCGTTTTTGAAAACTGTGCCGCTTTTGTCATGCATTGTCGAATCTATACTAATCGTATTTAACACTACTCAAAATGGAAAACGCATCGGAAGACAGCGTTCCCTGTGTCCACTTACAATCAACTACAGGAAATTATCACAAGAATAATCTAACGATACCACAAAATCACAATGCTTAATATTAAATTGTTCCCCAATTATTTTAAGAAAATTATGTCATTCGACGTAAAACAAAAATAGATGGAAAACAAACAAGATCAGGTATAACAAAAGGTAACGTTCGAAAGAATATTAAAGCGATTTTTTAATAATTAAAATTATGTTATGAACAACACGTTGGTAACTTTAGTTTTCATTGAAGTACAATAAGTTTAAAAATAAGAAGGTATTATTGGAATTTATGCCTTGCACATTGGTTAACAGGGCACTTTGACAAAACATTTGCTTTGCATTTGCCGCAGTGATAACGAAAGTGGCAAAAATTTAATATTACCAATAACAGGTTACAAGACATTTAAAAAAAAGTGATTTGTTTCTGGACAAACTTAGCTCATCTTCTCTGTTAAATAACTTTTTGTGCCAGCATGAAAATTGCTCTATAATTTTTACAATTAAACACGATGACATATGAATTGCCATGAAAAATAACTACGTATTTCTTACGCAGAAAACATTTAAAGTACAAAAAATGAGTATTTTAGAATACAAAATGTATTAAAAATAATTCATAATAGATGTGTAAAAGGTGTTTGTGTTTGAAAACTACATATCCTGAGAAATACTTTAAAACATTCTCTGCGAAATATTTATGCCAACAGAGAGTGTTGGGATAGGAACTGCAAGTACATTATAATGGTTTCAAATAGCTTCAATCTTGATACAGAATAAAAAAATACGGTGAAAGCACTTACGATTTGTAGGCAGAGAATGCGTCAAAATATTGATAAAATCAAAATAACCAGTCAGATTAAAACACAATATCAGAATATTACTGTACAAGAGGGAACAGTTCTATAACGAAAAACATATTCCAGAATACACTATAACAATAGTTTTAATATCAACTGGCCACGGATGTGTTCGATAAAAAGCGTATTCGAAAATAAGTTTCGAATGAAATAACGCAATAAGATAAAGTACCTATTGTTAAATTAAATTATTCATTTGGAAATATTGCCTGATAAGCTTCAAAATTATGCCTAAAGAAGTAAAACATTAAAAAATAGAAAGATATTCAAGCTTAGCAAATAAAGCCGTAGTGGAATTACGGAAATGTCCATAGAAACAAAGTTAGTATTACAATACTTCTTGAGATTATTCAATTGGTACCTATATCTTAAGTATTACAAATCAAAATCATTTCAGGTCCCTTTAATTTCTCTTAATAGTGTATATTACGGGCAAAATATGCACAAATTATTAATCCGAAGTTGGCAAAGTTACCAATGGCACCTAGATTTGCTTTTTGCTTTTAAGTACTTTAAAAATTTGCGCGTATATCGAGATTAAGTTTGAGGATTTTTATAAAGTTTCACCCGTAACATATACACCAGAATATCTAATGCTTCACAAATCTTTGGTGCTCATCCACATAGCAAATATTCGGCACAAATGAATGGAAGGAAACGGCATAATATAACAACAATATAATTAATACGAACACATTTTTCTTCTACTTCAGAAATTATACATAATTGGTAATATCTAATGTTGAGATTGTAAGATGTCGAAAGCTGCGAAATGCCAATTCAGATTTCATTTATTTGAAAGGTTGGTGTGGATTTTAAACAGCTTCAATGAAGCAGAAATTGTACATAGGCCTTTAGATTCCCAAACAGTCCTCGTTATTAATCCTAAAATTTATGGAAGCACCAGATTATTTTTAATTCCATCTTCAGGTACAAATCACACCGATAAAAGTGAGTAGCTTTACCCCTGACTGACTAATTCTTAGTTCCACCTCTGACTAGAATCATTGACCGCTGGGGCGGCTGAGGAAGCCAGGGAGCTAAATAAAACACTTTTCGACTTCACCACGTAGTTCTTCAATAACTGGTTTAAATTAGGAGGTAGTTCACGTTACTTTAGGCCTGTCACACTTCGCAACTTTCCGTTGACATACGTGTCTATTTTCTATTCTTAAGAAATTAATGTGTCGGTGGCTTTTAAATAATATTTACCCTAATGAAATACATTTTTTTTTTCAAATAAATACTATCTCGGAAGGAATTGGTCCCGGTTTATAATTTTTAAACAAATTATAACAATTTGGACCCATGCGGCGAACATATCATATTTAAATCATTTACAATCAGCTTCACACCCGCAGCGACCTTCTTCTGCGAATGCCTTACTATGAGTATCGCTCTGCGACATCACATGCCTTACAAATACTTATAATTATATCCTTCTTAAACACATATCACAATTGAGCTCTCGGTATGAGAGAAATATAGTTTTTAAAGTCCATGGGTACGCGCAAGCACGCGTCAAGTAGGCGTGCGTCATTCGTGCAAGTTTTTACTGAGGAGCAGGCTGTTGTGAGGGCCTGACAGATGCCTGATGAGTTCTGGTAACGCTTCGAAGGTCAACTGGCAGAAGCAGCAGTTGAAGCGGCCGGGAGTGTTGGTCCGTCCGTCGTTGTCGCTTGATGATATCACGTTGCGATGGACCGAACATAAGTGCTTCAACAAATGAGCCTTCTGCTTAAACATGGCCACACAGAGCCGGCAAGCGAAAGGCTTTTCGCCAGTATGTACTCGGAGATGAGTTTTGAGATTCCACGACATGCCAAATTGTTTACCGCAATATTCGCAGCGGTATTCCCGAACTGGTGCTTGTTTGCTGGAACCTTGTTCGTGGTCCGTTGACGGGGGTTCATCACCACCCATTTGAGGCTGACACAGCCATGGACCCCACGATCCTGCGCTAGGGGGACGATATTTTAGAGCATCATCATGCGCTGTTGCTGGAGGAGTCACACTTCTTTCAGGAAGGTAGGGCGGTGCTGATGCGCTGAGCGGATGCAGAGCTCCGAGTCGGGCACTCGCCACCCCTGCTACACCGCCTGGTCCTTGCGTGTATCGCAAATGTGCTATCTCTTCTAAGTAACTTGGAGGAATTGCAACAAAAGGAGGGTTCTGTGAAGGTGAATTGTGGAAGCCGGGTCTTCTTTTACGATGTGGTGTCACAACATAATTTTCTGGCGATGTCTGAATAAAGTCTTGATCAGGTGGCTTAAGATGCGCGTAATCTTCTAATTTTACCGTCCGTAAGTCAAGTTCTGGCGGTTCAATATAATGTGATTTTCTCTTTGGTCTTTCGATTCCTCGACCTAACCGATCACATAGTAATTGTCGTCTGTACATGGGTTCGGGTGGTGGATCTTCTTGGCTGGATGAAGTGGATCTTCTTCTATTGACCGTCTGAAAAAGGCAAAAGAAAGATAAGTAGGAAATTATATTAAAACAATCTTACATATTACAATACATAATTTAAGTACTAAAATAGACTTCCACATGAACTAAGTTGTAACTCTTATTCCTAGAGTGTTGTAAGTGAAATAAATTCTTAGCGTCTCCGCTCCGTCTCATTATACAATTAATAACGTGAGTTAAAAATAGCATGTTTACCTTTGCTGCAACTGTTTCAACATCAACATCTTGTGAGTCCTCGTGTTCACTGCCTGCGTTTTCAGAATTTCTTGCTACAGACAAGTTTACAGGGTTGGATGAGCTTCGCCGCCGGCCCGCAAGTCGCCCGCATTCTTTGTCCCCTTCCTGTTCTTCATCCTCCCTTTCATCATTACTACTTGACATGTTCTCTTTCTTTATACTTAATGATTCTGATTCTTTGTCTTTACTGAAGCCTGCGCTTGGTGTAACTCTATCACTTTCTGAGTGGGATGAGCCCGATGGTGCATCGTGTTTGCTGCTTTCATTGCTGTTGATGTCCGTTTTGAGAGTTTTCGCGTTAAGTCTGTCACATGATCTGTTTCTTTCTTCTGCTTGCCTGCGTTCCTTTGTAGATTTCCACACGTCAGATTTAATTTCTAGTAGTTCAAACAGCTCTTGCATATCATCAATTTCTCCAGACTGAAAATGAAATATTTAGTTTTTAAATAATTATTGTGAATAATACTCGTATTATAATATGTATTCGTATACTTATCTAATACCCTTACACGAGCAATTCGTTTATATTATATATTTCGGGGATCTCGGAAACGGCTCCAACGATTTCGATGAAATCTGGTATGTGGGGGTTTTCGGGGATGAAAAATCGATCTAGCTTGGTCTTATATCTGGGAAAACGCTTATTGTCGAGTTTTAGCCCGAGCAAAGCTTGGTCGCCCAGGTACTCGTGAATAATATGAAAATGTTAAATACAGTAGGTAACCATTACACTGCAATGGTTAATGAGAGCAAGCCTGTAAGGACACTGATGTTTTTTTTTACTTGAAAAATCTCAAAACATAATTTTCGTAATTTTCGACATGAATACCTAATAATAATAATGGTACTAAAAATTACCCTAATTAAAATTAAGCTAAATCAAGATAAATGACGGTGACAAGTAAAATAAAGATGACTAAATAACAAGTCCGAATACTAACCTCGATATAAGCTTGGCCGCTATAAAGGAAGACTAGTAGGTGCCGCATGAGAGTGCTGCTGATGCCAGACATGTGGATGGTGACAGGGTTCTCCATTGAAGGAGTGTCATCGAGAATCTTCCTGGAAACACCGGAAATTTACTATTAGTAATGAGAGTTTACTATTATTAATCACCAAGTGAACTCAGTAAAAGTGTAAACACAGTTAGTCATCCAACTACTGAGACAGTTATGGAACAAGTTATTGTTGTGTAAACAATAACTCTTTAGTAGGACAAATTCTAATCCATATGAATAAATGATAACATTCTTAAAATTTGTCTAGCCGTCAAGGTCCTGTTGTAAAATTCTGTAGTCTACGTTGGTATATAACTTCTGGTTATTTAAATTAACAATACAGGTTTATGATTTCATTCTTACATAAGTACCTACTCATCGCGGTGACCCACAAGTGTCACAGTAATGAATAATAGATGTTTCTAAGAGAAAAACCACACACTTAAATCAACAATTTTCCCACTTAGAAATAGAAATTGCTTGTTGGTTTACTTGTGTCTGCATAAAAAGTAAACACAGATGTAATTATACATATTTACTAATGTTATGTAAAGCGTTTTATTCGGAAAAGAAAAGGCTTGAAGGATATCACGGAGTTTTTGTTCATACCTACAGTTTTTTAGCGTTCCGGAGCTAAAATGGCAAAAACGGAACCCTTGTAGTTTCGCCATGTCTGTCTGTCTGCCTGTCTGTCTGTCCGTCCGCGGCTTTGCTCAGGGACTATCAATGCTAGAAAGCTGTAATTTTGCACGAATATATATGTAAATTATGCCGACAAACTGGTACAATCAAAATTAAAAGAAAAATTTTTTTAGGGTTCCTCCCATAGACGTAAAGTGGGGGTGATTTTTTTTTCTCATCCAACCCTATAGTGTGGGGTATTGTTGGATAGGTCTTTTAAAATTTATTTTAGATTTTTCGATTCAGTGATGTGTTTGCGAAATATTCAACTTTAAAGTGCAAATTTTCATAAAAATCGAGCGTCCCCCCCTCTTAAATCTAAATCGGTGGGTGGAAAAATTTGAAAAAATTCAGGATGGTAGTAAATATATCAAACTTTCAAGGAAAACTATAACGGCTAAGTTTGCTTGATAATTATTAGTAGTTGAGAATTATGAGTAAATAGCAGCCTAAGGTATAAAATATACTTAAACTTGGAAGATTCCGTTTAAAATACGAAATCCTTAGAAAAATATTACTTAATTTTTTCGTAATGGCTACGGAACCCTATTTTGGGCGTGTCCGACACGCTCTTGGCCGGTTTTTTTAAATTAAAAATAGATCGATTATACTCGCAATATTTATGAGATCTTTAAACAAGGACACTTGAATAGCATAATTTTAGTATTTCACGCTTCTCACACGGTAAAACTAAGTACACGCAAATGCAATTTAAAAGTTTAATTTTCTTCTTTTCTTAACCGCATTGTAAGAAATATGGTCGTCATTGCGAGCGTCAGAATTCAAACGAATTAATTGCACCAAACCGCAAAACTGGAGTCCCTACTGAACTGAACTAATGGGCATCCTCTAAGGCAATTTTGAACTGATATGCAATTTTGATACCTCAGGCTCCTGCAAAGCGAGTAGCTTAGGCAGTACCTGTCCAAATTTACTCAAACTTACTCCATACAATACCACACATGTCGTCTGGTCGTTACTAATGTGTAACTTGTCAGATACGACAGAAGAAGGACGCCGTGTGAACTCCCCGCTCCTCACTAACTTGGCTCTCAATTGTACAACTATGGCTACTCAACTGACCACGAAGACATATCTGTATCGAAATTTGTGTGAAATTTTGTAAGCGATTGTTATTCAGTGGTTTAAGCAGCGTCCATGGTGGTGCGGCATTTACGCACGTGGCTTGTAGGGCCGATTCGGGAGCGACAGCTACGATCGTATAGCTGGCAAATAAGCCTAGTCGCGCCCAGTGACGCAGGAGTCAGATGTCTCAGAACTCGCTTAACAGTCAGATGGTCGTACCA
The DNA here is from genome assembly GCF_025370935.1 of Choristoneura fumiferana. Lineage (NCBI taxonomy): Eukaryota > Metazoa > Arthropoda > Insecta > Lepidoptera > Tortricidae > Choristoneura > Choristoneura fumiferana. The sequence continues at coordinate 5,630,479 of NC_133489.1, forward strand.
CTCGTTTTCATGGTGTTAACAGCGGCGTGCATTAGGTCATTTAGCAGCGCGCCGCCCAGCCCCTCTCAGCACGGTAGACAGCTCAAGGCACTGCTTACCCTGGATTGGCCCAATGCACGCCTATCACCATATCCTAAAACCATCTTTTTGTAGATGACATAGGCCCATGATGTTATTTAGTACCTGATGAGTGGACTAGCAGCAGCCATGACGATGCGGTGCGCTGCCAGAGGGACGGCGTCGTCGCAGACAAGCACCAGGTCGGAGTAGCGCGACCCTCGCCACGCCGCGCCCACCTCGTTTAAGATGCAGGCGTGGTGCTTCCCGTACGTAAGAGTCAGCAGGCCTTCGCCCATCATTCCAGCACTGAAACAAAGAGATACAGGTTTTCGTTAAAAAAATACAAGCTATTCGTGCTGATTGTACCACTGTGTTTAATGAATTAATAAAGCAGGGAAGATTTTTAACTGCAGAGTTTAATCTAAGCGCTTCATCATCATCATCATCATCTCAGCCGTAGGACGTCCACTATTGGACATAGGCCTCCCCCACAGACCTCCAGCTGCTTCGGTTGGCAGCGGCCTGCATCCACCGTGAGCCCGCAGCTTTAACCAGGTCATCCGTCCATCTTGTTGGTGGACGTCCTACGCTGCGCTTGCCGATCCGCGGTCTCCACTCGAGAACTTTTCGGCTTCAACGGCCATCCGCTCTCCGTGCTATATGGCCCGCCCATTGCCACTTCAACGAGCTAATTCGCTTGGCTATGTCGGTGACCCTTGTTCTTCTACGTATCTCCTCATTTCTGATTCGATCCCGTAGAGAAACCCCTAGCATAGCTCTCTCCATAGCTCGCTGGTGATCTAAGCGCTTATTATTTTTTAATTTAATTTTTAGTGGTGTCTCCACATTTTAGTGCATGTCTATGTCAAATATAGTACCTGCAGGAATATTTTAACATGCTGTACAGATGTAAGTAGTGTATAATGGTTTCCATCGTATTTTATCGATAAAATACGTATTTATCGTTCTATCTCAATTAGCTCCCGTACCCCCCGTCATACAGCCTTTCTAACATTTGACACTAAATAATAAAATTAAATTTTTATGGATATGAAAATGTCACGCATTGACTACAATAATTGACAAGATTTCCTATTTCTAAGATTATAATTTGATTCGTTCTCTGTATTCTGTTTGGAAAGAGAAAGACGCTGATATTTTTAAAATTACGCTACAATTATTAATTTATTTATTACAATTTTTTCAAGATGAGTATATTCTAAAAGGGCATAACTCCAAAACTACCAAACAATAGATCCATTGCTTTTGTCTAGCCTCTTAAAAAAAGATCAAGTTCTGACGTAGAAGTTGCATAGAGACGTTGTCAAAATTATGACAGCTCCTTTTTCTGGTGAAAAAGGCAAAGCAAACATATCTATTATGTTGTAGTGTTGGCAAATTCAGACATATTTTTTAATTTTTTTGTATTTTTTTAAATATGGAGAAATCCATTATAATAAATATTTTCCCATGTTCAGGAGGCAAAACTCTTTCGATTCCTGTAGTAATTTACAGGTGTTAAAAAAATGAAATCTTGTCAATTATTGGCACTTCGGGTGCCGTCGTATTCCGATTTTTCCGGATTAAAATACATATGATCTATATCTGTACTTGCGTTGTCATCCAAGCTACATATCCGTACCGTACCAAGCTTCGAGGTGATACGATTAAGCGACCAAGAGTTCCGTTCTGTGAAGACGATTCTAGCTGGATCACCAGTTACACTAACAGACTATTTGTATTGTCTCTGGATTTACAAAGGTTCGCTAAATATCAGCTCAATGGGATACCAGGAAGCAATAGAAAGAAATAGTTTGCAAGTTTTGAAACCACAACTCGTAAGTTTACATACGAACGTTGCTAGTTAAACAAAAGCTTGTAATAACAAAGTTACAGCGGGGCATACAAACTAAAGACAACACGCATTCGGCCTCGTCTTCGCTCATTCTAACACTGGCAATGGCAACTAAGAAAAATAAAGTTAAAATGCAGGAGTTAAAATAAAAATGATCGCAAGCATTTGCCGGAACGTAGGAAATTTTTTTTCTGGAAAATTTCGCAGTAGCATCCCCTTGCCTGGCACGGAAAACATTATGAAATTTACTGTGACAACATCCTACGGTGGATTAGGAAACAAAACTGTATCTAAGTAGGTGTTAGTAGGCATTATTATTATTTCAGAACAGACATCGGGTAAAGCGTGGGAGAAAAACAATTGAAGATCTAGAAAATGGAGTTCTAAGGAGTTCTTTTTTTTCATTTGTTTTCTTTAGTACCTAAATGCGGTCTTGCGGTACTTATACGATAAAGAGTGACTGTATTGTGAATACTAAGACTGAAAGTGTACCTACCTATTAACTTCACTGTTCATCAAATGCAGAATCGAGTGTACCTAATTCGCATTCCCTCTCTTTTGTTACCCTCAAGAAACCGCATATATGTATATATATGTTTAGCTAGTACAAATAATGACTTAAGAAATTTTAAATAGGTATGTATAATATTACATAAGACTAGCTGCTGTACGGACTTCGTTCCCTTCGTTGTCTTTTCTATTAGGAAGAATAAAAAAAACAAGTCAAGTAGATAAATATTAGTGGTATAACTCAAGTGAATAAGGCATGACTAATAGTAAATAGGTATAAGTGGCGTTTCACCAAATATTCACTTGCACTGGAAAGTATCGCAAGGTTAATATTCAAAAATAACGTTCCACTATTCAGTCTTTCTGATGTTAATCTAATCAGTGACCTTTTGTTAAAACAAAGATAGAATTTACAGTTTTAAATAAAGTTCACTAAATAGCGAATGTCGTCGAAACACTTTAACAATACTCGTACCTAACTCATTAACTCAGGTTTTGTTTGTCTGCCTGATCAGCTGAATTTTAATTTTATCTTTATACTTAGACCTCATGACGCGGTTAGTTGCGACTGGTTTTGAAACAAGTTATCATTAGAAAGATCAGAGATCAAAGCTCTACGCACAGATTATATTACCAACATGAGATAAGAAACATTTCGTCGCGCTGACACACTTATCAAATGGTGTGAAATCATTGCGACAGTAAAAACTATTGTAAATGCGTGAGAAACGTACGAAATATTTAAAAATATAATGGCTATTATCTCCTTTTATTAAATTGGTACGTTCATATTAAATTTAGCTTTATAAGTATGAATCTTCGTGATCCTTCAAATTGTGTAATTCGCAGCGCGAATAAGTGAAATCATGCCAACACCGATGCTCATAACGACTGCGGTTCATTGATCTCGTTCGATGCCAGACTGAAAATAGTGTAAAGGAAAACAAGGTTGCAACCAATCGACTGTTACAACGAACGTTTCAATATCGCCGATTCTAAATAGTTTTTCCATTTAAGACGCCTACAGTCGCAAGCGTCCAGACAATTGAAGTAGTTTCCTAACCAAATTACAAAGGTTAGAGGTGCCGAGAATTTTAATGAACGTGGACAGATTTCATGCGTTCTTGGATCGTCAAACAGAAGTCCCAGTTAGAAAGCCTGTCGCAACCGACCTTGGCTCAATAAAACGCAACGCGCTATTAGCAATAATAGCGCAAGATCGCTTAAAAGACGATCAACAGCGCTTCTAGCATTGTGTCGGCGTTTAGCGAGCGTGGGGTCACAAGAGCGACGCTCATTGTTAGCAACTGTTGCGTTATTCCGCCGTTTCTCTCAAAAGTCACATTTAATTGCGGGGATTGGAACATAAACACCGCAACTAGACGGCTCCTCGGAATGTTCTCGTGCATGGTAATGATCTCAAGTGCGTGCTGTGTCACGATTTTGTAATCATTTTACTGACAAGGTCGCAGAATATTGACCGATTAACAAAGCATTGAATAAATTCACACGTAAATCAAATGGGAGGATTTTAGTGGGCAATAAAGATGGTCTTCGCCGAGTATATCTGTTACCGAAGGTTATTCGCGGAGTTCTTTCGAGCGTGCTGTCATGGCAGCAATTTATTTTTTGCTTTGGCCTGAATGGAAAGGAGAATATAGTTTTTGAATGTTAAGTTGGTAGGTAAAAGCAAGCGAGGTCGTTCACAACGCGGACGACTCGAGACCTTTCACGCCTGTCGCACAAATCGCAGAATTACATGGAAAATCCCACAATCGTGCAAAATGGGTAATATTATGCAAACAACTAGGATATCGGACATAAAAACGTGTCTAGCTTTAAATAAACGCTGGTATTCTAATGAGCCTTTGTGAAAAAATGAAGGCAGAACAAAGAAGAGAAACAACTTAACATTTCCTTGAGCGCGGGAAACGTGAAGTCATTGAAATTACAAATAAACAGTAGGTACGGCGAGATAATCTCAGCAGGAGCGTGATGTTGAATTTTCCCGAGGCGATGAATGTGGGCCGAATTGGACTTAATAAGGCTCTAATTGAAGGCCGTGGTCTTATTAATAGCCGCCACACAAATTTAACGAGATGAATTATTGTTGTATTTTATAATTAATACGTTAATTCTTTAAGTTATGCCAGCGGCATGTTATTTAAGGCATAAAAATTATAATAAAGATTACGTGATAATCTTTAATGCCGGTTGGTGGGTTTAGCCTTGCTTTTAAACTTCACTGACTCGAGATGAACCGCCTACAAGGGTATGGAGCTTAAACGTTCGTTTTAATTATTATAGTCAAACATTCTAGTCTTTTATGAGCGCTGACTTCTTAACCTAGACACAAGAGCTATAGCTAAATTACGATTATTAAATTTTATAGTCATATTTTTCTGAGCGGATATCTTTGGAAGAGAATAATATGAGAGATAATAATAGCAATTTTATTTAAAAACATTGTATACGTACCTACCTACAATCTACCTGTTGCACAGACCTAGTCACAAAGCAGTGGTAATTGATTTTAGTCCAGTGATATTGATTCTCCTCAAAGTATCGCCAATATTTCATACTCATATGTATGTACATATATGTTAGACCGCTGTATTTCAGGGCGGCGCGTGCGCACCGAAGCGCGCAGGCTCGCCTGCCATTGTGCGTGTGAAACCATGCGATGCTGCACTTTGCATGCATCAGATCGAGCCAGGCCTGCACCCTGCATGACCTTAGCCACTATTGTGGCTTTTGATTGAACACAAAGGATTTTTGACGATAAAACTACCATTTTCAGGCTAAGAGACAAATTTTTGAAATCATATCCACGGAAATACCATTCGAAAATAGAGAAAAACTGTGTTTTAAAATTGTGAATGTACCTAGTTTGAGAAAATTACCGTCCTTGTTCATTTTTAACCGACTTCAAAAAAGGAGGTTATCAATTCGATTGTATTTTGCTAAATCCATAATATTGTTAAATCTTATTATTATTTAGTCTAGTATTCAATATCCTAAAATTAAAATACTAACAATAGTCCAATTAGACAAATAAGCTTTGATTCGCTGTTATTAAATAAGTATAACGAAAAAAACAACAACAATGTGTATCATTTTTAACTTCTAGGTACCTAAAAGTTTAAGCTTTGTTTAAGATTTTAACCGACTTCAAAACAAGGAGGTTATCAATTCGGTTGTATTTTTTTATGTTTGTTACCTCAGAACTCCGTCATTTATGAACTGAAATGAAATTTTTTTTTGCGTTCGTCTAGGAGTGCTTTCAATTAGGTCCCATAAGCACCAAATCAGGATCTGATGATTGGATCCTAAGGATATCGAGGGAATTCTTCACATGTTGTAGGGACACCTATGGTAATTTTGATATAGATTGGACATTTTTGAAGACTTGGACATTTTTCTCCTTTAACAATAGTCGTGCGAAGGAATATATCATTTGATGTAAATTTGATGTAATTGAAATTCAACCCATGAAATACTTGTTTTTGAGTAGTAACTCCGATGGTCAACTGTGGTCTTCATCATTAGTGCCACTTCACCAAATGATAATTTTCAAAAGCAAATGCACGAGTTACTACTAAATATCAAGGTCACAAAATATAGCTGTCTCGGCGCCCAATATCATTTCTGTGCTTTCGGCGTCGAGACTTTAGGTCCTTGGGGTAAGGGTGCGCTGGAGCTACACAGGGAGCTCAGCAATAGGTTATGGGAGGCAACAGGCAACCCTCGCGCCAGCAGCTTTCTCGCGCAAAGAATCTCAATCGCAGTTCAACGCGGGAATGCTGCCTGCGCGTGATGGGCACCATGCCAAGAGGCCCACCTCTCTTTTTTAATTAAAGTTTTAGTTTGTTATTTTAATTTAATAGTAGTTTTAGTCCTATGGATATTTTGTATTTTATTATATGTAATTAATCCTATAGATACATATTATATAGTTTTCAAAACTAAATATTATTTAAATGTTATATAAATTATCATTTGGTGAAGTGGAACTAATGATGAAGACCACAGTTGACCATCGGAGTTACTACTCAAAACAAGTATTTCATGGGTTGAATTTCAATTACTTTAACACATTTGCTAAGCAATTTATGCTCCTCGTAATGCATATGGTGAAATGGAATGGGTGGTGATGCACCAGGACTCCTCATTAATGAAAGTCTCTGCATCGGAAAAAGCGATCTTTTGTAAAAAAAAGTTGACGAAACAGTTGACATTAAACTGTTGTATCTTAGATTATTTACACTAAAAAGGGTGAAAAAAATAATTTTATAACAGAAAATTGAACCACTCCACTTTCAGACTGGCAGAAAATTATTTTCATGTTTTTTTATTAGTCGGTTATATTTTTTGCTATAATTTCTTTCACAACTACTTACAGTACGTAGTACCTATATACTGTCAATATCACAAGACTAGAGAGTCAAAGTGTCGAAACTTGAGTCGATAAAACTAATAATTTATAATAATTGATGTCATCATTAATTCGATTATTACGTTAATTTTGATGAGAATATTAGTGAAATTCTAGGTTGGAATTTTATTTGCACTGAAGTAAAGGCTCAACGGAGCTTGCAAGAATATTCGTTACTTACCAATTAATAAGTACCGATATAACCCAAGATCCATAAGGGCCCATCACTAAACGGTTACGTTACATGCATATTACGTTTTTTCACTTAACTGTGCTTTGAATTTAATTAATTGATTATAAAAATCTGATAGCTTAAATTTATTTCGTATAAATGACATAGTTCTTGATGTTCACATATTTTACGCCAGTCATATTCAGGCTACAACTGAAATATACTTCCATATATTATTTAGACCGCAGCAACTTTCTTTGAGTAAAACGAAACGTGCATCAAGTGTCACCCGCACCATGCTACAATGAAAGTACTGTAGTCGAATATTTTATTTAAACACGTACAAAACTGCGTACATAGGAACAAAACTACTGCTAAGATTAAGTTTACAATTTTCTGCTAAGATTAATTATAGCTGGATTTGTTCAATCTCTACTAGTGTCTCATAGAGAGAAAATAATTGATTCCCTGGTCTTACATCTGAGAATGACCCAAAGATATCTTAATAGTTTGTTTGGTATCATAATTATCTGACAAATATAATTGTTACGATTTAACATAGCCCAGTTTAGTTTAAAAACTCGTACTCAAGTAACCGTAGCTGATTCAGTTGAGCTCGAAGGTAACCTTACAGTTAATAAAGGTGACAAACTGATTAACCCTTCATAAATGAATTCATCCTTCGCACTACAAGATGAACGGGAGCAAAGTTAACACAAATAGAGCAGAGTAGAAAGAATAATTCATACGTAAGGTGTATAACAGCACCATCTAGCGATTACTCGTATAACTACTATCGACTTTCTCTCACACACCAGTATCTGAAATGGCCGTACCGCAAACCGCAACAGATGGCGATTATTTTCCACTTGCTTAATAATTCATAGGTGGCGCCACATGCTCCCAACTTCTGAACTATATTTTATTTGAAATCTGAATGAAAAGTAAAGGGAATGGTGTTGTTTGGCCTTTTCCTCAAGAATCATTGAGCGGCCTTCATTTTAATTTGAAATTACTTTCACCACAAGACAAACAAATTTCAGGAAACTTAAAAACAACGCAGACAATCTCTTTGGTCGCCTGTCACTTACCAATTTGGAGTCAGACGAAGGTAAGTCGGTTAAGTAACGTTTTGTTTTAATGTAACAGTGAAAAGCTTGCCTTTTTTAATAAAAAATAATGACATTATTAAAGTATAAGTGCTCAGTATAATGATCTGCTAAATGAACATGATATCGCCCGTTCTATTTAACATGAAAGTTATTATAAGGTGTCTGAGAAATAAAAACAGAATAATTTACCAGGAAGAAAACAAAGCCGCACTCTGCGAACCATAATTAAATTATATATCAATCATACCGATAGTCAAGTGTGTGCTCCAAGGCTGGTTCATAAAAGAAATACACCGGCCATAGGTAATGACTGCCCACACTAATTAAGCACGTAGCGACCTAGAAGGCAGCATTACAATCGTTTACTCGATTCGCTGCTATTCTAGATAGTCTGTCATTAACGTTTTTATGAGAATATGTCACCGTATTAGGAGCAAGGGAGAATATTGGCGTGCGGGGCGCGCCGTATTGACAACTCAGTAGTAATGTCGTAATTGCACGCGACAGCTGACCGTTCTTTTACTAGGAAATCAACATTTAAATCATTTATCTCAAATCGGATTGCTTTAATCTCAGAAATAGCGGATACATCATGTTTAAAGAAGCTATTGAGCGCAATTTATTTATAGACGTAAACAAACATCGATCAAAGCTCGAGTTTTTCACGAAACCGATATCGCTAACGCTGTAGCCTAATTTATTACAGATGACAATTAACTGTGTGAAGCTAAAGAAACAATAAAGGCAGTGTTTGAAGGCGAATAAGTCGTGTTTTACGAAATATTTCGCGATGCCGGTGTTGCAAGAGAAATTGTACAAGACAAGCTGCTCGCCGCTCGCCTACTGGAGCGTAGGATTGGGAAAAAAGTTCTCACTTTCCCTGAACGTTGCCTAATAATTGAAAGTGGCGAAATTGTCTAGACTGTAAATTTAGACTAGGAAGGTATTTGGAACGCTAATTATTTAACGATTTACGTAACAAAACAAATAGTATCAGATTTATTATAACCAGGACCTATGTACTTTTGGAAATGTAAAAAGTAAAGTTATTTATTTGGACGTAATACTACGTGCTTATTGAAAAAAGCGAAAGTGGATTGTCCAGCGGCTTTGGCAGGTGGAAATCTGTAATCCAGTGGAGAAAGCGCTTAACTACCCATGTGTATCCACTTCAATATTCATTACTGATATTATCAATGCATATATCTTATTAAGGAATACTATTTATTACATACCCATGTAAATAAAACATTATTGAGATTAAATACATAGACCCTCGTTACCAAATGTAACCACCAAGTTTGGTTTATCACAGGATATAAAATACAGATATCTCAACCGCTAAGTTTAGAAAAATAATTTATGCAACGGTGCTTTTCATACAACGCAAGTGAAGACAACAATGTAATTTTTGGAAATTTGCTTAAGAATTCAGTAAAATTCAATGGTATTCTCTAGCAACGTCTCAGCTTAGTATAACTAAGTAAATATTTCTTATCCAATTATATGACATCCGCGCTTTTGCCTACTAGTGAGTTGCCTATAATTACATTTACATCATGGGCCATTCCTGCATTACTATTTACTTCCTTCCTATAAAAATTAGGTACCTACGATCATCAACGGTATTACTATCCAAAATTTACCAGTATTTACCGATATGTTTTGATTATAACATCTTCGATCAAAAACTAGATTGAATAAAAACCATTAGGTACTACCAAATGTATGTAGTTACCTATGTTAGCCATGTAGAATGTCAGGCACGTGTGCGATATACATACATACAAACATACAATCCTTATTTGCACCGGCTCTTGTCGTGCGGTGAATGGAAAATATTCGACTTATAAAAGTATACAAATTTTATACTCGATACGTTTATATTTACATTACACATGTGGTAGTCAAGGACAGTAAGATTACAATCATCAGTTTCGAAATTTAATTTGTTTGCTCTTCGCTTGTGTTTTCTTTTTGACTCTCTTCAATACTTTACTTTAAAAGTCCGATTTGTAATTTAGATTGTTCCGAAAACATGACGTATTCTGACGACATTAAAATACCCTTTATGGATAGTGACAACTATTTAAATAGTCGTATTAAAATAAAGAATGAGGTCAAGTGTAAGTCCATCTAAAAATAGTTTGGCCGTTGTCCGTGTTAGATCGCATTAATTGAGTTAGTTATAAATAATTTGTATCGCCTGCTTGGTTGTTGTGAGCGTGACTAAGATATCCTCTTACTTCACCAGGTAAAGCCAAGAATATAAATCAACTCCAAGAAATCAGATTCTTCTTTTCTCATAATTTCATTTATAAAATAAACCACGCAGTTTTCAGGATGCCTTGAAATGTCATCTTATAGAATGCAATATGTTAGGTTAATTTATTAATGACAATTCTCAAAACAAAAACTATTGGTTCAGAACTAATACAGTTTATGATTAATAAAATTATAGGAAACGCTACATTATTGTGCAAGATATTCGGGCAAACTATAGAGAAACCAAGGCTTTTTTTCTATCTGAGGAGGCTGGTAGATTCAAAATGATAATGCTTAGGTATGTGACTTGTTTAGCATATCCAGTATTTATACGACAGCGTTAATAATGTGTACAGCGATTATTATTACCTCACTTATTATAATAATGTATTCAGGCTTGGAGCTATAAATCTTTGCGCTAAGAATGCTGCTAACAATTATATTGTCTACGAGTAGGTATCCAGGCTAAATCAGCATGCTCCGATGCGTCGACCCGACGCCGCGGCCTGGTTGGCCACAATCGCAGAAAATCCTATTTGAGAGCCGCATTGACATGCTCGCTAACAGTTTTCTGCTCTATTTACCCGACTGAAATGTTTGATTGATGGAATCGCTAGTAACGCTAACCTAACCTAACACAACCCGAACTCGCAATTTGTGACAAAATGGACAATATATTTCACGCTCATTATCAACGAAATTCTAATGCTGCAATTAACAACGCCGGATGATTTTATAATGATTAAATAGAAACGAAAGACGAATTAAATAACTAAGAGATTGTTCCGAGCTTGGGAAGTGTTAATAATACTAATGACCCAGCAGTGCTTCAATGAGGTAGTTAGCAACAGACCCCTATACAAGCTTCTAACAGGCGCGCAAAGTATGACAGAAAACGATAGTGATGTAAGTGGATAGTTGTCAAACAGGAAACGGCGGGGCGCGCGTGGCAGCGATACGCCACACGCTTTGTACTGCGGCCTTCGGACGAAATGTGGAGCCAGCTTCGGCTGCGCCTGCGCTGCGGCATCACACACAAACGATGTGTAACCAGCCCCACAAACACTACTTCATTCATAAGATACTTTGCCAACGCCAACCAACACAGCGATCCGTGGACCATCCTTGGCATTTTTATCTCGCTAGTCGCTATGTAAGCCTATCGAAATTCTTCGAACGTTTCCGGATTGTTTTGTGCGCATGAGATCTTGTTATGACTGCCTTGTTTACTATCGGGCCGACAGAAAATCGTCGGGTGTCGATAAGGTTATCGGCGATAATTTCTTTTGCGCTGTAATTGTAAAGTTGCGGAACTGTCCGAATTAATTACTTAAACAAATGCTAGTGCTCGAGATTATTATCGGTATGATAATATTTGTCAATCGACGATGTCGGATTTAGTTAGCGTAACATGTCTGTCATTGCCTCAGTAATAATTGAATATGTTGAACCATAATGACTTGTCATGTAACATATTAATAAGTATGTACTTATAGTTCAATATATTGTATTAATAACCAATATTATATTGTCGTTCAATTATTTCGTGTTTTTCCTGCGAAGACTTGAGGAAAACACTAAATTTAAGTTCTGTAACAATAAAGTCTTTGTTGTTTGTCCAGAATAGGTAGATCATGCATTAGTAACTAAAATCTGTGTTGAATTACACAAAACATTAACTAGAACTTCAGCTTCGCTGGCAAATGACAGATGTGTTTATTTATAAATCGCATTGTACCCTCGAGAGAGTCTTAGGTCGAAAGCGCAAATGAGTTTTACCTTCGATGATGCTAAAATAGCTCTGTAGTTATACTCTCACCTTGCATTTGATTGACGATCGATCCCTTGTGCCAGATACTTGCTAACTGTGACTGCAAACAACTGTACTGTAAACACACTTTACGTGACATCTAGAAAACGCAATCTAAATACGTCAGACCACTTTTAATTTAAAGTTAATAACGTAAGTCGTCGTCGTGTTAATTAACGATGATTTGACAGAAGCACCGTCACGGTCAAAGCAATCGATCGTGAAACCGTCACTTATTAACTCAGAAGATTCCTTTCCAATAGGAATAGTTGATCTGATTGGCACGAGAGCGCTCCCGGCATGTTTCCACATTTTCGTAACTGCCGGAGGAAACAAATCGAGTTCGTGTTCGACATTTTGCGATCACTGCAGCAGTTAGATGACATTTTATAAAGAACGTGTCTAAGGAAAGGTCGGATTTGATTGTAGGCAGTCATTTGAATATCTCCCGTGTTATTATTACAAATTATGATGAATTAAGTCGTCTACATAGAGGCGGTTCTCACGCCGCAAAATTGTTTGACCTTGGCACGCAGTCTGTGTTCTTATGTTTATACATATATGATGTGTTCTATGGACGTTACTATTAAGCTACAAATTCAATTCAAATCAGTCAAATTTTAAAATGTTTGGATTCCTATTGATTAGGCGTTCGCTTCCGTTAGTTGCTGCTCTGTCCGAGGTAAACGAGACGCGTCCAAGGTTCGTTTTGAAATAGGATGGTACTTGACCGTCAGGATGAAAGTCAACAGTATTGCGCAACGCGCGCGCGCACAGAACTATGCTAATAAAGCATCTACGAGAAACATATTGGGACTTGATCATGACCCACATACATACCCACGTTCAAGGATTTCACATATTTGGCAGGCGATGATTTCAAAACAGAATATTTAAGGCGTTTAGCGTGTGACGGCGAGATGGCGGAGGCCACAACGTACTCGCTATAATAGATGAGAATTTTCTTTATGTTTTCTACTGACTCACATAAGTACTAGACTAGAAGTAAGATCACAATGCCTTAGGTGAAACGTCATTGGCCATCGTCATAACCGCAATTACCTAGTGCCGCGTCTTTTTAAAATATCTGGCCGCTGGACCGTTCAATCATGCATTGAAAGTTAGTACAAGTACGAGAAAATTTTTCACCAGGCCTTTCTACGGTAGCATTAGCCGGCTGTGTGTGCGTGCACGCACACGGCGCGCGCGCTGGTGTGCGCTTGCGTAGATCCGCGCTGCATAGGAAGGGGGCCGGCGCGGCGAGCGGCGCGCTGTTTTGTAATAGCGTTTTATTTCAAGGTCACACGAGCAGTTTTTAGAAAGTTACCTTACATGCATAATCTTTGATAAAAATCTTTACCATTTCTTTTACTCAAATTGGGTTTCGTAATTCTTGGATAATAATATTTATGTTAATGTTTACGCGGCGTGTGATGAAATTGTTGACGTCACGTTAATTCTCGGTCGTACTTTTAATTGATGGCTTAGTTGCGACATTTCCTCTACGTTTTCTAGAATCATGATCATTTTGTATTGCAGACTTATTTTTTTTAAATGAATTTATTCAAACTTCGTGAATAGCGCGTTTTCCATTCTCCAAAATCTACATCTACGAAGTTCACGTGCTAAGAGCTTAAGAAACAAAAACACATCGACCATAGAAACGCGTAACCCTGGAGTTACCGTAGAACCTCTAGCAGCTCCAATAAAACAAGAAACCACGTGCATTACTTTCCTTACCGCACATCGTGAAAGTGTTATACATAATGCCATACGCCGCGTTTCATCATCCGCCTTATGCGTTGAGCCGTGATCTTCCCTCGTCCGAAATGATGAAATTTCGACGACTGCCATTTCGGAGGCTTGCGTAACCGCTACGCTAAATTTTGCTGACAGTGAAAGTATACGAAAGGTTTTACGTAATGGGCCACGTAACGCGGCTTCGTTTTGATTTCCTTGCTTTTACGTTACATCTACAAGACGTTTCAAATTTATTCGGAATATTTCAGCAGATCGTGGGGATAATTTGACTGAACACATCTAAGGTAAAGGTTTTTTAATTGGAATTTTCGATTTAAAATGTAGACATATTTTTGATGTGGAGCTCGAATCTCCTTACTTGTAGGTAATTGCAAGTTTTGGGGTATTTTCAACAGCACCTTGGTCTGGAGGATGCTTGAACTTAGGTACTCTTTTTAGGGCTTCTAGTGACCACATAAATCTGCGCAAAGATTCTGCTCTCTTTTCAATATGTATTTAAACAATTGGATTTGTTAAAAATAGGATTTTCTTTTAAATTAATCCTTCATTGGCGAACGAAATAAATTGTGATAAACTAAGGTAAGTAGGTAAAGGGATGTTGGTGTTTAATATGTAATACTAATTATTTAGCAAATAACGGAGCAAATAACCAATCTGCAACTAATCTACATAGAGTCCATAAATAGGTCAGTGAAATTGATACAGAAAATCATATTGAAGCATTTGTTATGGAATAACATTAAGGTCCAATAGTTCAATGTAACATAATACTTAACGCAAGACATTTTTCGTGTTAACTAACCACACTGCTAAAGATTTTTGACATTGCCGATGATTTAAAAAATAACTTGTTAAGGTTTTTAGAACTTTGAAAACTATAGTTAAAAAATGAGACGAAAATAAAGCAAACAATGAAGAGAAAATTAAATTTTAAAAAGTCTAATTATTTTTAAAAAGTTCATTATTTGCACATCAAAAAAGTTACAATTGAATGATGCAATACAAATCGGGGATTCCAATTTACTCCTTAATATGAAATCATCTCATCTTGTTCATTACATGAGCGATGCGTGTGAATCGAAATCTTACCGTAAAAACATTCGCATATCGATATGCGGCTGGTCCAAGTCATATAGAGGAAACATTTTTATTATCTCACACGAAAGGTTATCTAACTCTCGTGCTGTCGTGATGCTTGGGTTCTCGAGACGAGTGATTTCCGGAAAGCAACACCTGACTCAATGAACCAACCCAGAACAGTGACTCACAAAAGAGCAATGGATTTTTAGCTAGGATAATAAAAGTTTTGAAAAATATTTTTCTTTCAGATCTTGCAACTAAATGGAAAAATAAATGTACACACAAACTTTAAAGCGTATTATGGAAAACCTATTTAGCGCTATGACTCGAGAGAAAAAGCAACAATTTGTTTACTCTACAGAAATTTTCAAGGTATTTATTCGCCAGGAAAGATTCTGCGGTAAACGTGTGAAATGATATTTAGATGTGCACATATAATATGTTTCTGCGCATAGTAACTCAAAAGAATTACTGGATTTAAATATAATATTAAGTAAGTACTTCTAAATACTTCAGAGTTTAAAACTGGGAATATTCCAATATACATAAGTAAGATATTTAAATATTGTTTGATAACATTTAGGAATTAGTTTTAAATTACCTCCCTTAAATGAAAATGATATTCGGTTCTTTATAAACGAAATTTTAGTTTATTTGCCATTGTCATTATGTTGTTGGCATCTATACTATGTTACTAACCGACACTAGTATAACTGTTCATACCAACCGTTTTGCTTCGCATCGCAAAAAATTCTATCGAAGCAACGATTCAGCAAACTGTGGTGTCGGGTAGCGAGCGGTCACAATGCAATCTCTGTCCCAATTTCAGAGTTATCAGGCAAGTCAAATATAAGCTACGCTAAATGTGCGGGTGCCGTAGATAAGCCGTGTATCTTGTGGACTAGTTTCCCCTTCGGCTTTGCCTAACATCTGTCCCTTGAGTGTTAATGTAAAAATACACGCCGTACACAAAGGTGTGGCGGAAATAGGAATGTCTTGTAGCGGTCACGTTTTAAAGGTCACAATTCACATAATTAAATCAAAATTAATATACCATCAATGTAAGTACATTACCATAAAAGTGAGAACCAAGGAAACACAATTGAATAAAGAAGATTCACACAATAATGATTGCCGACGATACACTAATATATAAACATTGTTTGAAAATTAACAACGCAAATGCGACTGGGATAAATAACAATCGTAACTACGCAGAATGTGTCGTAGGCCGTAGCCAAACCGCGGACTAAATACGAAATGTTCCTCTAAAATGGTAATTCTGGATATTGAATCATGCGAACGATAGGTACGGCCATAAACTGAGTCATGTAGTAATATGTATTGTTTAGTGACTTTCTATGGTCACGTAGAGTATGACTCTAAGTACAATTTTTAGCTACGGAGCGTGAAGGCAGTGGAACGAGATAGGGTGTGTTTCTCTATACTAAGTTGTAGGTTTCGTAAGGCTTCATTGTGAGCCGAGGCATTTACAGTTTCGTTTTAGATAATAAATTTACTTTGGTGCTGTGCTGATCCGTCTTCATTTGGTCTGGTAGATTATCTAAACGTTATTTATGATCGAAAAAAAACAGCAATTTTACGTGGATGACATTTTTTATTTATAAATGCGCCTCAGGCTATTTAAAAACAGCTTATAAATAAAAAAACACATTTCGCAATTTTAACTTAAATTTGATAAGAAATAAAAAACTTGAAATTTTTGGAGTATGAAATCGTTTTAAGCAAAGTATTTCCTAATTGGGTTTAATTATGAAACTAACGAAGACGAGTCATAACACAAAGGAAGAAGCCCTTACCGGTATGAAATTAACGCAGACCATTTTCATTAAAAATTCAGTCATAATAGTAACTGACCTACCCGCTGAATGGAATTTAGCTAAAAATATATCAGTGAGTGTTGCGAGCGCTTTCGTTCACGATCTCTTGGCTTCGGTACTCTCTATGAGTTTGTGTAGCGCCTGCGTTTGTAAGCGTGGCGACTATCCACGTGCGCATGCCTCGAATACAGAGTGGGGTATTGTGGGCTCCGTAGTGTGCGTGCGCCACACTAGTGCAACCCGCGCCCTACTCCGGATGCGAGTTCAGATTTGTACGGTTGTGAATGTACTAGCTAGACCAAATTGATAGTCTACGCTATCTGTGAGTACAGGCTGTTATACAACGCGTGGCGGTGTGCCAGCGGCCGTGTGTGCGTTATTGTTCGAAAGCCTTGAGGCCTTTAAGTTATTTTACAACTTGCTGGCGATCGAATTGCCTATAGACCTGCGAACAATCAGAATTTATGCATAGATGGGATCTTTACGGCCTCTATGACAACTGACGATAATTAATTTATCGCCGTGGTCAAGGTTCCGGGGATTAATATAGATTTATTGATGCCTACTTGACTTAAATGCATGCTCGCGTAATCAGGCATTGTTTGGAAATTGGTGCTAACTATCTAAGCGTAACAAATTCGAATAACTCACAGAAACTGCCAGTAAATCAATACCTATTAATTACTTAATTTATGGCATGAGTAAACAGCGTGTTAATGTAATGATATAAAACTGAGTTTACGCTAAATATGCTCATGTTTGTTCAGCTTATGAAAACGAGTAGAATTTAAAAATCCTTGTGGCGCTGGCGGTAATGATAGGCAACGCAATAGGAAGGGCCTGTCGAAAGCATTAGATTGTAAATAATAAATATTCAACGCAAGGGTAACCGCGTAATAAAACTAATAGACCAAAACATGTGGCCTTTCGAACACGTAAGGACATTAAATTAATATTATGAAAATATTATATTCGACTTTTCAATTTTATTGACACGATGGCCTTAAGAAAGTTGGTTTTAGATTTATGATTTCAAACTAAAACCAAATCGTTCCGAAATCGTCGAGTAAATTAAACATAATGTTGAATGAACTTAAACGGTTGCGAGTTCTGACTGAAATGAGCCGGGGGCTCGTTTGTATGCGTGAGCGTTTGAAAATCGAACGTCGAGCGTGCGTGTGCGCCGACGCCGATAACAATAAACTATTTCCGAAGTGACCCAGTTCGAACGTCCTTCAGTAATTTGTACCAGAACGGGAACAAGAAAGGGCCGGGAGCAAATTTTGACAGCAGCCGTTCAAAAGTTTATTGAACGTCGCCGACACAATAGCTTTTTGTACTGATGAGCTAACTGCCGCTTTTTGTTGTACTTCTAGTTTTATAACCCTAAAATAGACAGCCTTGAATTAAGTTCACTGTTAGAGAGGCACTAAAGCAGTTGAAGGAGAATCAGTTTTTTAATGAAATTGGAAATAGAAGGTAGGTAACGATATTGACAAGGTATCGCAGAAACTAAAAAAATTAAGTACGTAGTAGGTACTAACCGAATCGGAACTTCTATGTGTGTTAATGTTAATAGACGGCGACGGTCGCGCAAGTGTGGTAAGAGACCATTAAAATGTGATTTATATATGATTAAAGTTGACGAAAATGATGTTACTGGACCTCCATATGGAGCACCCTGATAGTTTGATGTTACTCAATTAGGTACATAGTTTTAATCAGCACCCAGTTCCGCCTGATAACAAATTTTAATTCAGTCCATTTTCACATCAAAAGAGTTAAGCTATTGTTACACATGCTCGTTACTATCACGAAAACATGCTACTATTGAGCAAATGCTACCTACTAACATGTGTGTACAGGACATACTACTACTGAGCATGCTTTTTAGTGGCATGCTCTCTAATAGCAGGCTCATTAACATGCTAGTAACGAGTATATGTATACAGTAGCTTTATGAAGACATTTTTTAAATAACTAGTCTTCACTCCCTTCGCTCCCATGAGCCATTAAGGTGATTTTCCACCGGCGAGGCAAGACGAGACGAGGCTAGGCGAGAGTTGAAATTTATGTGGAAAATTTGCAATCCTCTCCTAGCGCATCTTCGGTTGCGGTTGTGGTTGCCATACAAATTTCAATTCTCGCCTCGCCGGTGGAAAATCATCTTTGAAAAAATAAGTAAATAAATTTTGTATGACAGTTAACTGAAATTCCGGGATTTTACAAAATTCCCATCGGAATCCTCTTAAATTACATCGTGGTCTTCATTTATGTCGTATGAAATACATCAATGCATTTGATGATTTATAAACTTGTCGATAAAAAAGAGCCTCTGTATTATTCCAGAGATCCAGCCATGTATATACCCAATCCCATCTAAATCCGTCAGCTTTAGCATGAAGGAGTGACAACGCAAACACACGCGCGCACACACTCAAAAGCTTTCGTATAAATTTGGGTCATTTGCAGAAAATGTGCACCTTTAGTTTTTTTTTTTTTTTTAGGCTTATCTTACTCAGAATCATTTGGAATAGTTTCTGCGTTTGAACCTCACACGAAAAAATATGACCCAAATTTTCCATCTCAGTTCGTTTCATTTTTGTATGAATTATTTTTTATTTTTCTATGAACGTAACACACCTGAATAATATTTTTCCATATAAAAGTTTAGGACACTTGAAGTATGCATATATTTTTTGCAAATAACCCATTTATAATAGTTAATGGGATTCATTGAATAATAAGCTATAGGACGTTCTGTTTGAAACATTGGTCGTTCCGACGACTAAATTCGTAGTTCTGAGAAATGTTTACGTCGCCCCAGCTAGGAGTAAGTGCCGATTGCGACATTGAGCCGTTGGTTTTGCATTCGGGATTTTAGAACTGTTTGTGTTTCCAAGTTGTAAACCTAGATTTTAACATTAGTGTTTGGAAATATATGTGGGATATTCAAGCTTGGCGTTTTATTCGTTTGAACTTTTAACTCTCATTTAACCATTTGATTTCTGACCCAGTGAAGAATGTTCTTACATCATGTATCATAGTGTACATTTTCTTTACAGCCAATATATAAGTAACCACTACTCAAGGGTATTTTGTTACGTTAGAATAAGAATGTCTACATTAATACATAGCACAATTTTTTTAAACGTGGCCCATCTACATTATTATTTTTACACTCGGCTGTACCATAACTACTTATTTTAAGTACCTACACTCAGTTATATAAGGACTCCACGAATTTAATTCTTACTTCTAAAGTTCCATAACTTTTCCGTCTGTCTATAAGGCTAATTATTCTATAGGAACAAATACTGGTTTGAAATATTTCTAGAAGCAAATTCGTATTATAAACAGGTTGTATTAGAAGTTAAAGTTGTTAATTTCCATTTTTTTTTGAGAAATATGACAAATACTCATATATGCACAGTACCTATTTACTGAACTGCGTTGTTAACACATAACGCGATAAACACAAATATGTTTATTACCTTTATTAAAGTTTTTTTTCCTTTACAAGGTTCGTTTTAATGAGTAAGATAAATTCATCGTAACAACACTTAGTTTCCTGGAAACAGGTTGTGTTGGAATCATTACATGATCTAATGACAATAGCCAGCAATATATACTTAAAGTACATAGGTTTGTTTGCTAATAGCACATCCAGGTCAGATAGAGGGCCCTAAGATTACTGTTAATTAGTTTGTGCAAACTTTAGGAAAAGAACTAGTTCCGATCCACGTGTAAGCGATAGTGACAAGTAACGAATTTGCTCACAAAACAGACTCAATATATAACAATATAAGAAGTAATAGACAGGACAATAATAATATGAAAACATTTGATGAATAGCTTCACAATGTCGTTGAAGAAGTCAATAAAAACCACGCGGAAATAAAGGTTGCTACGAATATAATATCAATAACGATCAATTATAAATAACAGGCAATGTATAATTTACAACAAAATAATACGCATGCCATAGACAAATAGATACAGATAATTACCTACAACGATAGCGAATAATAAGAAAGATAAAAATTAAGATTAATAATTCAAGTTAGTAACCAGAATAGTGATTATCTTGAAACTGATATCACATTTACCGGAACTCGAAAACAAAGGAAGGTTAAAGCAAAATCAAAGCAAAAGAAAGCAAAATAAAATGTATCAAATTATGGTGCAAGTGACAAGCCGATTGTTAATTAATTCTTATGACTTTTCCAATTAGATTACATTCTTCATTAAGGTTAATCTTTCAACTAGCGTTATTATTACAAGAAAGGAAAAGATCGACCCAATTATTGATAAATTCTATGACTTTCTTGTAAAAAGCACTCTTCTCCAAATTATACATAAATTAATCTGCATGCGATTAACGACTCTTTTTTGGCATTATCATATATTTTATTATGTTTTTGTTAGGTAGAAGGTGAACGAAACTAGTAAGAAATAAAAATAAAGTAATTAAAAAACAGTTATTCTTATAAGAATCACGTTGATAAGACAAGTCTTAATCAAGTTAATATTAAATATTTATCTACTGTAGCCTAGGCAAGTCCGGCTGCAAGGTTTATTACAAGTAAGGTATCAAATATAGTATTGATAGTGGTAAATCTTATCAAATTGTTACTCGTGGCCATTGTCAGATTAAGAATATAATAATCAATAATGAAGGTTATGAGACAAATTATAAAAAT
The DNA here is from genome assembly GCF_025370935.1 of Choristoneura fumiferana. NCBI lineage: Eukaryota > Metazoa > Arthropoda > Insecta > Lepidoptera > Tortricidae > Choristoneura > Choristoneura fumiferana. Next base: position 5,652,083 of record NC_133489.1, read on the forward strand.
TGCTTTTCACGTACCATCAGCTAAATAAGTGGTCTATCAATTTTTAATCAAGTTCCTATCAAATGAATATGTCGCTGAAGTCGAACTTTGACACGTCTATTGCCATTATTGTTTTATGATATGCAACATGCAAACGATTAACAACTTTAGGGTGGTAGACCATATATTTGGCTGATGGTACATACGTCAAAAAAAAAAACAATTACTTAATTAAATCCTGGACTGATTTAAGAATTTACTTTAGATAAGTAGTACGTTTTTTAAATCAAACCAACTATTCAATTAAAAACCCATTGTTTGTTAGATTTAGTAGGTAGTGTAAATAATACAAATGATATAATTAGATATACGTCGCAAATATTTAAGCTGCATTAAAAACAGAACCAAGAGAGCAGCAAAAATGAAGAAGTTTTAGTTTGTGTTTTAAGATACGATGATTTCGTAACTACTAACGAAATGGGAAGAATATTTACAAGAATCCGCGCCACATGCACTTATATTCAGTTCCTTCGGGTTTTACTTTCAATCTTTTTGTAAATCAATCAACAAGTGTGATTTAGTTTAATTGTTGCTAAATATTGGACTTGGACATTTAAAAACCTACTCTATTAGCAGTATTTTTTAAGGAATGAAAATTATTTGCAACACGTTATAGGGTGTAGACCAAAGCTCTACATTCGAATGAATGAAGGATTTAAATTATTCGATTAATTTCTTGAGTTAATTTATTAACGTAGTTGCTTGTTTTATGGGTACTAAGGGGACTACTAAGAAATGTTAAATAATTATTAACACTACATGACATCCCTGCTTCGCATAGATAACATCATCATCATATCCGACTTATATTCGTCCCACTCCTGGGCACTGACTTCATGATGTTATCCTTCACTGAAAAGCCCATGCTAAGGGGCTGTTTCACCATCCATTGATTAGTGTTAACTGATGGTTAAATGCGATGCCGACTCACATTTAACCGTCAGTTAACACTAATCAATATATGTACTAACATTTCTTATCTAGTTGAATTTCTGCAATCTGTAACCCCTAAATTATCAACCCGGCTTATTACGTACGCAAAAAACAATTCACAACTTTGTTTTTATTTACTCGAGTTATGTGATCTAAATAAATCGTTCACTATCATCAAAAACAACTGACGCTTCGCGATCATAATCTAACGCAAAAATATGGTAGGCACCTAGTAGTTGTGTTGTTTAACGTTGTTAGTCGAGTCTGTGCCTTCATTGACACAGTTCTGGTTTATCTCAAAAACAGTATCATGCACGTTGTGTAATTCTACTACGATTACAACACTACTATCTACGGAGTCATTGTTTAGATATTAAATATAGATATGTCAATGTTTGCGGAACTTTCTTTGACAATAGCGAGACCTGTTTCATCAACGTGGCCTCACATCGGGATCAATAGATCATCTGGCGTTTAATTTAATATGACTATTTTATGCCCTAATATTAGTTACAACCTAATTAATATCATACACTCGCCAAATAGTTTAAAAAAAGTGTCATTGACATGCAAATAAATATTCTGAATAGGCACAGTATGTGTTTATCGAACAACATGCTACACCAGTTAAATAAATATCATATTACTTCACGAATTATGTAGAAGTTTCTTTAAAATACATAAGTATATAAATAAGTACATGCTTAATTAACTGTAGTGCTTAAATGAATTTCTACACCTTTGTTAATAATGTTTTCTTAGACTGTTTGAATTATTCTTTCTCTTCTTTTGAAATTTACACGTGTAGCCAAATTAAATTATGTTCTTTCAGCCATCGTAAACAATTACATTTTATAATATTGTTTTTTTCGTTTATGCTTTCATTAGCAACCGGTGCATTTGGAAATATGAAATGCGCGCGAAACTGAGCGTGGAAAAGCGGCGCGGGCGCAGCCTTACGCCGAGGCGGTTTCGCAAACCACCGTCTAATGTGAACCTATTAACCTATCCGCGAGGCTCAGAGGCGAAGGCGAGAGGCGGATGAGGCGGCGAGTAGTGCGTTCATTAGACGCAAGGTTGGACCGGCCATCCCACCCGACCCGACGCATACCCACACCAAAACCTCAAAATTAAAACCATGTTTACTTTACCTTGCCAACTGTAGTGCACTTCTATTCGCAATCTCATTGTAGAAATTCAGGAGTATGTTGCTGTCGAACATATTAGCACTGTATCACAGCCATATTTCTCACATAAAATAAGTAAATAAAATACGAACAATCCCCGAGCACCGTTTCACAGGATAACACAACGTCCGATCCTAGGCACGTCCGTGCGCGAGCGACGTCAAATCAAACTGGCCCGGTCAAAATGACGAAAGTGAAAACATCGCACGCACAAAAAAAAGTACGCGGCGCGGCTCAGTCCTTGCAGGCCACCTCTCGCGCCGGCTCTAGTGACACACTAACTGCGCGCGCGCGCATCGCCCGTCGCCTATATAATGAACCGCTCGCAGGCTCTAACTTCAAACGTTAGTCGACAGCACAAAAAGAAGATGCCTCACAACGGTAGCTAGGAAAGATTGAACACAAAGAATAACGACACGTGGGCGCGTGTGCGTGCGCGTGCGCGTGTCCGTGTGCGCAGAGATAGGCGGCCGCAGGAAACTCCGTTCTCTTCCACTAGGAAAGACCTTGGATTCAAACCGGCACGTTGCAAAGTGTACTGCCATCGCCTACGCCGCTGTTACCTACTTGACTCTGACGCTTCCACCTCAAACGATGCTTCCACATAAATTGCTCTCAATCTACATGATCCTGTAATTGATGCCATAAATATACTTTTCCTCGAGTCAATAAAGAGTGGTCTAAACTGTTGTTCTAGTTATTTGTTGACGAGCGATGCAGATTGCATTATTGTTTTACTAACCGGTGGTCGCTGAGCAAACACTATAATTACTACTGATGCTGTTGGTGATGCAATGAAAGTTGATAATGGCAATAGCAATGTGACACGTAGTTAACGTGGGTGGCCGGGAATTGGAGTTAGTGGCGCAATTTAAGCGAATAAAGCAGTTCCAGGCAATGCCGCTAAGACATTAGAAGGGCGTTGCAAATAAAAATAAATAACTTGTTACATAATTTAAAGGGTAAAAGTGGTTAAGCAGTTGTTACTTAAATTGGAATTAAGTTAGGTAAAAGTAAATGAAAGCGGATTATTGAAAAAGTTGCAACTTAATAGGTATCATGAAATCAATTAGTATCAAATTAGTATTTTCAGTGATGAAGTCTTCTAAATCTAAACTTATAATAGCGTAAACTTATTTAAAATGGATAAAGCAAAAAACTATTTAACCAATAATATTTAGCAAGTAAAACAGTCTAGATTTTATCCTGTCGAAGTATAAAGTTTCCACGGAATGCAGACAAAGATGCGGGCGATAGCGATGTTTAATTGACCGACTCATCAACGCCCAGCTCAAAACCCTGAAAGCTAAAATTTTGCATATAGGCTCCGTTTTATATGAGGACAAAGAATAAAGACGGACAATGGGAATTTCTCGTGGATTGTGGAATTCTGAAGCTGTGGTAGCTTAGTGGTTTGACCTATGGCTGACCAGTGGCCATCCTGGGGTTATGAATTCGTGCACGGACTCGCGCCACTAAGTTTTTAGGGGTTTATGTGCAAAATCACATTTAATTAACTAATTATTAATTTTAATTTTACCATGAGCTTTATGGCGGAGGAAAACATCGAGAAGAATTCTCACACATCTGCAAAGAAATTTAATGGTGTTTGTAAAGTTCCCAATCCGCACTGGGCTTGCTTAAGAACTAAGGGCCAAGCCTTGTCATTCTGAGACACAGTCTGCAGTGGGATGTAATAGGCCGACATGATGATATGAAATTCTGCGAAGGAGGCATGCAAACTAGTTAGTTGATCGTGAACTTAACATAATGATGATGAACGTGACAGTAGCAGTAGGCATTGACTAAATAATTATAAATACATTGACTACTTTTTTGATCATCTTTCCCATTTCATTATAAATCATCACAGACTTGATATTGCTAGCTATTAGTAAAAATTGTTTGAAGTTATTCAAATAATAGTAGTCATCGTTTTAACATAATTCTTGATACCAAATAATATTTAGTTTTTATTGTAATATTGCATATAAGAAATCAAAATTAAAATGTACCTATACAAGAAATTGCGATTAAGGAATTTGTTATTAGGCAGTGCTCAATGGTCGTGCAAAAAGCTCCGGTCTACTTCTCTTCTCCCAAAATAACTTTTTAAGTAGAACGCTCAATAAGTTACCCATTTAACTGCCGGTTTTTTAAATAACACAAACCAGTTACTTAATGTAAAGATGCGAGCTTGAGCCAGCTCTTAACGTAACAGCTTTCCACTTTCGTTTCCACAGTCATTGTCTATGGCAGATTGGATAATCGTGAATTTTATCCAACTTACATAAAGTCACTGTGAGAATCACCCGCTTTATTACCGCTTGTTGCACTCATTTATTTAATTCGCTTATGTTATTGAAACTTAGCTTTGTGGGAGGATCCCACATTAAGTTAACCCACTGATTGTCCGTTTGAGAGTCTGATGCTCAACCATTCCTCAATTTGTAACGCGGAAACATGATAGCCACAGATATTTCAATTTGATATTAATTGGAGACTGTCATAGCGGAGAACCATACATTTATCACTCTATTACTACAGGCCTTATGCGTTGCAGAACAATGGTCTATTCAGGGTTTTGCGAAGTATCTACGCAGTTACTAAATGCATGATTACCTGCAGTGAAATATTTCACAACAATCCGTCAGCCAAGTGAATGAATTAATCGGGTAAGGTCTGTTGCGACAAATTAGCATCCTGCGATGTTTCCTTTTTTGCTGCCTTTTCAACAATGTTCTCGAGACGAGCGTCAAGGTCTGTGAGACTTTGTTCTGTAGCATCTTCAGACAAATTGCCTATTGTAAATGTAAGAGTAGGTAGGTACTGCTTAGTGCTAATTTAGGTTAGTTAGGTAGGTGCGGCATAGAACATGCTTTACATCTAGAATGCAGCCGTATGCGTATCATATCCGAAATCGACGTAATTTTCACCGTTTCAATTTGAAATTCTTTGAGCCCGTGCCTTATTTCACGCTACACCTATCTTCATTGTTCTAAGTTCGTATGGTCTCTGAACCGAAAAACGGACCGTGAAATCGGGATGAAGTCATCCGCGAGGTTACGTTGCAAACTTTCGCGACCATTTCTCCGGGTGAAAGTTTACCGCTTTAAGTATATGCATTGTACTTTTTTGTCACTGCCAAATCACGATCTTTATCGTAAATCTTTATTCTGACATTTGCCACGCCTACGCTATTCGAAAGTTAACTGTTATTTCTGGTGTTGCGTAATTTTAAAGCGAACTAGATCATGTACCTAATGAATTTAAAATTTACTTTAAATGTATTTTTTTTTCAAGATACTAGGTATTGGTTTTACCCTTGGGTATTTATTTCTAAGTCTCATCATCTCATGGATGGAGATTGACTGCGGTAACCAAAACCGAATACATTTAACAGGTTTCAGAATTTTAAAAGATATATTTTCGATGGTCGTGCAATCGTGCTTTTATCACTTCCGTATTCGACCATAAATTAATAACGACTTTATCTAAATTTTAATTGGTTGGGTTTGAAGTATCGGCTCGGGTTATGTCATCGAGGTAGCATCGTGTACCATTTCGATTTGTTTCGGGCATCTCGACCACGCATGCGTGAAAGTGCCGCGGCCGGCGCATTGCATCCATACATCCGTCACGATCGGCCGTGGCTGCCATTTATTAATATTAAACGAAAATTCGTTATCCAAGTGGCCTTGAGCCGCGTTCCTTTCAGTTCTACTTAATGATGACAGTTGCTTGAAACGTGCTGCTTGTAAGCACCAACTCATTGACCGTATGGCGGTGGTCACGCCGCAAGGTTCCGCGGCAATGCGCGCTCGCTAATGGAGCCATGATCTACCGTCACGGCTCCCGAATCATTAACACCGAGCTGAACCCGTCGAAGAACTGATTACATTGCTCAACGCCATCGAAATAGTTATTTCATATCAAAGCACTCATAAATGAAAACTTTCGAAAGAAAATTCGTCATGGCAAGGGTTTTGTAATAGCGGTTATTGAAAGCGGCGCTCGTCGGCCGGCGGCGGACGTCGAAAGTGAGACCGAGAGGTTGCGCAGGCGCGTTACGAAGTTTTTATTGTCGGCTGCGCGCGAAATCACTTGAAAGTTGTATTGTCCTTGGATATTTCACTTCTTTATTTACTGCTTTACTGACACCCGAGCCGAAGTTCAGTCGCGGGTGACGCCAATTGTGCGCTTTGCCTATGTCGATAGGTACCTACTTGGTCCCCTTCACTGCAATCGCTATCTAGATTTCGTTGCGCGAGATGTGGCGAATGTTCCTTCACTAATAACGCTTTGAAACCACCGCTCTCAGGAGCAGGTAACGACAGCACCCACAACGCAACGCACATAAATACGCGTCTATAACCTTTACACTAATGCGTAATACAAAAACTATACCTACGTATATGCATCATTCTAGTATTTAAACGAAATATTGAGCAAGAAGATTCAAATCACATAATGAAAGGCCTTGCGACCTTTTAACAGAAAGAGAAAGAATTGAAAGTGATACCGTGAAAGTGGCGTGAAAGTCCCTGTAAATTTGTAATTCGCGCTTACCAAGGGACTTATTGGTTGGAACGGGTCACTCCCGGCGGGCCGGGGGGGTGCGCAGGCGCGGCGTTTCCTTGCTTGCGCCACTTCCCGCTTGCGACACGCTTCCTGCGGGAGAGCGCGAGGTCGCGTTGCACAACGTTATTGCCGCTTCTTTGTCACTGAATCCAGAACAATCCAGGGGTAGCACAGGGTGGCACTAAAGCACTGTAATCCGGATAAGCGCGAGCGCGGGTGCGCGGGTGTCGGCGCGACGGCACAGCGGGCCGCGGGCCGGGCGAGTGGCGCTCGCTCGGGCGCCGCTGTCGGTTGCGCCACACTCAGACTGGAAAGTAAAAGTGTCCGGTGCGGGGCGCGGCGCCACATTTCTCCCACTTTCGCTGGTGATTCACGCGACGTCAAGGTCGCTTCCCGTGCGCACCAGACGCTCCCGGTCCCGACGAAGCTGTGGTACGAGAAGTACTCGGAGCGTGGGCACGCGCTCCCACGGACAGCTGGTTTCAATCAAACTGCTATCTATTCCTGTGTGTAAATAAAAATCCGCGTCTCAAACTTTTCAACCGCATAAGAACATACTTATCATAATTGGAGCATTCTAAATTGCTGCAACTGTATTTAGGCACAGTGCGTCGATTATCGCCACATGTGGCGTGAGTACTATGAAGTACGCTGTGATTTGGGTCAACATAAAACATTTCGTCGATGTAATCATCAACGCAACATAGATATACACGCTATACGCGATGGACCGGAAAAGTCGTTAATTGATCAAGTTGAAATCATGATCCGAAACTGGTATTTATTTTAAGCAGATTGTATTTTAGTCAGCAACCTTGAATACTTACTTTTACAAAGAGTGAAAATACTCGTAGTGTATGTGAATACACTGCTATTGAAGTTCTCATCTCGTACCGCCTCCCTTGTAATATCAATACGATTAGTCAATTCCGCTAGTCTCCGCTCCGCTCCGCTCTACTCCTCTTCAATGGAAGCGTACCCTAAAAGAGAGATGTTTTTGTTTATGTACCTCTACTTCGTAACTTTTGGCTGACTACATTATACTCGTATTGTCGAATGCCCTCGAAGTCGTAATCGAATTCACTATCTCTTTATACCCATTCTCATTCCGTCTGACGGAAATAAATTATGGTTGTGGAATGGTCATCAATGGTCGCTTGGTAAACTAAAACTTTTAAAATACCTTGAGCAGCTATTTCTAGAACTGTTCTGACGAATACTAGGCTAGGGAAAGTAATTTTCAAAATCCTTTTGTCTATGCCTAAGTGGGAATCCCCATATCTATAGAAGGTGGGTTGGTACTTGGCACTATCGTGAGGAGTTGACTACGGGAGTTGACAAGTAAGATATGTACAGATCGATTCACGAGAGCTGGCACGAATGGATTTAATGAGTGAATGAAAGTATACTTAAATATAAAATTGTCATGCGTCTGTAATTTTCCTAGATATCTAAGTGACTACTTTCGTTCAATCCATTCGTGCCAGTTCTTGTGAATCGATCTGTACCTACGCTTACATTGATATGCAAATTGATGAACGTTTCATTACCTACTTAAATTAAAGGGGCTTGATTTAATTCCACTGTACCACTAATATATAAAATGCGAAAGTTTGTAAGTCTGTTTGTTTGTTTGTTACTTCATCGCGTCTAAGCCGCTGAACCAATTTAGATGAAATTCGGTATACAGATTGTTTGAGTCCCGGGTTACGACATAGGGTAGTTTTTATCCCGGAAAATTGCATAGATAGGGATAGTGAAAACCGAACTCTGCGCCGACGGAGTCGCGGGATACGGCTAGTAATATTTTTGTATGAGTTTTGTAGTTTTTATCCCGGAAAATTGCATAGTTCCCGCGGGATAGCAATAACCGAGTTATACGCGGACGGAGTCGCGGGAAGCGGCTAGTCTAGTCTATATTCTCTATATTTTAAAAGTCCACCATCTAGTTCATCTCAAAATGTTAGGTATCAAGATAAAATGTAAACTACTCTTTTCCGTTTACTTTAGGTACTCTCAGAAATGTAATTTTTTTTTAATATTATCATGCGATCAGTCGGGACTATGAGCAGATGAGTTGCGTGATATGGCGTGTAGAATTGACTCCCCAGCGAGAGACCGCTCTATCTGTGGCTGAATCTTCATATTAGTTGATCCAGTTCTAGGATTCTGCGCCTCTTAAGACGTCTTATCTGGTCAGGCTCAGTGAGTAACCTGAGAAATGTAAATAGCTCAACATTAAGTAACGACAAGTAATTATCCTTCTACTACTACTATTTTTTTTTTGTCTAGATCGAGTATTATTATCGTGCTACCTCTTAAATAGGTAGGTATGCAGTCTTAGCCAGTTTTTTTCTCAATATAATGACATCAGAGTCTTACCTGTAACATTCGAGTACAAAACATTAGTCTGTGGTCTGTCCAGGGATCCCTATAGTATCTTACCGTCCAGTCTAGTAAAATACATTTACTGAGTTCTTACAAACAAAAGATAGGTACAAGTTTTTTTTGCTTACTATACCTACTTTTTGTTAATTGCACTTTCATTGACGACCGGATGGCCAAATGGTGAGAGAATCTGACAACGAAGCTTGAGGTCCCGGGTTCGATTCCCGGCCGGGGCGGGGCAGATATTTGTATGAATAATACGAATGTTTCTTCTCGGGTCTTGGATGTTTAATATGGATTTAAGTATGTATTTATCTATTTAGGTATGTTTATTCGTTGTCTTGTATCCAAAGTACAAGCTTTGCTTAGTTTGAGACTAGGTCAATTGGTGTCAAGTGTCCCATGATATTTATTATTATTATTATTGCCATATAACCTACATACGTATTTATACCAAATTTCAAGACAGTCAAACCCCTGAAAGTAGGTCAAAATTAACTTCATAGTCATCGTCATCATCATCATTATCAGCTTCCACTGCAGTTGGACATGGGTGCGCCAAAGTTCGCATACTCTATGCTGTGTTAAAAATAAAGTTGTGTTAAATACTTGTGATGTATACATATCATCATCATCATCATCCCAGCCTATATACGTCCCACTGCAGGGCACAGGCTCCCCTCAGAGTGAGAGGGCTTGGCTATGTATACATATAATTTAATAATATTGTAAATCTGTTAAAAAAATATACCTCGTTGAGTTTCTTGCCTGATTCTTCTCAACAGAGGTTTTTCCGAACCGGTGGTAGATTTTTTTTGACATTGATAAGTGCTTGTTATAGCCTAAATTGAATAAAGATATTTTGACTTTGACTTTGACTTTGACTAGTCATACCGTAATTTTTGTCCGAATCATCGTTTGTCAGATTTTTTTCCCACTGAAACCTTAAATCTCCTATAGAAAACTATAGGTTGGGCTAGGTTTATTTTATAACAATTCTGAACAATCATTAGATTCAGAGAAAAAAGAGTTATGACAAATGATCATTCTGACAAACATTTCATTCGGACTTCCAATAAGTATATGAGCCGGTATGGACCCGTTGGGCATACATAGGCTTCCCTTATAGGCTTCCAGCTGTTTCGATTGGAAGCGACTTGCATTCATCATAAATAAGTATGACGACGACATATACGACGTATACGACGCGAGGTAGCTTGTGAAAAATGTGTTGTCACACAAAAAAAACTTGAGAATCAAAACCTATAGGGTAAACTTACTGTTGACATAAAATATGAAATTTGTTTTTTTTAAAGGAAAATTAAAAACAAATATAAAAAAGCAAATTTAAAGAGAAAATATGCCGATAATCTTTATTTTTTTTCTAGAAATAGGTACTGAAAAATACTTTTTTCTGCTTGCTTTTAATTTGTGTACACTTGGCTGGCCAGTTTTCTTAAAAGTAAGTACTTTGTGATGTTAATATCTGACAGAGTCCAGCCCATAGTGTTAATTTGTATATTGCACGTGATCGCAAGAGACAGCATTTTAATTGATACAAAGTGAAATTAATTGTATTTCGCTCAGAAACGACATACATATGTGAATTGGGATATGTTGTAAGCGTATTTTTAACCCCCGGCGCAAAAAGAGGGATGTTATAAGTTTGACCGCTATGTGTGTTTGTGTGTCTGTCTTGGACACCGTAGCTCTTAAACGGGTGGACCGATTTGAATGCGGTTTTTTTTTTAAAGCAGGTATTCTAGCGATGGTTCTTAGACATGTTTTACTAAACGATTCAGCCGTTTTTGAGATATTGATCTTTGAAATGACAAAGTCGGGGGTTTTCCAGCATTTTAAGTCTTTCTGCGTGACGTAGGAACTAACATACGTCTTGGTTTGAATGCAAACAACCATTAAACATCGAGCTAGTATGCAAAAGCAAAAACAAGTCCTTGTCGTGGAGGTAAAAGGTAAAAAAAAAACAGAAATAAGTATCGTCTCAGAAACTGCGGGGTTACTACGAAATTCGAAAATCGAAATTCGTATCGTACCGTCCCTCTCACTCTTGTGTTAAATAATATTAGAGTTAGCGGGACGGCAAGATACGAAGTTCGAATTTTGCACTTCGTAGTATAGGGCCTGAATCGCATACCACGTGATGTGTACACAGTAGGTATTTCTATCAACACTTATTTGCATTGAGTTCACAAACGCCAAACCAATAGCTTTACCAATAAGCGTTCGGTAAAAAGATTATCATATTACAGTAATTAAATAATACTAGCCATTACCCACGGCGTCACCCGCCTGAATCAACAGGTCTGGCAGTAGAATTAAAATTACAGGATTTAACTAAATTCCCATTATTATAACGGTTTAAACTTTCGTGATTCTCACTCATAGTCAATATACCACAAACGGGACTTATCACGCTATTATTACACAAGTAGTATTTACCTCGACGTTTCGGCAACGTTACAGTTGCCGTGGTCACGAGTAGACTGAAGTGTGGGGTGTCAAGTCTGTCTGTCTGATAGGGTGACTAATAAAAGTGACCAAGTGCGGGTAGTTCGTGATACGAGTGCCGGCACTATTAGTGATCAAGTGCGGGTAGTTCGAAGAACTCGCGTTGCTAGGCAGACTTGACACCCCACACTTCAGTCTACTCGTGACCACGGCAACTGTAACGTTGCCGAAACGTCGAGGTAAATACTACTTGTGTAATAATAGCGTGATAAGTTCCGTTTGTGGTATATTTTCCCACTTATTTTTTTTAAAGTTCTCTATGAAAGTAGTACTCGCAGTCGCACCTGTCAGCGTGGCGAAATAGGGCCCTGAAGGGTTCGAGTGGCTCAACCCTGCCACTGCTGCTGTGGCCTGAGTGGTTACAGCGCTACACTACTTGTAGTCCAGATAGACAGCGAGGTTCCCAATTTTTCTCATATGTAGACCACTTTCAAAGTTTTACTGTTTTCGGTAGACCCGCCTGCTGCTACTTTTGCACTGTATTACCGAATCCCCCGTTATTTTTAGGAGCTTCACCTGGACCACTTTGGGAACCTCTGAGATAGATCCTGCGCAAGGTGTCGGCAATCCTTATATAGATCCTTTATATTGTATGCGACGGCGGTGGAGCGGCATTGAAAGTTGGCATCACGTTACGTAACTGTAGGAGCGTATCAGGTGTCGACCGCCGCACGTGGCCTCTCGCTGTACAATACAATATGCACCACAGATCTGTGTGTAATTGTAAAACTTTATGTGCTACTAGCTGTTGCCCGCGACTCCGTCCGCGTAGAATTTGTTTATCGTTATCCCGCGAGAACAATGCAATTTTCCGCGATAAAAAATATGCTATGTAAGGCAATACAGACAGGGTATACAGCTAGTTTAATCCCGGGCCTTTCTTCGGCGCTTATATCGAATTTCATTAAATTGGTTCAGCGGTTTACACGTGAAGAGGTAACAGACAAACAAATAAACTTACAAACTTTCGCATTTATACTGTTAGTGAGAGCCTTTAAGGGTAGCTTTTAAATGCGGCTTTGCTGAATTTTATCAATAGACCAAGAAAGCATTGAATGGTTTTCTTTCAGGTTCTGATGATGAATCAGTCAGATTGGCATTGAAACTCTAGGACAGAACAACGTATCCTAGGCGTAAAAAAGGCTTGTTAAAATGAACTGAGGGTGTACATCATCATTAGGGCCCGGAATTTTGCGTGCGGCTATTAACAGACTGTAGGGAGAGAGCACCGCTTTTTATCGATGTTATCGATATATCGACATTTTTTAAAATTCAAGTTTTTACTGTATGAAACCTCAAACTTTCCGATGTTACGTATTATCAGCGGTCAATAATGAAAATGCTTAATTCGTTTAAATTGCTTTATTGAAATCACTATACTTAATTACGAATACCTTTATATTTAATAACTTGAGAAAAGATCCATCTGAGACCACTTAACGTTAGGTAGCTTGTTTGCCTACCCTTTGATAAAATAATAGAGAAAATATTAATTTGTATTTCTTCAGTTCTTACCATAGCCAATATAAAGTATTTTATAATAATATTTATTCAAGAAAAAATATATTTACAATTATGTATTAAAGTTACGACTGAGCTAACAGTTGTCGATTTCGTATTTCAAGTATATTTCATTGTTAAGCGGCAATTACACTGCGTCGTTCACCTAATGCGGTCGCCGAATTTGTTTCAAACTACTTCGGCGAACGACCGTCGCCTTTACATTAGTCTGTCCGTCTACTGCGGCGGCCATATTAAGGTGGCAGCTGTCGCTAGCCGAATGCGGCCGACTACGGTCGAACGCCTCAGTGTAATTGCCGCTTTAATTTCAGTATCGATAACATCGATAAAAAGCGGTGCTCTCTCCCTACAATCTGTCAATAGCCGCAAGCAAAATTTCGGGCGCTAATCATCATCATCATATCAGCCGTAGGACGTCCACTGTTGGAGATAGGAGGCCTCCCCAGTACACGTACTAGTGGACGCCCTACACTGCGCATACTAAGGATTAGGGTGTATTATACATTAATCAAACTTATGTCAAATGTATTAGGTTAAATTTATTTTTAAATATTGCACTTGACAGTGAAAAAATGATATAAATTAATAATATAACGTTTAATGTTTATCACAATATAATTGTTTATTGTTTGTTTGGGCTGAAAACGGGACAGTATAAACAATCCTACTTCCTACTTAATATTATAAATAAGAAAGTTTGTGAGTGAGTGAGTGAGTGAGTGAGTGAGTATGTTTGTTACTTCTTCACGCTGAAACGGCTGGACGGATTTGGATGAAATTTGGCGAAAAGTTAGTTTATAACCTGGATTAAAACATATGATACTTTTTATCCCGATATTCTCACGGGATAAGGATAAAATCTCGAAATAACATCCGCTGGGCTTAGAGTCATGAAATTTGGTATGTAGGTAGTTGGACGTCTGGAATAACACATAGGTGACTTTTTGACCCGATACTCCCACGGGATACCTAGGGATAAAATCTTGAAATAACAACCGCTGGGCTTAGAGCCATGAAATTTAGTATGTAGGTAGGTGGAATAACACATAGGCTACTTTTTATCCCGATATTCCCACGGGATAGGGATAAAATCTTGAAATAATAACCGCTGAGCTTAGAGTCATTAAATTTGGTATGTAGGTAGCTGGATGTCTAGAAAAACACATAGACACAAACGCTATTTTTTATCCCGATATTCCCACGGGATAGTTTTGTAACTAAGGGACCAAATACGTCCCTGTATTATTTTTATTATTATTTTGTATTTTTTTTAATTTTATACTGTAGTTTTTAAGTATTTTATTTGTAATTATTTTATTTTGAAAAAATGACTTTCTGCCAAGTTGATGGCCTTTCCGGAAGCGCTGGTAGTTTAAAAAATGACGTGTAAGAGTGCCCATTGCGGCCTATTTACTGAATAAATTATTTGAATTTGGATTTGGAAAGGGAAAAAAATTGAAATTTCAGCACTGGGTTTAGTCTTGAATTTTGTACAGTTATTCACAACAAAACCTCAATGAAGACCAGGATATAAATTTTGGAAATTTCCAGGGGAATTTTGTAAAATCCCAAAAATTTCAATTGCAACTACCAGACCGAATAGTTTACGCGTGCGAAGCCGCGGGTAAAAGCTAGTTATTGATAAATTATTTAAGTTCTAAATATCATAGTACTGAGAATATTTTAACTTAAATACCTACTACAAATAAAGCGGGATGAATATTTTTAAAGAAAGACAGTCGGTGTTGTAAAATTCCTATTCCAAAGAAATATTAGTTTTGTTTTAGGATGTTATCGGTAGTGGGTGTTTGTAACGCAATGATTCACAATGCGTCAGAAATATGGTTTAGGATATTACATACTATGGTGTAGGTACGTGCGGGATTCATTGTCCCGGAAAAATGATTTTGGACAGTAAAATAATAATAAACATAAACCACATTATTGTCGAACCTTCCATGAAAACATACGTGACGAATTAGATATTGTGGATGTTGAGTTATTTTATTTATTTTAGCTTGCCTTTGTTTATTTCCTACATTTAAAAACCTATTCTGGGGGATGATTTTTGGTACGAGAAATGTACTGTCAAGACGCACGGCAGTGTGTCAAGTCAACGTTAAAAAAAGTGTGTATATGTGTGTATGTATTAGGTCCGATGCGTGGTTGTATTGTATTGTACCATGGCAAGAGAGCTAGTAAGAGGTTTGCCCAAAAAGCCTATTTTTACCTTAGTGTTATTGAATTGGGAAAAACAAAATTAAAACGTCTCACGGCAGCAAAAGGTGGTAAGTACCAGGAAAACTGGCTATGATAAGTAGAGGTCTGTAAGAAAAGCCTGTTTTTGAATTTATAAAAACATAACAATATTTCTGGAAAGACTCATTTTATTAAATAGTACATTACTGCAGAGGCCGGGAAAGAAAGGCTTGCAGGCCAAGTATGTATATGTAGAGGGCCGAGCGAAGCGAGGCTGGATAGGTATACGAGGCTGACATGTTCTTTCACACCGAGGCTTGTATAGTGCTTTTATGAAACATGCACTAAAAAAAATAAAAACTCTTATAAATATTTTTTTTATTCATAAGACAACTAAAATTGTACCAGAATCAAATTATAACTATCATTTATATAAGTGTTTATTTCTTTCTAACATGAATTTTTAAAACGTTAAATATATAAATATAAAACATGTAGATATTACGGACTGCAAAAAGAAAAAATCACGTATCACGTTTCTAAAACTTTTGAAATGCCAATGGTACTTACTTGCAAAATGGCTAAAGCCCAAGTCTAGTAAATCAAAAAAAAAGACATTGACACGTAAATTTTTCTTGGCATAGCTTTTTTTATAGTATTTTCTGTTCGGCTTTTAGGGCCATATACACGAACTGCAGCCCTTTGTATTTTATAGAATATTCATAGTCATGTGAATTTATTCAGTAACTGATAAATGAACCATAGAAATTCAGATTATTAATTTTAAGCCTTTATTTGACGTTTTGCATTGAAACAAAAGACTGTTGTCTTGCAGGCCTAGGCCTGCAACAGTATATTTTGAAGCCTGTTTTATGGATCACAACATAAACATTACATAGCATGTTTGAGAAAAATGTATTGTATTAAAAATATAAGGTGGCCGGTTGAAGTAGAAACATTATTAATGTAACAATTTTATTTTTAGTTTAAGTTACCTTAATTAAAGCATAATTCGCATACCTACTTAAGAAAACTTGTTTATACTACTTAATACCTATTTTGGTATAAGCAAAATACAAGTTTTTTAAGTCAACCAGTGGGTCAGTAATTCGAGAAACACAGAAGTAAATTGATGATATCATTAGACTACAAAATAAATTAGAAAATTAATTTTGTATACAAATTATACGAATTTCACTCTTAAACGACTAATAATTCTCAAGCACGATTTTAAGGAAAATTTGCACTTTAAATTCAAATATTTAGCAAACAGATCACTGAATAGAAAAATCGTCTTAGCAAACCCCAATTGTTTTAAAATACCAATCCAATGATACCCCACACTATGGGGTTAGTCAAGAAAAAAAAATCACCCCCACTTTACGTCTATAGGAGGTGCAATTTTTTTTTTCTATTTCACTACTTTGTCGGCGTGACTGATATGTTATATTCATGCCAAATTACAGCTTTCTAGTACCTAAATACGAACGGTCTCTGAGCTTAGCCGCGGATACACAGATAGACAGACATGGCGAAACTATAAGGGTTCCTAGTTGACTACGGACCCCTAAAAAACTATCCTTGTGCTTTCCTGAGACTCACACTATCTGCCGTTTTCTCACTCACTCACTTTTTATATGAAGATTTTTTAACCAAATGTTTTCAGTTTTCCGCACTTTTATTATAACATTTTTTAAAACATATCAATAATTATTATAACTAAAAATTATAAATAGTTGCAAAGTTCAAATTAAAATGTATGTGTGCATGTATGTTTAGGTTTCATAATTTGCATTCTTACCTTTTTAGTCCATTTTTCAGTTTCAATTTAACTGAAAATATACTAAATAATGTTAATTCGGTTACTCGTTGATGTAATAATCTGGCAATGAATTTCTGGTGGTCGAACCAGCATCGTCTCCGCAAGACAGAATCTTCAATGGTTAATGGCATCGACGTGAAACTTGGTACAGATATATAGAGTTTGGATGACAATGCAAGTGTAATCAACCAAAAGTAGAGCCAGCAAAAGAAACTAGTAAAATAATTCTTAGTACTTACATAAATAGAAGTAGATAGATTGATTATAGTGTAGATCGGGTTATTGTAAGTCAGGAAAATTGAATGCGACGTGTGTTATGGTAATATTTAAATTATGCGGTGAATGCCTATGTTAGAATGCTGGCGTCTTGCCATCTTCGACCGTCGATCTACATAATACGGCTTTTGTTTAATACTTATTGCACAAATGAAGCACCAGGAAATGCCATAACCATAAAGAACGATCGAACTAGACAAACCATGGCATACTGTGAAATCTTTTCTCAATAAATGATATTGCTATCTTAAATGCCTGACAAGGCAAATCAGTACAGTACTCACTGTGACAACGTCTACTTTTCCAAAAAACAATCTTAATTTGATTGCTTAGAAACGATATCTCTTGTCCGGTGAGCGGTTAGTTCCAAAGGAATGCCGAAAAAGTTTGAGGCTTACGGCATAGATGTCGCTAGCGTCGCTGCTTAAGTGACTAAGTAAGAACACAAGCTGAGATATGAGGTGCATAGGGAAATTCGTGGTACCGTTGACCATCAGTCGGTATTAATTATGGGTTCGATAGTGATGGTCTTATTTTTCTGTTTTCTGTGCAGATATATTTCAGTTGTATTTCAACGTTCTATGGGTTCAAACGGTTTTATTGTATGTGTACCAAATATGTCCAGGGAGTGTTTAGCGATTTCTCATGCGCTATCACTGTACTACAGGCCTAATTACCGTACATACTGGCAAAAATAAAACAATTTCTTTTAATTAAAGGAGCTGGAATATTTGAACACATCCACATAGTTTTTAAACGCATATATAGCAAAGCTTCAGCATAAGCTGGAGCAGAGGCATTGCTTAACGCACTCGGAAATCGCAAACTTTTTTTTTTTCGACTGGATGGCAAACGAGCAAGTGGGTCTCCTGTTGGTAAGAGATCACCACCGCCCATAGACACCTGCAACACCAGGGGGATTGCAGATGCGTTGCCCCCTTAGAGGCCTAAGATGGGATACCTCAAGTGTCAGTAATTTCACCGGCTGTCTTACTCTCCACGCCGAAACACAACAGTGCAAGCACTGCTGCTTCACGCCAGGATTAGCGAATAAGATGGTGGTAGCAATCCGGGCGGACCTTGCACAAGGTCCTACCACCTGTAAAACTACTTGTTTTCACTACTTCTTTCTATCCCGTGGTTTAAGATGAGGATAGAAAGAGATGGTGAATGGGATCGCGCGCGAGCGCCGCTCATTAACTACTAAGTTTGCCTATTAAAGACAGTCAGATGGTAATACGAGTATTAACGAAGCAGAATCTCTGAAAAAAAAACTTTATATAAATTGGGAGCATCAAAGTTCGCATAGGTACTTTTCACAGTATGAACTGTACGAAAAAAAAAACATTTCTCCGAATCATCGCTTGTCATATTTTTTCCCCAGTGAAACCTTACATTTTTCTGATATTTTTAAATTGCTATTCTATTGAAAACAATAGGTTAGGTTAGTTTTGTTTAATAACAATTCTGAACAATTGTTGAATTCAGACAAAAAAGAGTTATGACAAACGATCATTCTGACAAACATTGCATTCGGACTTTCAACAAGATATGTGCGCCGATATGGACCCGTTTGAGGCCAATGTCTGCCTGTCTGTATGTCTGCGGCATTGTAGCTCTCTCTAGATTTTGCAGTGTTTTTTTACGTGAAAGCGAAATTCCTTGCGGTACTATCCCACTAATATTATAAATGCGAAAGTTTGTAAGTCTGTTTGTTTGTTTATCTTTTTGTTTGTTACTTTATCACGTCTAAACCACTGAACTGATTTAGATGAAATTCGGTATACAGATACTTTGAGTCCCGGAGAAGGACATGGATAGTTTTTATCCCGGAAAATTGCATAGTTCCCGCGGGATAGCGATAAACGAATTCTGCGCGGACGCAGCGCGGCGGTATACGGTTAGTGTTTGATAAAAATCGGTTCGCAGTTTGTAATGACGATTTTAAAATATGTTATCTTTCGTTTAGTTTTTAAAATAAAACCGATTACACGTCACCAGTAAACTAAATACATTTTAGAGCTACTGCATTGATAACCCTTCTTGGACTTATCATATAACTCTCTCCTTCTAATGTAGGTAACCTAATTCGGTAAGCATAGTGCGTAGTAAATACACGCTTACTGTATTAATGAAAGCCGGTTGTACCAAAGAATATCATCACCATCAGCTTACAGCAAGTCACTGCTAGACATGCCTCCCCCGATGAGCGCCATTATTGCGCCCTGTCCTCGACTCGACGCATCCAGCTTCCACCAGCAGCGTTTTGCAGATCGACACTACACCTACATCTGGATTTGCCGAGACGCGGTCTCCACTCCAGAACTTGTTTGCTCCGCCGGTTGTCGGTTCTTCAGCAGATGGAAAAAAGGGTAAAACCTGCCAAGAGCGTGTCGGACACGCCCAAAATAGAGTTCCGTAGCCATTAAGAAAAAATTAAGTAATATTTTTCTAAGGATTTCGTATTTTATACGGAATCTTTCAAGTTTATTTTATACCTTAGGCTGCTATTTACTTTAAACTACTAATAATTTTCAAGCAAATTTAACCGTTATAGTTTTCCTTGAAAGTTTGATATACTTACTACCATCCTGAATTTTTTCAAATTTTTCCACCCACCGGTTTAGATTTTAGAGGGGGGGGGACGCTCGATTTTCATGAAAATTTGCACTTTAAAGTTGAATATTTCACAAACAAATCACTGAATCGAAAAATCGTCTTTGCAAACCCCTAATGGTTATAAAAGACCTATCCAACAATACCCCACGCTATAGGGTTGGATGAGAAAAAAAAATCACCCACACTACGTCTATGGGAGCATGCGAGGTACCCCAAAAAAAAATTTTTTTTTTATTGTACCATTTTGTCGGCATAGTTTACATATATATCCATGCAAAATTACAGCTTTCTAGCATTGATAGTCCCTGAGCAAAGCCGCGGATGGACGGACAGACAAACAGACAGACATACAGACAGACATGGCGAAACTATAAGGGTTCCGTTTTTGCCATTTTGGCTCCGGAACCCTAAAAAGGGTAAAAACGGAAACCTTATTACTAAGACTTCGCTGTCCGTCCGTCCGTTAGTCCGTTAGTTCGTCCGTCCGTCTGTCACCAGGTATCTCATGAACAGTGATAGTTAGACAGTTGAAATTTTCTCAGATTATGTATAACTGTGGCCGCTATAACAACAATACTAAAAACAGAATAAAATAAATATTTAAGGGGGCATGCATACAACTAACGTGATTTTTTTGCCGTTTTTGCTAATATCTGTATTCTCTCTGTCTGTATAGATGGTACGGAACCCTTCGTGCGCGAGTCCGACTCGCACTTGGCCGGTTTTTACCAACGCTCTGACACTCATGATCGAACTCACTGTCTCTTTCTACCCTTTGAAAGGGAGAAGTGGTGAAAACGATCGTGATTGCAAGCGCGTTAGAATAAGGCCTTGCACAATAAACAATTAAATATCAAATACATTCAATAGGCCGACACCGATTTACGTTTATCACGAATACACTCCATAGATAGCGCGAAGAAAAGTGTGTCACATTCTTCAGCGTGGCGTTACAAAACCATGATAATCCCGGGAATCGAACGCCTATCATTCAGTCGAGATTTTGGGTATTGCGCAATCGGGAAACGGTTAAGTATTTTCTATTTGAAAAGTGGTTTTCTAGTGATGGTTCTCAGATATATTTCATTAAAATCGGTTTAGCCGTTTTTGAGATATTGAACTTTGAAGTGACAAAGTCGAGAGGTTTTACAACTCATTGTTGGTTAGGTTATCATTAAATTAAATGTATTCAGATAAAAACTCAAAACGTATTTTTGGGTTCAATTTATATACCAATGAAACTCTAGTGGCTCTTATTTTCTTTTGTCTACTATATTATATAAAAATGTATAGTAAGTGCTATCCCAGGGTTGATAAGTATCAAAATGTATGGAACTGTTATTCATAAATCATAACACAAGAACAACTATTTAGATTCTTAACCTTAGAACAAGCAAGCGGCCCTTAGAGGTTAGCAAAATTTATATGACAGCGTACCATAGTGGACAGTTTTATAGTAAACAAACGGCACGAAACCAAAAATTATCTTACTCTCATGCTCACATTTGTCTCAAACGAGCGAGAGAGATATAATTTTAGAAAATACAAACCGAAATTTAGATGCACAGAAAAAGCAGAAAAATAAGACCAAAACAAAAAACCAATCTTAATTTGATTGCTTAATAACGATATCTCTTGTCCGGATGAGCGGTTAGTTCCGATGGAGTGCCGAAAAGTTTCTCGATGAGGGCTACGGCATAGATGTCGCTAGTGTCGCTGCTTAAGTGGCTAAATAAGAAACAACACAGGCTGAGATATGAGGTGCATAGGAGGTTCGTGTCTGTATCGTTGTCCAGCGGTGGTGTAGCGGTATGGCACACGGCGCGGAATGCCGAGGACCTGGGTTCGATTCCCAGAGCTGCTCTTATTTTTCTGGTTTTTCTGTGCATCTAAATTTCGGTTTGTATTTTCGATATAGGTTTTACGGGATGACCGTAAAAGTACCTAACAAAAAATTTGGAATTGAAATAAAAAATACAAAAAGATTCCAAAAAACCAATCTTAATATAATTTTAGGTTCTACTACCGTAGTAGGTACTAATATCGGGAGCTGTGACATAAACTCATCATGTTCTTTCAACCAATGATACCGATTCCGGGTACCATTATTTCTAGATAATTTCCTCATACAACATTTAATGGACTTACTTATAATAAACGTTGTAAAGACACGTGATTTTATTGAACTTGGTCCTTTATTGCTCAGTTTTATTGTTCCACTAAGAAAAATGAAATAACCAAGATGTTTCTGAGGTGTAAAGATGCAATAAATGATGTATATAGTCAAAGGCTAGAGCCATGGGATACCCTTCAAAAATGTATGTACAATACAATAAAATACTCTCTAATGACTGTTTATTGTATTGTACACCAGAAATAGTAAGCAATACAGAAAACAGGTACACAGAAAGAAGATTAATGTATCTAAACGACTACGAGTATGTATGCAGGAAACTCAGACATGGGGAAATCATGAACATAGTGTTTACCCGCAACTTCGCATGCGTAAACTTTTAAAACCAACAGTTAAAAAAACGCTCGTTTTTCTAAAAATATAGCCCTGTTTCGAGGATGACGTTAAATCAGGGTGTAAACTAGATGAGTGTGAAATTTCATGCAAATCCGTCCGTCCGTTTCAGCGTGAAAAGTTACAAACCTATATACTTGGACACAGTAAACAGACTTAAATTAGATACACTAGATTATAGGTACATTAGATTTCTTTATCGTCAAAGCAATAATAATTCGTTCCAAAATGTGAATTTTATCAGTTGAATTATGAAAATTGAAAATGCCACTATGTGGTGAAATGTTAGAATAAGGAAATAAATAATTAAGGCAGGTTAATTTAAATACGCTCTACATACTGACTCAGTTTTAAGTTGAAAATAGTTGAACATAATATTACGTATATTATACAGTATTCATAAATATGTCGGGGTAAGTTGGTTGATTTGCAATTTAACTAGCTTAACCCATGCGTACCTACAATTTTATCTTTGAACGTTTTTGTACGAACCATTGTGATCAAACACATAAGCCTTACACTTACACAGTAAAAATGCCAGATTTAATGCTTTGTTGGAAATATTTTTTTTTACATCACAGCTGCTTTTGCTCTCTCTACTTTTGGCTGTTATCTCTCACATAGACCCAGTGCGGACTAAGAACTTTACACACATTATTAAATTGTTTCTCAGGATGTGTGTAGGATTCCTTAAAATGTTTTCTTTCACCGGATGGCTGGTGGTTATTTTTTTTAATAATTCCCAAAAACTCAGAGTTGCAAGTCCGGGTTTAAATTGAACCGACATAGCTCAAACCACTAGGGTACCGCGGCGTTCAAATCCCTTTTTAAATACTTTTGCTGGGTTTACAGAAGTTTTATCTAAGTATGGGAAACTTATGTGTATTTAATATAATATATATAACTTACATATTATGGTAGTGGCGTTATTCAAGTGACAAGTTACGTAGAAAATATTTGTCATACAATGAGTAAGACGCGACTATTAGTTGTCTTGACTCATTGTAAGTATAAAGTCTACGTGGTCGATATTCAGTAGTCACTATATATAATTCGACATCTTTTTCTAAACTATTTGTAATAAAAGAGATGCACGCAATGATCGTTGTGGTTCTCTACAATTCTAACTTGGACTAAGTCTTTATAAGAAAAATACTTTAAAAAATAAACTGTGATGCTATTTTAACTGTAATTTTACAGATTTGTGTCGTGCCAATTTAAAGAAATAACTAATGTTAGTTCATAAACTGCAGGAGAGGCGAGAAAGTGGTGACAGGACTCAGAGGACTATACACACGACAATATTTCTAATCCACTTATTATTAGCGGTGCTACAAACTGACTTGTTAAAAAAAACTAGAGTAAATATACGTGGAATAAACCTAACTTGCTTACAACTTCGTCTGAGTTCATATATAGAGTCGTTAGGCAAACATCATCCTATTTGTGTTAATTTAATTCAATACTTATATGATACTGTTAATTATAATCGGTTTTTTGTACCGCCACATGTTGTACTAGAAGAGCAGGAAGCGAGGCGATTCTCTGTCGTGAATTTCATTCTCGTCGTGTGCGCCGGTCGGGCCGACGAGAATTGGTACGTGTAACTCATGGTGGTAAACAAATCCTGTACTTATAATTTAACCCACATTAAGGCTACTGATTACTAATACTATACAAGTGGAAAAATAGTTAGGTCATTATGTGTTTCTATCCAATTTATATACAATCAATATTTTAAAAAGCAACACTTACTAAGCTAAGATTGGTTTTTTGGAATCTTTTTGAATTTTTTCTATTTCAATTCCGCCGAGGACCTGGGTTCGATTCCCAGTGCTGGTCTTATTTTTCTGGTTTTTCTGTGCATCTATTTTTCAGTTTGTATTTTTAACTTACAATGCTTGTTTTTTTTATTGATTGACAACATATCAAAATTTGGTCAAAATCGGCCAAAATATAGAGGTTGAGAACCGTTAACGCATTTTGTATGAAAAGGTCAGGTTTTGGTTCAACAAAATAACAAAATAAAAACAAGTATTCTGAATTAGAATAGTTCGATAAAAATCACATACCTATGTGAATGGAAAAATTCATCATGTGCCCGCACAATATACGCAGTTATTATTTATTTGATAACATAACGTACCTAATCACGAAAAACGTACGTAAAACTGACCGCAAATTTTTCCTAAAAAGATAATGCAGTCAAAATGTGTAACCGCAGGAACAATGGGTCAGACATACGAAAAATAATAGTGACCAATTCAATCCGCGCATTCGGGCGGCGTTAAGCCAAGGTCGTTGTGGTGATCTCACCGCTTTTTTCTGCGTATAACCCGACTATTTTGCGGCGTACGTGGATTCAAACAGGGTCTGTAGGAATTCGTGAATGTTTAATATAGTAGGGTTATATTATGGTCGCATGCCGTCTATTGTGACCAGCCATGTTTGAATTCATTTGTTTTTTGTGGTAAGTTTTTTAGCGTCGCGTTTTCGCGGGCGCCATTTTTCACGGGGCGCTCGCCGTGGGAGTTGCCGCTGTGAATGGTTCGAGATGTGACCAACGGTTTTCGTGAGATTGATGTTGACACTTGTTAAGTAGTGTCGGCGGAACTTACGTGTAAAGATCCGCCGTTTGTATTTTTTATTATATTTATATTTAGTGTGAGTAGCACCAAGTAGGTAATTATAAGATAACCAATGTCAAACATCACATCTCCGGTTAAGTGAATTTCTGCAAGCCGAAATTTACGAATTTAAGTACGTGTTACTAAGTTAGCTATTTTAGCTGGAGGTAAAGTACCTACTAAACTTCGTGCAATTTACATGTGAAACGTACATACCTACTTACATATATATGTAAAAGTAAAAGTATTTTTTCAGCTTTCTAGCAACCACGAAAGGGGCGGTGCTTGTTGCTTGTTGGTTGCTTGTCATCTCTTTATAAAAACAATTTATCTACGCGAAAGAACATTTATTGACTATAAATTCTATATTAATTATAGCCATTCTCAGTTCTTATTGATTTACGATTAATTACATTGGATATTTGTTATAGGCGTTGCTCACCCGTGATCATGATACATGTGACAATATCGCAAGCTCTAAAGGTAATCACGGAACATCCCGTAATAACAAATATGCTTTATCATCATCATCATCATCATCATGTCAGCCGAAAGATATATGCTTTATGCACACACACAAATATGTATGTACACACGTACATACTTAAAAACTGTCGTATTTATAGTACCTACCTATTAGTAAGATTGTGACAACTGTACATCATCATTAATAAACTTATCAGTGTTGTCAGGACGCAAAAAATTTTAGACAACCCGGCGAGAATCTAGTCAATACGGCACGATTAGTTACCCTGATCAAATTAAATTCCCATGTTTTAATACGTTCGAAGGCGGGACAGATCTAGTCAATAATGTTTTTCAATCGTATTTTGCCGGATAACTTAGTATTTCTTGCTTTCTCAGTAAACTTCAGTAAGCTAGTTGAGAAAGCAAGATAAATATTAGGAACTTTTATAACCAACTACGATGCTAAAACATTATTCACTAAATCTGTAACGGCTATGACCATTAAATGCATACCATGCTTGATGCTATTCGATAGTAGGTACAGTCAGCATCGAAAGTAACGGAATACTTTTTACTCTGTCGCATTGACACAGTGACAATTTTGCATGGCATGTAGTACGTGGCTGGAAAACGACAAAGTACGAAAGTGTAACGCTACTTTTGATGTCTATGAGCCACTACGTTTATGATCATTCTCGTATACTTCAAAATCTGGGTATCTATCGCAATACCGTAAAAACAATTATATTAGTCGCGTTCTTTTAGTGCTAAAAGACGATAGCTCTCGCCCACTACGCTAGTATTTATAGAAATTTATTTCGAGGCACTTACTACGGTGCTTACTACACGGTATCGTAGGCTGATAAGATAAGGGTTATTGTGAAAGTAAACGGTTCGGTTATTCATTCTTAAACGGTGTTTAATTTATAATTAGGCGTTATCACAATATTTATCTACGGATTATAAATAAATGTGAATCCGCGCCGCAGAAGTTACAGTTTTGTAATATGTATAACTTTTTTATTTAATAAAGTACTTATTGGGTAAGATAATGTTTATAATAATATGAATCACAAGCTTTTACTTTTCGTATTTTGGTGCCTGGTTACCACCTGATTAATGATTTTACTTTATGTGCTAGAGCATACAAAGTACCTACCTACGTTTAAAAATTTTGGAGAAATCCCTTTGTCCAGCATTGGGAAATTATTACAGGCCAATAAAAAAATCTCAAGACTTAACAGGTGTAATAAAGACGCGAATAAAAAATATAATAAGTAGTACAGTAGTTAGACAAAATTTATACTTGTTTCACCGGCCCGATTTCGTAGGTGTTTGATAAAATGTACTCTTATCAAATATTCCCTTAAGATGATAATAATTCTAAAAACAGTGATAGTCATTTCGTTTGTTTTTACGTATAAGGGTCATAATCGCAGTTAATTTTAATAACAGATTTTTTATTCAGTACCGATATGAATCATTTATTGTTTTTAATCTAAAGAAAGTCCCGTTATACCTAACAATAACAAGATGACGAATGAAAAAAACATCTTTGATTTTATCTAAGTATGCAGGTATTAAAAATGCATGATCATTACATACTAGTAAACAAAAACATGATAAATACTATTAAGCCGTGGTGGCCTAGTGGTTTATGTTATGGCCTCTCAAGCGCTCGTGGGTTCAAACTCGGGCTCGAGTTTTCCAGATTCATGTGCGAGATTAGGTACATTTAAAATATACCTGAGAAGCAATTCGATGGTGTGTGTGAAGCTCAGCTCATTCTGAGAGGAAGCCTGTGCCCAACAGTGGGACGTACAAAAAAAATGTCTCTCCCTTTTATTAAGACTGTTAAAAATCAGAATGTGTAAATGAATAGTTATTTATATAATAGGTAACAAAGCCTGTGACGACTCACACAGTGCAAGATATATTTCATGGACGCCTGTAGCGATAGCAAGCGTAATTATAATATTAATAAAAAAATACATTTCTAATGCTATCTTTTTTAGACTGTAAGAGTACTTTTTGCCGCGGCACTGTCTTTACTTGCATCGTCAGTCGAAATAACCTAACCATAAAAAAAAAACATTTATAATACAAAGTTTTTTGCTGACCATACTTTTTGTCGACTATACTTGCATTGTCACCCAAACTACATTTGCATACCAAATTTCAAGTCGATGCTATTAGCCGTTGAAGAGTACCGTCCTGCGGAGACGATCCTGGCTGGACCACCAGGATGTCACTATTAGATTATTGTATCGTCACGCGATTAACATAAGTATTCCAAATTTCAAGACAATCTGACTTCTGGAAGTTGGTCAAGTTTAACTTGCATGATTTGATTACAGACAGACAAGCGTCATCAAAAAAGTATCAGTAATACCGTTGTCAATATGTACTAACCAATAACAAATACACTTAATTAAATTAAATCAATGAGTGATGCTGTCACTGCTATAAATGTACCTAGGAGTACTGTAATTTTTGAACTAAGTAATTATAATTCAACAGGAAATTTCTGATGAAAAATAAGAAAATGGAAACCTTTCTGGAACAACAGGAAGCGACATTATCAGTGTTATTATGGAAACATATAATAATTACCATAACCACAAATTTCCTTATTTAGGCTAATTTGGTTGTTGCCAAATTATTCCTAATACGTTTGGCTATTGACAGCTATAACGAGTGTTAGTCTGATAGTGTATAATTCAGTAAAAAATTGCATAAATTTACTAAAAAAAAATTGCTTGCTTTTGTTGTTGTTGCTCAGCGGTAAGACATAAATACACGCTCTTACATGAATAAAATTCCAATTAAGTATTTTGGTAGCCGTATATACCTAGTGCCATTCACGAAGACGCGTGGTTTTCCAATATTAGACATTAATGTCATTGTAATAAGAACCACGGCACGCGTCATCGTGAATGACTCTACCTATACAGCGTGTATTTTTGATACTAACTCAAACTTTAAGGGTAGTTTATTATGTTTTAGTAAAAAAAAATGACTTATTATTTTCTTTATTCAAAACGGCAGGTTAGGTTAGCTTTGAATAGCTACCCCGAAAGACACGAGTGGTCACCAAAAAAGTAGGTTAGGATAGAACTTCGATCCGAACAAAAACAAGTGGCCCAATTTATGAATGTAAATTTTATCGTAAAGGTGTAAGAAACATACTCACACACACGCGCTTATAAACTTGTGCAATTGAAATTACTGGCATTTGAGGTATCCCATCTTAGGCCTCTAGGTTGGCAACGCATCTGCAATACCCCTGGTGTTACAATTTTATATGAGTCAATATGCCGTCATCCCGGCATGTACCTACATCTGCTGCATAATAATCATCATTACCATATCAGCCGTAGAGGTGGTTCACTGTTGGACATACTTAGGTCTCCCCCACATACTTACCTCCAGTTACTTCGGTTGGAAGCGGCCTGTGTCCACGATGAACCTGCGGCTTTAACGCTATCCTTCCACAATAATGTAGCAAAATAATAATAACAATGTAAGATGCTGTCGGTACCAGGAGCAGGAATAAGAGCGCGGTTTGTTTATCGTCACTAACTGTTGAATATTTATTTTGTTAACTCATTTTATCGCACGCTTGTGTGGGAACTGAGCCGCACGACCTATGTCGGATGTATACAGAATTATAAACAATATAGATTATAATAATGTTTGAAACAAACACGTTATTGTTATTGTTCGCAACAGGTGCGGCTGAAAGGGGTGGTCCACATTTGACCAAGTGCATTGCGGCACAATTA
Source organism: Choristoneura fumiferana (assembly GCF_025370935.1). NCBI lineage: Eukaryota > Metazoa > Arthropoda > Insecta > Lepidoptera > Tortricidae > Choristoneura > Choristoneura fumiferana. The sequence goes on from NC_133489.1 coordinate 5,681,584, forward strand.
CTGGCACTTGAGGTATCCCATCTTAAACGTCTAGCTTGGCAACGCATCTGCAATACCCCTGGTGTTGCAGATGTTTATGGGCGGTGGTGATCTCTTACCATCAGGAGACTTGCTCGTTTGCCATCCAGTCGAATATAAAAAAATTGTAGCTCAGACTACAATATATCATGTACGGTTGTTTTATTATCCCTAAAATAAATAAAATAAAATACATATTAAGTTTCTAAAATTACGAGTAGTATAAGCAACACGCTGCAGTGACACGAGTTCTCATAAGAGAAGATCTGAAGGTATTCTATCGTCTATCTATTAGTGGTAAGAACAATGTATGTGTATAACCTACCGCGTTTGGGTCATGGAATTCCCAAATGACTTCACGAAACTGCGTTCCAGAGGCTAATTTTACCTGGATTAATGAGCTAAATGTTATTCATTAATTATTTTATTTATAGGAAACTTGCCTTCGACTAACGCTTGATATTACCTATGTTTACCTACTAGTAAACACGTTGTGGTCTTACGGCTCAGGGAAAAACGATTAAATTACCTCTAGTACCTAACACAGTACAAAAAAACCCGTAAACTGCGATAAAAATAACCACGAACATTACCTAAAGTTTCAGACAAACCTAAACCATCGTAGCGTCATAGCATGATGTTCGCATAAGCACTCTATAATAATAAATTCTGGCCCAGCAATTAGGTAACCTTGTATGGTGGCCACATGCCCAAATTACTACATGTTTCATATGACATTGCTGATAATGTGGGAACTAGGCGGGTACGTAATACTTTTCTTGAGACAAGGGAAGTCATGCATCACGGCCGGAGGTCACAATATGCGGTTACTAGCTAGCTTACCTATTACTGCGTTGCTATGGTTTAATTTGCGTTTGAAGGCCGTGTTTGAGGTAATAACTAGTTTGTGGAACTGGCCACTTTTTTCTTATTTTTGCATGTGACTAAAAATGTAGTAAAAGGTTTGCTGTCATTGTTTCGGATATACAACAGAGTGCAAGATATAAATCCGACAGCGAATCTATGTATGAAATTTTCCATTTGCGTGCTTGCACAAGGCACACATAAAAACTCTGCGATATTTTTTACAAATGCAGTTTAGCGAAATTTCGATAAGGTATTTTCATGGTAAAAATATTATCTAAAAATTCGTCGGTTCGGGTATTTATTCTTTTGCTCTTTAAATCGCGACAAAGTTCAGAAGGGGCCCCATAAGGTGTTTCGTCACACGGCACTTTAACAGGTCATGTATCTTCCATATTTATTTCTGTCTAATATTTTTTGATAATCTAACTGAACTTAGCATATTCAAGTTCTAAACGAAACCTAAGGGCTCTCGCGAGCGACTCCGCTATGTACACTCAAGTAAACTGAATCACGTACCAGGGTGGAATTTTTTGATAATCATAATTGATGATTTCTTTGGTAAATGTTTGGGATGTCAACATGACGTAGCACCAAGATGCCACCCTGGTATGTGATTCAATTCCTCGTCTGTACAAGGGTTCATGGGTAAAAAATAGTGACGAAATGTAATGTCTAGGTATAAACTAATTTACGCTAATTTATTTTAACCTCGTAAGTCCTGACTTTTTTATCATACATACTCGTAGTTCTACAGACCGAGGCGAGAATTGTAAGTTTTGTGATTTTGAAAATTATTTACATAAATTTAATTTCATATTTCATTGAAAAATTTGTACTCCACCAAGTACATTCGGCAGTTATTCTTACAATTAATTTGTACTTTTTGTACGGGGACTTACGAGGTTAAGAAAATATGTACAAACTAAAAGATTCACTCCAACAACTACCTATACTATTTGGCCTTTGAACGCAGCGGTTATCTCGTTCTGAAAACGGATTTTCCGGGTGTGTGTGCTTGTCTGTTATTTATAAACTATGGCTATTTTTCACAAAACGCGGTAACTAAAATTTAAAACTGTTGGAATTATTACAGACTGGTGTATTTTTTGTAGATAATCCATACTTATATTATAAATGTGAAAGTGTGTTTGTATGTTTTTCCTTCTTTCACGCCGCAATGGAGCAACGGATCGATGACATACAGATAGTTTATGGGCCAGAGAGTGACATAGGCTACTTTTCGTCCCGGAAAAATGTACAGTTCCCGAGGCAACAGCGCGCGATAACCGAATTTCACGTGGTCAAAGCCGCTGGCAAAAGCTAGTATTAAATAAACGAAATTCTGTGTAAAGTCCCACAACAACAAGTATTTATGTTAGGTATTGCAATCTTGTTTGTTCGGGTCATATTTTTTATGACTTCTAGTAGTATGATAGACCTGTAGCATGGTACAGACAGTATGTTTGGATGGCAATGCTGTGCACAGCCAACAAAAGTAGGTAGATATAGCAAAAAAAAAATTTTTTTTCTGCAAAAATCAGTCTGCAATAAAATTTATCTATGGTAGAGCCATGTTTGTGATGCTCTCTGTGACAAATAATGCAAATTCTGATAGAAAAAAACATTTTTGACATTATCTATTGGAGCAGTTGCCATTGCCACAGGAAACATTGTAAAATAGATAACTTCAAAGCCCGCTTTCACCACACCAGTCGCGACGCCTTACAAAATCATATCACCGCATGAAATTCATCCCACAACTCAGAATCCACATTTTCCTAACGCATCGCTTCTACGTGGAGCGGTTGGGCAACGGCGCTTGCGCCACCGACAGTCTGGGTAGCTGGTTTTGACACTACTCTGTCGAGCAAATTAACGGTTCATTCCCCATACAGAGTTTGATGGAAATTGACCCGTTATTTTTGCTTGGCAGTGTAATTTCTGAATGGTGAATGAGTGAGGCAGGAGATATTTGAATAGATGTTTGGAAAAAGAACAGAAGTGCCTAACGTTTAAGTTTCCACTTTAATTAAGCTGTTTATAGTAAGAATTGAGACAGTATGTATTATGTTTGTCATTTGTGATTATTGTAATGCCTATCTAACGATGTCAGTGACTTTGCTGAGTTTATTTAATTTATTGGATTTCCTGTCTCTACTAGTAACTTCAACCATTTTCTCCGATTCATTGCTCGTTGAACAACTTGGCGCTATTCGACACAGCTTTTGTTTTTGCCAAAATACAAGTTGAGATTCCATGCCTTTAGATGGCGATGCTGATAGTCCAAAAAACTGACTATTGACGTGGAGCTATTTTGGATTGGAGACTATGATAATAGAAAAGGCCCGCTGGCAGACCACAGAAAAATCATGCAAAATGACATTTAAAAAATTGAATTGGCACTAAGAAATCGAGCTTTACTATTAGGTAGTTCAGTAACTGGAAACTAAATTAAATGTTATGTAAATGTGTTGTGCTCAGATTTAATGGAATTAATCTATTAATATGCCAAAGTCATTGTTAGATCTTATCCTTAAACTACCTTCTAGAATCTAGTTCATGTCTGATTTTGTGAAAATAATGCAAGGAGCAATTGGATGATTCAGTCGCAAGAAACTTGCTCCATTTCATTAAGAGTCGTGAGTCAAACTCAATTTGCTCAAATGGTATTAGAAATTTGCCTAATTCGAATAATTGAAGTCTACCGGCAAAGGAAATTCACGTTTTCGTGCCAAGAATTTAACGTGTCTGGTTAAATGTGGGTCGTTCGTAAAACTTGATATTACAAGAATTTTATCTCGATAATTCGCAAGCCGCTCTTTTTATATAGACTTATAAATCAGAGTGCTAGTTCACTTTAAGATATATGCTGCTACAAGACGATCTGATAAAGAATATCCAATGTAATATTTTTGATTTCCATTATTTTTGATGTTCAATAGATCAAATGAAAATAATTACTTTTACTGTTGAAAATATTATCATGATTTAAATTAAATTTATTATGCAGTAAACCAGAGTATAAAGGTTTTTGAGCAACGCCACTCTTCACACATGCAGTCGGTTTCCTGTAATTGAAAGAAATTCAACGATGCCACGGCAGTGCCATTTGTAGAGAAAATAAAGCCAATTTAGGTGTGGCCATTGTAGACGAATTTAGAAAATAGTGATATAATATAATATTAACTTGTTATTACATAAATTGTTTTTGATTCATACATATTTGGCAAAAGAAGAATAAAACATCATATCAGCGTTTTAGTGACCCGACAAGTGCTGAGTGGACTCCTTTTTCGCATTAGTATTTTACTTTTAATTTATCATTTTTCTTTTTTCATCTTAGCATGAACATGTCTGTACCTAATTCTTACTTATGCGAAATAAAGATTTATTATTATTATTATTATTAAAAGAATGTTTCTTCTTCTCTCAAATCTCTCTTATGTATCAAGTTTGTTAATTTTACAATGAATACGAACACAATATATGCAACGTTCTATTTTCGATTAATTTATACAATATTTTTTGTTTTAAATTTGACCAAAATGTAGCTAACAGGCAGTATTTGTCAAAGTTAACAGAAATAAAAAAGAGGATGAATAGCGCGTATTAAGTATGAAGTAGCCGTCCATGCGGTAAGGATTTCAGAAGTTTTTATCGGTTTTAAAGGCAGTTTTTGAATTATGAATCTTCCTGTTTTTGAAATCGGTTAATTAGTTTATGATATATTATGAACTAAATAAAACAAAAATAAATAAATATCATGAGACACTTGACACCAATTGACCTAGTCCCAAACTAAGCAAAGCTTGTACTATCGATACATTAGGCAACGCATAAACATACTTATTTAGATAACTTAAATACGTATTTATATGTATACATTGTCATATTAAACTTCCAAGACCCAAAATTGAAATGTACGTTTTCTACAGTTTCGTTCGGTGAAAAGGTAAGCGAGATAAACCAATGTTGCACAAAACAAATTAAAAACTAAATAAAACAGGTCCACAAATAAAAAGTCGGCAACAAAAAGTGAGTCTGACCATAAACCGCGTTTCACAGAAACCCTAAAGCCTTATTTGACACATCGCTTATTGCAAAATTTAAAACCAATAAATCGCCATTCGAATTTTAAAACTCTTCAATTGTTAGAAGAAAAAGAAAAAACCAACTGGCCAGCTACACACATGCGTAGGACTTTTGGGACGCGAGTTCAATGTAACCTATTTGCATTCAAAAAGGCAGAATGACGCCACGACTTTGTCGGTCTTTGCCTTCACTTTCGTTGTGAAATAATAAAAAAAAACAATAACGTTAACTTCGTAAACAATCCTACCCAGATCTGTTTTTGCCCTAATAAAGTTGTAATAAAATTTTGTTTAGTTGTCTTTTTTGTTGTATGATCCAATTTTTTCTTAAACTATTGTCGAAAGGCATTGACAATGCGAGATAATGTCGTAATGGCTTGACAATGGTTTGTTTGTGCTAAACTCGGTGGGACATTTAAAGGGTGCCGATTGCCGATGTCCCTTGGCAAAAAATAAAAGAGCCCAAATGACGCAATTTAAAAATGACACTTTTAGATGTCTTCAAACGAAACTAAAAGTTGTCGATGAAATCGTGTTTCGAATACAAATTGATAGTGTATTTGGTTAAAAAATAGGATTTTGTGCCTCTTTTAAACAAAATCATTCGTTTGCTGACTTGTATTGTAAGCTTACCTTCAATAGTTTTTATGCATTTAGGTAAGCCAGTTATTTGGCGTTGGTATTTAATGTACAAAATATGTACATTGGTCACGCAACCTGTTCAATAAAAGTAGGTATGCTCGACCAAAATTTTGGTTTTGGCAGGTTTCGTATAAAAACCATGTTTCAGCTGTGGTCTGATTTCGGTCAATACTGACAAACTTTTCGGATTAGGTACATCATTGTACTTTCTGATCGCTTTCGACTTGCTTCGTGTGCGCTCGGCGAAATGGCGTAGCTCGCTCGAGCTTGCCCGACTCCTTCGGCCGCTGGCTCAGTGAAGTGGCGTCGCATGACACGACTGTTTGCGGAAAAATAAAATAGCAGAATAATTATTTTATACCATCTAAACGAATTACAGGTGTTTTATTGTCAAGAAAAAATCGGCTTACCGACTTTTTCATCATCATCATTATCCCAGCCTATACACGTCCCACTGCTGGGCACAGGCCTCCTCTCAGAATGAGAGAGCTTGGGACATAGTTCCCACGCGGGCCCAGTGCGGATTGGGAACTTCACGCACACTTGAATTCCTTCGCAATTGTGAGCAGGTTTCCTCACGATGTTTTCCTTCACCGTGAAGCTCGTGGTAGATCTCAAATCTATTTTCGCACCTAAATTTATAAAAACTCAGAGATGCGAGCCCGGATTGAACGCACGATCCTGTGCTTGAGAGGCCGTAGGCCAAACCACTAGGTCACCACGCTGTTGACCGACCCACCGACATTTATCCAACGATTTTAACACGTCGATTAAAGTTTCGGTTTCAGCCGAATTGAAACTAGGGTTACTAAGAAATTCGAAAATCGAAGTTCGTATTGTACCGTCCCTCTCACGCTCGAAGTAAATTATCTAAGCGTCAGGGCCTGAACCTTTGGTTCCTATTTTGGCAAATAAACATGTCTCGGTCGGATTCTAAGAAACCTAATTTCTTTTAAGAAAATAATAAATAACCAAAACAGTTCAGTCACCCGACGCACACGAGATTTTACAGTCATTGCCTTTTGAAGATCAAAAAGTACGTCTATGTGCAGTGCCCTCGGTCACTCTTTTTGAAGGCAGAAATTGCTTACAAATCTAAGGTTAACTTAAATTCTGTAAGTCGGAATTTATTAAAAATACCTACAAAGTTCCAGAAACGTATAAATAATAATATAACGTAGGTATATTATAACACATTTCGTCTGGCAGAAACATGACGTGGAATATGATGTAGTAGAAAAAAGCAACAGGTCAGCTCAGGAGATATGTGTGCATAGGAGAGATTTGTGTCTAGACTCCTGTCCAGCGGTGGTGTAGGGGTTATAGCACGCAGCACGGATTGCTGAGGACCTGGGTTCGATTCCCACCGCTGGTCTCTTTTTCTGGTTTTTCTTTGCATCCATGTCTCAGTTTGTATTTTGGATACCCGTAAAAGTAACAAATTTGGAGTTGAAATAAAAATACAAAAAGACTCCAAAAAACCAATCATAAGAAGTTATGACGTCCTGAGAAGTTGACATTGCTTACTAACCGACTTCAAAAAAGGAGGAGGTTCTATGTTCCAATGTTTGTATTTATTATAGTAATCCGGTGCAACTTACTCTCTGTTTGTTTCATTCGAATAGACGGAGACGGCATCACATTTATCCGTCAAATAAAATTAATCAATGGGTGGTAAAACAGCCCCTAAATCTCATGTCTGTCATCCACTCTACCACCGTCTTATTAGCTGACCCTGTCGCCAAGCAGCAATGCTTGTACTGCTGTTCTGTAGTGAAGAGTAAGACAACCGGTAAAGTTATTAATACGAGAGAGAGAGGGACGGTACAATACGACTTCGATTTTCTAATTTTGTAGTAGCCCCTCCCTCCCCAGTTCATAGCTCATTTTTTGTGGCATGGGGTTACAGTGTTTTAGTGAAACAAACAAACAGGAAAAAAGCAGCTTTAATATTTCCTGCCTGATTACGGAAATTCTCAATCTAATTTAATTTAATATCGATGAAAAATATTGTTTTCCTGATTTAGAAAAAGGTACCGTGTTGCCTAAACGCGTATCTGTGGCTTGACAAAACCTTTGGCAAGTTAAATAAAATACAACTGGCAGAATATAGTATAAATAAGTTTTTGTTACAAATTTCTTTTTTAATGCAAGATTTTTTGCTAATTTTACTTTTGTGGTTGACTTTATTTGCAATGTTATTCAATCTATATATGTATAGCAAATTTCAAGTTAATCCGACTAAAAATGGATCAAAATTAAGGTGCAATATTTGAAGCAAATATAACTACGTAGTAAAGTAAAAAAGCTTGTTAACAAACTTTAATGCTGGCCGCTAATAATACGTATCATCAAATCATCATTAAGTTGCGATTCGCTTTCGATACAATTTAAATACCGAAGGCCATTTAAAAATACCTTAAACCGTTTTCCTATTATTTGTAAAGACAATGGTAGTTTCTTCAGAAGGGTCTTGCTTTGTTCATTCTATTGCATAATTGCCTCAATCCTCATTTCGTTTAAATAGTTCTATGCTTCTATGCTTCCGACATTTAACTATTTGTAAGAAATGTGAAAGTGAAATAAAAGTACCCCAATAAAATGTTCGCGCTACTCGCTTCTTTTGTTTCTGGTCCTTTTTAAAAAGAAAACTTTCGCTTTCGCTGGACATTTGTTGCATTAAAATACTACCTGTATTTGGGTTCCATATCGGTATTTCGTTTTTTTTTGTGGTTAAAAATTACGATTGTTTGGTTTTTATTGTAAAAGCGATATAGTTTATGTTTTGTGGATATAAAAGCCCCCACGATATTTAAATATGTCTGCATATTTTTAAAAGCGGTTCTTTGTAGTAAATTGTATTTATTTACGAGCTAAACTTAATTGAGTTGTTTTTATGAGACAGTTGCACTATCTAATATCTGCAGCTGAGCAACGATATGTTCGAAGTATCTATTACCTACGTTATTAAATTAAGTATCGTAGCTAACTCAATTCATTATAATTGATTTTAAAGTTCACAACTAAATGAATTCAATAACCGCACTAGATTCGCAATAAAAACTATGAATTTAGACTATAAAATATGTATTCGATTGCATTTATATCGATTTATGGTCTAGAGTGGACATGGCCGAGTGTTAATAATGAATTAATCGAATGGCAAAGTTAAATTGCTTGAAGTGTTTTGGTCATAAAATGGAATAAATGTTAACGGACATCTTTTATTAACTGGTTCTGAATAGAGTAGTAAATAAAGAAATAAATGATATAAAAGTTTGTTTCATTCACACGTCATCACTTCTTCTTTCATCTTCATATTTCGTTCAGTTGGGTCCATCATTACGATTAGGTACAAATTGTACTTATTAAAATGTCGTTCACTCTTTTAAATAGATAACAGCTTTTTATTACAAGTAGGAAGCTATTTATTTATTGAACCCCAAAACATTAGAAGCAGAAAAATAATTAGTTAAGATATCTTAGGTTAGTTCTTTTTGTTCTTTTTAGGGTTCCGGAGCCAAAATGGCAAAAACGGAACCATTATAGTTTCGCCATGTCTGTCTGTCTGTCTGTCTGTCCGTCCGCGGCTTTGCTCAGGAACTATCAATGATAGAAAGCTGTAATTTTGCAGGAATATGTATGTAAACTATGCCGGCAAAATGGTATGATAAAAATTGAAAAAAAAAAAATTTTTAGTGTACATCCCATAGACGTAAAGTGGGAGTGGTTTTTTTTTCTCGCCCAACCTTGTAGTGTGGGGTATCGTTGGATAAGTATTTTAAAATCATTAGGGAGTTGCTCAAACGATTTTTGGATTCAGTGATTTGTTTGTAAAATATTCAACTTTAAAGTGCAAATTTTCATTAAAATCGAGCGTCCCCCCCCCACTAAAATCTTAACCGGTGGGTGGAAAAAATTGAAAAAATTCAGAATGGTAGTAGGTACGTATATCAAACTTTCAAGGAAAACTATAACGGTTAAGTTTGCTTGAGAATTATTAGTAGTTTTAGAGTAAATAGCAGCCTAAGGTATAAAATATACATAAACTTGGAAGATTCCCTATAAAATACGAAATGCTTAGAAAAATATTACTTAATTGTTTCGTAATGGCTACGGAACCCTATTTTGGGCGTGTCCGACACGCTCTTGGCCGGTTTTTTGTTATTGCGAATAATAATTGTATCCATAGAATTAATGTATTGTATTGTAAATAGGTAGGTACTATGTAAAAAAAAGTTATAGATCAATTACGTCTAGTTATGTAAGGAGTAATCTCCGAAATAACTTTAACGATATTTAAACGTTACGATCCTGTCCAAGTGATTACTTTTCAGGCTCTCTTAATAGAAACCGTCTATAAGGGGCTGTTTCACCATCCATTGATTAGTGTTAAAACTGACGGTTAAATGTGATGCCGTCTCTATTTGTTTTGATCGAATAGACGGAGACGGCATCACATTTAACCGTCAGTTAACACTAATCAATGGATGGTGAAACAGCCCCTATGTCTGATAGATCTTAATTACATTTCAAAACTGTTAAACTTACAAAAAACCGCAGCTCAAATTGGATAAATGACCGCTCATTTTGTACAGACTCAAACATTTTTGATTTGTTTTTAATAACATTATCTATTAACGAGAAATTTTCGCAAAAAATAATCCCAAAAGAAGATCAGCGCCGTTCGCAAGATAGACAATTTACTGATTTGGGGCCATTTCATGACATGCGCATTTTTTATTTTATTCTTGTTTTTTTTTTAGTTTTTGTTTGCGTAAGGACTGATTATTGTTTATTCGGTCTTTCTTTAACATTTTCATAATACCTGATTAAAAACAAGCCTCACATTATCAACTTTCACACTTCACAGGCGCCATGAATTGCTCCAAATCCTTTAAAGTCTTTAAACCAACTTATCTAAAAGTAACAGATTAATTAGCGGCATGAATTTACATTGCCTACTTATGCCATGGTGCTTCCTTCTCACATGTCATGTTGGCTAAACATTTGTGCCAGTAATCCTCTCTTCCTGGTCACGGCTGCGATGTGGTCAGCGCTGCGTCATCGCCTTCACGATGACAAACGAAGCTATAACTATGGAATCATTCATAATATCAGCCGTATATAGGACGTCCAGAAAAGCGTGCTTTAAAATTGACATATGTACATAACATACACATAGGCCTATCACATAGGTATATTACATACTCGTAGGCCTACTCCATAGACGTACAGTTGCTTCGTTTGGAAGCGGTCTGCTTGCACCCCGCGTCTTTAATCAGGCCTAACATCCATCTCGTTAGATGGAATTATTAGCTAAGTAAGATCATTATTAAACTGCTGTTTTGACAACACAAGTAAGCGATTTGACGTTATTGCGTTTTGAACAAGAAAGGATATTCGTGGAAATTAAAAGCACATGAGGCATTTCAGATAACCTATCTCAAACACTAAAAATCATTGACCGAATTTCATTTGTCCGAAAACTATTCGAATTATTATCGTTGATCCATTTCCATGACATTTCTGAAAATTAATGGCAGACAAACACTATTCATACGTAAAGAAAAGAAAGAAAAAAGAACAAAAATCGATGCTAATTTCCCAAATTTACTGGGTTAGCGTAGGAACTATAGCCTAAACCCTCTTATTCTACGAGGAGGCCTGTGTCCATCAGTAGAGACCTTGACGCCGAGAGTTAAAAATAATAAGTATGAAAATTTTCCGTCGGCCTTATATGTACGAGTATACGAGATCAACTACAAGATTCTAACTATGGATAATTTTCATGTCAAAACGGAACTTTTTCCAGTCAGTCGGTAACATACCGATTGGCATTTGCAAATAAAACAACACTTATATAAATTTGAGAAATACTACTTTAGTATTACGTATAGTATATATCTAAGATGTACATATTTATCTGTATGACTCATAGATGATTCCAACTGAATCACTTTTCACGTGTAGGAGGTAGGTATAGACTACATCCGTGTTTTCATTTCTAAACCAACAGGCTAATTGATTACCCATACAAATACTTGCACGGACTTGTTAAAAAAAAACTAATACTGAAATATTATATATGAAAGCGTATACGTGGTGATGTTAATTGAAATGTAAGATTTTTTTAAAACGTGCAAAGATGTTGCGCTATGTAGTCAAATTGAAATTTTGATGTCCGGATAGCCCAGTGGTTAGAGAAACTGACTACGAAGCTTGAGGTCCCAGGTTTGATCCCCGGTCGGGGCGGATGTATGAAAAGTACGAATGTTTGTTCTCGAGTCTTGGCTGTTTTATACATGGTGTCCCAGAACTACCACGTCACAGTGACACCAGACGTAGGCCAGCTCAACAAGAACTCTAACATGACGTCTTTGCAACTTTTACTGAGGTCATGTTAGGCTGGTTATGTTCGTCTTGAGCTGGCCTACCTCTGGTGTTACTGTGACGTGGTAGTTTTGGGACACCCTGTATGTATTTAAGTACTTATCTATTTAAGTATCTTATCCGTAGCCTAGTAGCCTTAACACAACACAAGCTTCGATTACTTTGGGCACCAATCGGTTTCAAGTGCCCCCTGATAATATTTTATCATTTCTAACGCAAAAAAAACAACTGATGGAAACATCCCCGCTCAGGGATGTCAATTAACTTTAATGAACCCTAATCAAGCAGTTAATGTGGCAGCGCCAATAAGAAACACGTTAACATTAGTTACTTTACAATTATGTCTCCTCAGTTAACCTCTACATCCCAATTGGCCGTATGAAGGCCAATGGCATTGAAGTAGCATCATAAACTACCTCAGGCCACTTTCAAAATAAATCATTATCGTGCTTAGCAGTGTCACGACTCGTGTGGGTGGATATAATTTGCGTTCTGATAGGTCCTAATTGCTTTGAAATAGTCTTACCAATGTTACAATGGAGATAGATAATTTTGAACCAGTTATTGGCAATTTCCTGCGGGCTTAAACGGAGTGAATGAAAAGTAGAAATAGGGTTATTGTTTTATAATAGGTACTGTATTAAAAATGTAGTTGTGATAAATACTTGTGATGTAACTTGTAAGCCACTAAATAACATTGTGAATCTTCTCTGTTTAAATGAAGTCCTCGTTGAGTTTCATGTAGGGTTCTTTGCAACAGAGTGCTACTTTTGTAGACATTCTCATTTTACGAAGTTCCATTTAGTGTACAACAACTGTAAACGTTAGTTCCAACAGTTCAATATTTCATTCGCAAATGACTACAATTCTATATCACTTGCAATTTCCAATTGTAAAACTTATTAGCTTGAAAATTATGTGTCAATAAAATTGCCGGGTTTATGATTGCCAGACTAATCGATAAATAATGATGTGGGTTCTAATTTAGTATCTAGTTTAATCTAAAACATGTACGAGATATTTGCCTAATTGTCGGCAAAATTGTGATTTTATTGCTAGGCGCCTGATTCTAGATTAGTTTCAAGTTTAGGTTTTTTTTCTTAAGATAATTTTGGGAACGAAAAAATGTGTTTCCCCAGATATTGCAGAAGCTTTTGGACGGTTGTAGCAAAATTACTACCATGATGAACCAGAAATAGTACATTACTGTAGAGGCCGGGAAGTAGGGGGCCGGCAACCCCACGTCCCGACCGAGGCTTGTATAGTGCTTTTCTCAAACAAGACATGAAATAAAATTAAAAAAACCGGCCAAGAGCGTGTCGGACACACCCAAAATAGGGTTCCGTAGCCATTACGAAAAATTAAGTAATATTTTTCTAAAGATTTCATATTTTATACTGAATCTTCCAAGTTTAGGTATATTTTATACCTTGGGCTGCTATTTACTCATAAACTACTAATAATTCTCAAGCAAACTTAGCCGTTATAGTTTTCCTTGAAAGTTTGATATACTTACTATCATCCTGAAATTTTTCAAATTTTTCCACCCACCGGTTTAGATTTTAAAAAGGGGGGGGGGACGCTCGATTTTAATGAAAATTTGCACTTTAAAGTTGAATATTTCGCAATCAAATCACTGAATTGAACAATCGTCTTAGCAAACCACTAATGGTTTTAAAAGACCAATCCAATGATACCCCACACTATAGGTTTTTTCTTTTGTTTTTTATTGTAGCACTTTTTCGGCATAGTTTACATACATATGCGTGCAAAATTACAGCTTTCTAGCATTGATAGTACCTGAGCAAAGCCGCGGACGGACAGACAGACAGACAGACAGACATGGCGAAACTATAAGGGTTCCGCTTTTGCCATTTTGGCTTCGGAACCCTAAAAACAAGAAATGAAGCTGGCGGGACGCTAGTCTGGTCGCCCTGTTATGTGCGCGGGTGTCGCGCTGGCTGCTGGCAAGGGCCGCCGCAGAGCTCGCTATGCAACAAAAGACGGTCGCATTGCCGGCCAGCGGCCGGGAAAGTTGTACGAAATCTCTTTGCAGGCCGCTACAGTGACCGCGTGCCGGTAGCCGTGCAGCAGCGCCTGCAACGCGATACTTCCCGGCCTATTATTTGTAACACAACGTCAATACGAGTATTTCATGTCATGTTTGAGAAAAGAATATAGAACCTAATCAAAATCCCTAGTTAGTTGTTTTGTATGTGTTCTTATGTATTTTTTGTGTTAATATGAATTTTACAGTGCATTAGTTTTATAACTGTAACGCTGTAATTTTAATTTTAAATATAAATAAATATCTAATAAATAATGTTCAAGTTTTAGGCGATTATTCAAATAGTAGCTCTTAAAATCATACTTCTATAGCGCTTACGGAAACACTTATAGAAAAAATGCGACTTATGCTCGAAGAAAGACATTTTATCGGAACACAAATTATTTACAAAATATATGTATGTAACATAATAAGCAAACAAATTAAATCCATACCTGCGCAGGGGTGACTGGTGGTTGAGTTGACAACTGCGTAACGTATTGCGTCTAACTAAAGATACTCTGTGAAGAATTCAAATCTTTACTTTGTATGTAAATTTGCGTATGATTTGTTTGACGAACCGCAAATGTGCATTAAATTAACATAGTCAGTAGCAACAAGTGCAAGTTTTAACGTGCATCTCGTGAAATATATTGTGAAAAATAGAAAATAATGTTTAGTTTGTGTTGGATTGTTAATGATTAAGGTAAGTTTTACAATATAGATTACAAGGTAGTAAGTTTACAAGGTAGATTTTTTGTTTTAAAAATACCTCCTATCTCCGTATATAACGTAGAAAAGAGATGTTGGCATTGTTAATACTTTGAAGTTAGAAGATCTTACTAACGGCGAACCTGGACGACAGGCATTCATTTTACGTGTGCAATAGATACCTATGATGGTTTATCTTATACCTAATTACAATGTTCAGGCACTGCGTAATATTGGACGAGAAGATATTACAAAGTTTCCCGAACGCTGCCCATCCGAGTTGGATTCTTCGGGCGACCTCTTTGTCGAAGTTGGACCTACCCAATTGGTCAACTTGTACAAGGTAAACATAGTGGTCAACAACTTCGAGTGCATCGTTCCCAGCGATAACCGGCACGGGTGTGACATGGACATTTGACATGATTTTTAGTCTTGACCATATTCATCTTAAGACCCACCTGAGGTCACTGAGCATAGCATTTAGCTCCTCCACGACTTTGCCATTATGACTATATCATCGGCAAAACGAAGATGGGTGATGTACTCGCCGTTGATATTGATGCCGAACCTGTTCCAGTCCAAGAGCTTGAAAACGTCCTCCAACGCATTTGTGAACAGCTTCGGAGAAATAACGTCTCCCTGTCTCACACCTCGCTGTAGTTGGATTGGTTGTGTACTCTCGTTCTGCAACCGGATCGACATAGTGGCGCTGCTGTACAAACTCTTTAACACCTCGATATATCTATAGTCAATATGGCATCGCTGAAGGGACTGCAATACAGCCCAGGTCTCGATTGAATCGAAGGCTTTTTCATAGTCCACAAACGCTAAACATAGTGGCCGATTATTCTCCTCGGTCTTCTGTATAATCTGGCGGAGCGTGTGAATGTGGTCTATGGTGCTAAAGCCTTTACAGAATCCAGCTTATTCGGGAGGCTGGAAATCATCAAACCTTCGCTCGAGACGATTCGTAATGACCCTCGAAAATAACTTGTATACATGACTCAGGAGTGAGATGGTTCTATAGTTCTTCAATAAGGTATTGTCGCCTTTTTTGAAGAAGAGCACCACCACACTCCTGTGCCATGCATCCGGCGTGGTACCCTCGAGTATGACGGAATTAAATAACCTCTGGAGGACTACAAGTACCGGTTTACCACCCGCTCTCAGAAGTTCTGTCGTGATTCCGTCATCCCCCGGAGCCTTGTTGTTTTTAAGTTGTTTGAGAGCCACTCTAATCTCGTACTGGCTGATGGGATGTCTTCAGTGTAATGACGGATTAGTTTAGCTCTGGTATCTTGAGCTGCACCTACAACGGGCTTCTGTGTCGAGGCATATAACTGTTCGTAAAACCTTTCGAGCTCTCTCAACAACTCCGGTTTCGATGAGATGATACTGCCATCGTCGATCTTCAACTTAGTCATTTGGCTTTTCCCAATAGACGAATTCTTTGCGAACACTAGAGCCCTGGTTTCGCTCAATTGATTCCTTAATACGTGCAGTATTAAAGGCACGCATATTTGTTATTTGTTAATTTACCTACTAATAACTATAACTCTGGGTTTACTTAATTTTTGCTAGGAAAACCATCGGAAGCAGTAAAGAGAAGATTTTTTAATGATGATGACACAGGACCCAAGTATCCTAAACGTTAGTCTATCGACTATTAACAGAATAATAAAATCGTAATTTTGTTTAAAGTTTATATCTTCAATAAAGATATTATTACGGTGTTGGCGTCTTATTGATATATTTTTTATTTACAAAACGATATTTAATTATTATGTTGTATGCTCTGTAAATTTTCAGCTAAGATATTCACTTTCTAATTCTTCCCCTATTCCATTGAAATATCTTCTAACTTGAACTCAATTTGGGATTCGTAATAAGCAATACCTCCTATCTTACAAAATCATGCTTAATTTATGTTATAAAGTACTTATTGATATTATTCTAAATAAAGATAAGGTTTTTGATGCTGTAGAACATTGTTTACACAGAGAAATTATACTAATATTAGGAATTTGAAGGAATCTTTACTAGTGGAAAAATCGTCTAACTTCAAAATACTCGACACAACACAAGGAACAATACCTTCTAACTTGCACTTACTTTAAATCCTGTAGCACTACTAAATAATAATTAGTTTAAAAAACAACTACTTAGATAACAAACAAACCCTCAGAACATCAGATCAAGGTAAAATTATAAACAAAAAAGATATTCAGTTTTTCCTTCTCCTGTAAAGTTAGGCCTGTGTGAGATAGGAGAATTTACTTCTTCCCCGTCGATATAGAACCTAATCAAAATCCCTAGTTAGTTGTTTTGTATGTGTTCTTATGTATTTTTTGTGTTAATATGAATTTTACAGTGCATTAGTTTTATAACTGTAACGCTGTAATTTTTCATTGATAAATAAATAAACAATAAATAAAATCAGCATAAAATAATATTTCGTGAGTAGGCCTCTAAGGACTCTAATAGTCGCTTTATTTCATACTTCTCTAGCGCTTACGGAAAGACCATCATAGCCAAGAAGAATGCGACTTATGGAACTCGATTGAAAGACATTTTAACGGAACACAAATTATATTACAATATATATATGTAACATAATAAGCAAAACAAATTAAATCCATACCTCGCAGTACATTAGGGGTATATCAATGAGGGTGACGCTGAAATACAACGCTGCATGGCGTCTCTTTTCTAAAGTAAAGATAGTAACTCTGAGAAGAATTAAAATCTTTACTTTGTATGTAAATTTCAATGCGAATGATTTGTTTGACAAAACACAAATGTGTACATTAAATTAACATAATCAGTAAGCAAAAAATCAATATTGAAATTTTTTCTACTAATATTGGCTCAAACCGTCCAGGCAGTGTCGAAATCTGCGTTAAGTTGACTGTAACAGTTAGATTTACTGCTATTGCTAACTTACTAATTATAGATGTCCGCTCCATGCCCGGTTTTTGAATAAGACGGCCATCTTTTTTCCCGTGGGTGTCGTAAGAGGCGACTAAGGAACCTGATGTGAGAGTGGGAAGTAGCACTCTCTAGAGTTAAACCTACTACGAACTCCGTACTCCAGAGGGCCTACTCCGAAATTCGAAGTTCGTATCGTACCGTCCCTCTCACTATGGTATTAAATAGTATAAGTGTCAGAAGAACGGAACGACATGCACGAACTTCGATTTCCGATTTTCGAGTAGCCCCGTAGCAGCGGTGTGAAAGGAAAAGAAAACACCGCACAGGAAAGTCGTGATTAAGTAGCGTACATTTGATGCCGATGACAGACAAATGACGTCAAGCTACGTACAGCATGATTCAGAGTAGGTTTTTTACTGACTTATTTATTGTTTAAAATATTTATGAATTTATATATTTCACACGACGATGAAGATGCGAAGTTATGGGTATCGTTTAAATCTGCTGGATTGGTGTGCTTTGATTGACAACAAAATTACGTTATTGTTTTATACTAGGGGAAGCTGTTGTAGCTCGGACAGTTTTTCCTTTTTTGATTTTTAGAAAAATAAATAATTATGGAATAAACATCAGATATTAAAATATCTAAAGATACATCATTAGGCTATGTTATTCGATAAAAAACTAAGCGATTCGTTTATTAATTTTGAAACGGTAGGCTCACGAAAAAAAAGTGTTGTACCTTGGACATTCGAGGTTGTACCTTGGGCACGTGATTATTGTCAAGAAAATATTTACTGTTTATATCATTGACTTATTTACTGGTCATTGGCACACAGCAGTTTTCCCGCCAAGTTCGTACATATTATTTTATAGAAAACGCACATCGACTTAGGTTTAGGCTGAAACAGCCCTACTGTTCCATAGCTAATGAACGTAACTTCAACATAGTTTATTTTATGTCATTAGCAATAGAGGTGACAATATGATGTCATCTATTGGCCATTAACGGGTCGGGCACTCGGACACTTACCTTACATGCTAGTAACTTAAATATAATTAATTAGAATATGTATCTATGCTTTTAGTGAATTACAATATTTTTTCGTTGCTTTTCCGCAACAAAGAAGCAGGCTAAAAATATTGTAATTCTATCTGAATCTCCATGAAGTAGCACCAAAAATCAATCAATTAGGTACCTTTACTGGTAAAGCTATGGTATTCCGTCAAATCGCTAGTTGTTGTTAATATTTCATCAAACTTCCAACCTAACAAAGAACATTTCTACCTCGACGGTGTACTCTTCGGTAACAATTTAGGCCCATAAGGTTTAATGAAGCATGTTTTCAAAGTACACCGACGATTTAATTTCCCGATAAGTTCCCATTAAGATTACGTAATTCAGCCTTAACCTTTTGTGTCGTGATAATGGAGTAATGATGTAGCACTGCGCTGACTTGCTCGCTCGAGTTGATAGTCAATACGCTATAGTAACGCTTGACAGATGATTGAGGAAGGAAAAATTGCTTAGATTATAAAATATGATAGGCAAATATTGGTGATATTTGCTGCCTATATCTAATGAGTATGAGTTTATATTGACGTTGTTTCATTTCAGACCAAATATTTAACGTTTACATATGCAATTGTTGTTAATACAACGAAAATGTTTCTAAAAATTGTAATAGCTCAAGTGTTAATTTATAAAATATTTTGACAACTATATATATATATATATATATATATATATATTTTAATATTTTGACAACTTCTATATAGTTCACCTAACTTATAACTATCATATTTATTTATTTGACAATAAAAGTAGGTATAAGTATAAAATTAACATAACTAAAACTAACTTAAAATAACTAAACTAACACAATATCAATTTAAAATTGAACACATTACAAACACATATATAAAAAGTAGGAATATAAATCAAATTTAAAAATAAAAGTTATCATAGTTGACCTGCGACCAAATCCCCCCACCTGCGCGTCGTGCCCGGTTAAAATATTTCCATGTTTCTCCGAGTCTTTCCCGGAAAATAAAATGTGTATGTAGTTTCAACGAATAATCGTTACTAACGTTAGGTTACGTTTTAATGAGTTATGTACCTGTATTAAAATATTAATTAAGTCGATTTCAAAACTTTCCATTTGCACTCTGTTACACTTCTGAGAAAAAAACAACACATAAGTAGGTAGTTAATACAACTGATTTCATATTAACATAATTTGATACATCATACTTTCGAGTTCTTACATTATCATTGTACCTAAAAATCTTCATAGATATGAGAATCTGAGATCTTTGAACCTTACAGATCAATTAAATAATATTTTTCCATCATATTTTGTAGGAAAAGTTAGCATTTATCTTTCTTTCTCAACTAGCTTACTGAAGCTTACTGAAGCTTTGAGAAAGCAAGATAAATAGGAACTTTTCCGACAAAATACGATAGAAAAACATTATTCAATAGATCTGTACTCAACTTTACTTGACTCCATACTTCACACATCTCAATGCCGTTAATCAAGTAAGACGGGGAAGATAAAATTACTAGTATTACTGTATGATTACACTTAGTCCTTAGCCGTAAAGACCAAAGTTCAATGTGATGTAGTGATCGACACCTGTAATTTACTTACTCATTGCGCAAATCTATCCCTGAGTCTATTGTTTTTGATGAAGACGGACAGTGCAATTTTAGCAAAGTCATGACACTTGAAACTAAAAATTGTAGGCCACGCGCAGTGTAAGGTTACGTACTTGAGTTTTGATCCATTATAAGTAGATAACTTGTGATGCTTATACTAGGTACCATCATATGTTTTTTATTGTTCGAGCCAATAGTGTTAAGCTTGTTGAATTTTAAATTTATATTTTTAAAATTTGTTGTGTCTTTTTTACAAGCATTGCTGGCTCGTGCTGTCGAGGCATCGACTTCAAACAGGTAGAAGATTTAGCTTTTTTTTGTTACCTATACTATCTGGGATAGACGAGAAAAAAATCCATACTGGGGAGATAATCTAAAGTTGTATTATTATTTTACCACTTAGTGTTTTGCACTGCCTGGACCTGGAAGCGGTTGTGCTGTCACCGTCAAGGCGAAGCTGTCACTGTGGAAAAACAAACAGGAAAAATCATTGTCAAAAGAAAGGTAACTAATAATTAGCTAACTATTAACTTATTTCTTCTTTATTTTTTTAGGAAGTCATTCTCTCATATTCTTTGTGGACCTTGTTTTCTCTTTGCCCCTCTTGTGTACCATTCTGTTATACCGCTCCCCCTCATGCATTATAATTTTCGTTCTTATGTACTTACCCATGCCAAATTGCAGTTTTCTGTCACTAAAAATCACAAAACTAAACTAAAGATGGTCATTTTCTATTACGACAGTGGGCCTCTAAAAACATTAGGTACTATGTCAATTTAAGAAACTTTATGATGTCGAACCTTTAGGTGACATCACCTTTGGCTTCTCTATTATAGTGAATGGCATTGATTACAAAGAGTTTGATTAAACGAAGGGACTGTCCATGTAATAATAACGTCGAGGTAATATTGATGGAGGTTATTAATCATACATCGTAAACTTTATTTACCGAATAAACTTGCAAGTGGTCATTAACTGCTGGATTGATGCTGTTATTAAATCCGCTTGGCTTTTATTTTATCAAAAACGATAATTTGAAAACCGTGTTCGCTGCTGCGCAATATGTCACAAGAGCTAGTAGATATGCATATTAAGAGCTATATCCGTTATTTGCTGTACTCTAGAGCTGTGTCCGCGTATCGGCCTCCAAAACTGACTGAAAACATTAATCATTGTTCGACTAACAATGTGCTGTCACTTTCTACGTCAATCATTGAGTGAACGCGCAAATTGTTTTTGCAAATAAATTTAAAGGTGTCTTATTGATTGATCTTTATTGAGGTTATCAGTTCGTATTGTTTATTTAGCCATATTTATTCAACTGTTTTCTACTTTCCACAAAATGCTTAAGTAAATAATTTTTAGGGTTTTGTAAATTAAAAGGAGAAATGGAACTTTTTTATTTGCTTTCTGTCTCTCAAGACCTTAATTCTCACGAAAGCGCATCAATTTGAATATTTAAGTAAATATCATAGAATTAAGTCTGGAATGTAAGAACTTCTTAGTTAATGAAATCAAGAGATATAATACTTTGAAAGTAGATTTACTAATGTCTTAAAGTACAGGTAAAAGCAAAAGTCCGAAAGAAATATATGAGATATTTTTATTTGTTAGGAACTCTCGGTGCGAACTTGGCTGGTTTGATCGAGTGGAGACAATTCTGTGATGATTTCTTTCATCATGTTACGGGCTATAAAAAACCCATTTTATAACCAGGTATTAAATAGGCAGAAAATAAATGATCTGCTTACAACATTTGTGTGATACTTCAGAGTCAAGCAAGGTGTTAAATGTCAAAATCTTATTTGAGAAGGTTATTATTGACTCTTACTAAAAATGTATTGTAGGCAGTATAGTGCATAGTTATTAGAAGTTTTGTCAAAGGGGGGCGTTTGCGTTCTCATTCTCCATCGAGTGAGTGAGTGAGTGTTATGGCCTTAGTGTGGCAGAACTAAGTTATAATATGGCTGGTTGTTAATACCAAAATAATATCAATAAATAATAAAAAAACAACAAAATACTGTTTTTTTCCAATAACGGACACTTACAAAAAATAATAAAAAGCGTTGCTATTTTAACACTCAAACTGTCTTTTGTAGTAGAGCTGGGAAAAATAGGTCACTATTTTATGTTCTTGATTGTAATTTACTTCTAGATCTGACGAAGCGGACAATTATAGGCATGAGACAGCTTTAGCAGATTCCTAACATCGAAGGTAATCGATCTCAGTGTATGCAAATCAAGTGCGATTAAATAATTGAATAGGAAACGATTAGTGTATAACTAAGCGCTGATAATGCTAATACTGGTTACTTTCCGTGGGGCGGTCACGTCGACACAACACGATCTGGTCTTGTGTTGTAAAACTATCGATACTTTGACAATCGATTGTTGACCTTGAAAAATAGTCATAATATCGATAGTGTAAATCCCACTTCCCACTAATATTATAAGTACGAAAGTTTGCTAGTCTGCTTGTTTGTTTGTTACTCCTTCACGACGCCTAAACCTCTCAAGTCTCAACCGATTTAGATGAAATTCGGTACCTACTTATACAGATAGCTCGAGTCCCGGGGAAGGACATAGGATAACTTTATCCCGGAAAGTTGCATAGTTCTCGCAAAGAATTCTACGCGGACGGAGTCGTGAGCAACAGCTAGTAATCTAAAAGTATGATTTTTTACCATGCCATTCCTGGTTGTAGAATATGGCGTTATGGCGGACCCAACTCTCTCCATAGATGTAGTAAAAGGAGACTAAGGCCTCTCATGCACTAGACAGCCACGACCATGACCAATGGCCGAAACGACCAAAGAAACGGCCAATGGGCTGTTGTGGCCAAGTGTGCGACTTTCATATGGTTTCTTTAGTTAATCTGGTCGTTGCGGCCACTGGTGGTTGGTAGTGGTCGTGGCTGTCTAGTATGCGAGGTACCTAAGGGACGCATGGAAGGCAAGGGGATACCATCTCACAATTTCCCCAAGTTTGCAACCAATATTTAATCGACCACCACATCCATTCCGTCAAGAGCGTAAAGACTTAGAAGAAGAGCAAAAATTAAAAAAGAACGAAGATTTTCATCTGCGCTGGACGGGATTCGAAACCACAACTCGGAAAAAAAGCACGCATTTTTTTTTAACAAAAACTTATTCAAAGTCGCGACACTATCGATAATTCAATCTATCGGTGCAACACTAATCTGTTCTTGATATTGAAAATTATACAGCTTATGACATTAATGTAGGGATGGGATTGACTATTGAGGGAATACTACTTAATAAGTAAATTTAAACAGTCTTAGATGTTTACATACAAACATAACACTTGTTTAAAGCCACTTATTTCATTGTTTACGGATTACCATTCACGGGCAGGGGCCCATCAAATAATCGTGAAGGAATCTGGATTATATTTAGAATACGCCTGCCTAGACCACAATAGAGCCACGGTTACGACCACGAGGGACCTGGAGAATGAAAGGCATTCGTGGGGTCTAAAGTATAGAAATCTATATTAAATAGTTTGACCCGGATAACTCACGTCTTAAATCGGCGGTGCGCAGTGCGCTTGTTGCAGCATCCGCCAAGTCGCTTTTTTCCGAAGAGGAAATCCTACGTATTAGCCCGAAACATGTCTGGCTCAACTCGATTTAAGACGTGAGTTATCCAGGGTTATTTAATATGAGTGAGTCTCACGGTAGTTTTATGTTAAAAATTATAGAAATCTATGTCTATATCTATCTATTTATCTATATTGGGGTGAACAAGAAATTAGGGTATGGAGTGAGATATCAGCTACTGTTCTTCAATATGTCATAAATGATACGAATGAGCTAAAAGACCTGCTAATGGTGGGGAGATGAACACTGGACTTTAAACTTTCGTATGCCATGTCGCAACTATTGGAAACATATATACCTACCTAACATATATTATATACATCCACCCATTCATCCTTGGAACTTGAATTACTTATTATTTATGAACTTGGTTTAGGTCTGGTACTCTGGTCTAGGCAGTCAGCTCAGGCAAAGTATACGCGGAGTATATGTGTGTGTATAAGCGCAATGAAGCGCATGTATGTATATGTGATGTAGTATGCACCAACAGTTCGTTACAAGCCTCCCTGTGATGACTAATTTTATAATCTGCTTTTTTATACACGCGATTTGCATAATCCCAGCATGTCTAGATCTTAAAAAAAGTACCTGTCTTAATTATTCTGTCATCAGTTTTTTTTAAAGTAATATACTCCTTCAATCTTCCTTCAAGGTAATATCTAAATTATAATACGCTATGATTGATGTATTGAAAGTTTTTGCCATAGAAAAATTAGAGTTGCATTCAATCATTAATTATAAGGATATTTCCGGTAGTGTGTAGTAGGTACTTAAATACAATACTTACCTAATTAATGCTTTAGCTTAGAATTACTGTTGTTGAAACATACGGGAAAAAATAATTATAAACTATATTATGGTAATATTTAAAATAGATTTTGAACACCTATTAAATTAAAATACTTTTTAATCTTTTTAATTTATAGGTATTTAATAGGTATATTTTGGGATTCCGTAAAAAAAAAGAGAAACTCAGGAGGGGCTGTTCCGAATTTCTAAGTTTGTGTTTTACAGTTCCTTTCACTCTCCTATTAAAATACTAGTAACATGAGCGGTACAGCAAGAAAAAAGTTCTAATTTCGTAGTACTTATAAGGCCAGAACGTTGTTGTCCGTCAGTGCGTTTTTTTTGTCAAGACTATTTTTCAGGATAGGATATGATATAAATAATAAAGACATCAGTGATCTTTAGAATAAATATTTTTATTACAATTATATTTCATAAGGTGTAACCTTTTTTTCTAACAAAAGCGACAGATATCAGATAATCCGGCTCACGGATGCGACCGAGGACGTTACGGGTCGAAAAAAGCCGTGCACAAGTGAACGGCGAAACGGGCCTATTGTCCAATTACACGGCACCGAAAGGTCGCGCTGATGAGTTCCGCCATAGCTCTGATGACGACTAGACATGTTGCTCTTATAGAGAACGGGATCTAATAACTTTATCTACAAGAATGCTCCCCCCATCTCATCTCGCTGGGTATCGAAGGCGACTAAGGGTAAAAGCCAGAAGACGGACAGTAGGCAGCGTCGTTTTCGTGAAACATCAGCGTAATTTCTGCATGACAAATGGCAATTCACTCTAAAAACTTATTGCATATTTCTATAGGCCATTTGGAAGGAAGGAACTAGATTTTTTTCTAGTTATTATCTTCTCTTTATTTCATGTAAGTAGGTAATTATTTTGTGTAATTTCCTATTTCTCAGTAATAAATTGCGAATTAATTTCTCATGTTCATTTCATAAATCACATAAGGAAAGAGTGGAAAGCCGGCATCGAATTACTGCACAAATCAATGACTGACTTATCAATTACATTTAGGTATCAAAGCCAAAAAAGGCGAAACAGGATACATATTAAAAACGATAATTCGTTAAATAACTATTTGTAATTTACACCGAGGAAAAAGTATAAGAAAGTCCACCAATCATTGTGGAGTAGTTAGTTGAAAGAAGGTTGGAAGTGATATGAAATAATTGCACTTTCGCCGGCATTTCTAAAGTAATTTAGTACTTAATGTCCAGTACGACATTCGAATTAAGTAGATGGCAAGCTGTACTCGCCCTCCGGCTGTCAAGGTGTTAATTAATATAGTGAAAACCTCAGACACCCCAATAGTCTTTGCTATTTTAAGTTGGTTTATTGCATTAATTTTATTTTGATATTTGTTGGTATTAGTGGCCATACACTTTGTGAGAATTGCAAAATAGTTCTGTGATTGCAAGTTTCTACCAGTTACAGTTTAAGAGATACAGCCCTGTGAGAGGCGGTAATAGGCAATGAATAATCATCTATACCTATAAAGACTGGCAGACTGACGGACAACGCCTAGGCTATGGAGCTAAAGACATTTTTATTGAGCATTGTAGAGTTGCACTTTGATCAAAATTCCCTCAGGACAAAGAGCTAGTCGATTTTTTTACAACCCTATTTCGGGCGTGTCCGACGCGCTATTGGCTGATTTTATAGCATTAGAAAGACGGTAAGCGATCTTGTCATGTCTTTTTATTGAAAAACACTTTTGGAAAATAAGTCACAGCAAATATGTAACAAAAATGCAAGGAAATATTATCATTTACATGCTTTTAATAGTAATTGTTTTTTTTCAAACGTTTTTCAATAAAAAGTCTCGTCATGATTGTTTATCCTCTGTTTTATGCAAAAAAAAGTTTTGTAAAAAAGTTGAAAAACCCCCGACTTTGTCACTTCAAAGTTCAATATCTCAAAATCGGCTAAACCGATTTTGATGAAACATGTTTAAAAACTATCGCTAGAAAACCTGATTTCAAATAAAAAACCGCATTCAAATCGGTCCACCCGTTTAAGAGCTACGGTGCCACAGACTGACACACATACCGGTCAAATTTATAACACCCTTCTTTTTGCGTTGAGGTTTAAAAAAACGAATTATAAGTCTAATAGGGTTTCTTAACAGACGAAATATCGCTAAATGGCGTTTGTACCGAGAGGTCCGCTTGACGTTGCAGTCTTGCTTGTGATTGGCTCATTTAGTTATTTAACCAATCACAAGCATGGCGCAAATGTCATTTGTCAAACGGACCTCTCAACGCTAACGCCAACTAGCCTGTCACAGAAACACTGATTAAATGTTATAGCGAGGTTGCATACTATTTTGGTAATTTAATACTGGCCGTTTTTCTGACAGCAAGTACAAATGTGTTTAGAATAAATTAGAGAACAAACAAAAGTTCCGTAGCAAAATTTCGAAAATCAAAATTTCCTAAACATACATGCCCGACATTCAGTGCCCCACGTTTAAAATATCTAATGTACAAAACTTTTAGTACATGGAAATATTAACGACGTTTATCCTACGTTCATTTAAAATGTCTAATGTACAAAATTGCTGTTCACGATAACTCTAACGACATTTGTTTTTTCGTTCAGTTGAGTTTAGCATAATGCGTAGATATAACGCGATAAAGTCGACAGAGCTCCGGCGCCGGGCGGAGCTCCTGTATCTGTGTAGTTTGGGCCTTCGGCCCCGATGCAGTAGGTACTAACATAACCTAACCTATTTACCTAAACATAAAAATCTACATTATATCTAGTCAAGGCCAACAATTTTTAAAGTGTTTGATTTTGTATTTGTAATGATTTTCGAAGAATTGTCATGAAGCGTTTTGTACGTAGGTATTTTGTGTTTTAGGTGTATCGAATTTCAAAGTATTGACATTTATATATTTTGAACAAAGGCATATTGATTTTTGAAAAGAAAGCTATTCGATTTATTGTGCATTAAGAACAGTATTTTTAGGAATTTCGTATGTTAATTTTCGGAGTTTTGTCTTTAGGAATATTGATTTACGAAATTGTGATATCCCTAGCACACTCCCTAATATATAGGTATATTCGTTCAATTTCAAAATATAAAGTAGAATATTGGTTTTTAATTTCATTATCCTTTATTATTTTTCACTTTTCATGCTCTTAAAATGTTACTTCATAGTCTCTTATTTCGTGAAACACAATTAATGATTACGAATATGAATCTATTAAATTATATCTATTCAATTAAGGATTAATTTATTTTGTTATGCATAGGTAGTCCAATTAGTTTTTAAATAGTTTTAAAATTTGAAAATGTTGGCTAAATATGCAAGCATTGAAAGCGTCACTTAATAAACAATAAAAGAAAAGAAAAAACCGCGGAACAAATTTTTTTTTGCTACGTGTTTGAATTTGGAACAGATGTCCTGTCCATTCGTCGGGCGTACGTTTTTAAAAAGTAATATTGTAATTTTGAACATAAAGTTGGTTTTTTCCTCGCATTCAAAGTGAAAAGTAGAGTTTTTAACGCGAGACTAAACAACCATAATGACACACCTCGTGACATTATGGCTTGTTTTAGTCTCTTGTGAACAATCTACTATTATTGTTAAACTTAAGCATTGAAGGAAAATATACTTACACTAAACCACAGGAAAGTATAATCCACGATTTGATGTAAGCATTGTTACCCTAATAATATTATAAATGGGAAATATTTGGAAGCTTGTTAGTGGATTTGAGTACAATTTGGCACAAGACAAAGTCCATACCATAAGGTTAGGTTGGGTATTATAAATCTTACGCCTAAAGTTAGAACACATGATTATCATGAGATATTACTAAATAAGTCTCTTCCTAAAGTACGTTGTGCTAGTTTACTATACAATCTTATAAAAGCTACCCTCGGAAGCCAGATGAATGGTAGGTATAAGTGCTTAGCCATTGAATTAGCCGGGTGTTCCATCACAGCAGCTAGGAAACTTTTGGGACCGTGTCGCACACACAATTCATCAGGAATACAAAACGGTACGAAAAAAATCATGATTCCCGCAGGGTAGCGATAAACAAATTCTTCACAGACAAAGTAGAAAACAGCCAGTTTCAAATAAATACTCCGTTTCTTTAATTTATGCGAGTATCAGTTGCCAGCAATTTGATAAAAAAAAACAAGAGTACGTTCAAATTTACGTGACATTCGCGAGCACACGTATAACCGCGTAACATTTCAATACTATCTACTGCTTTGTGTTCACAATCATTATCAGAACTTTTAAGTCTCTATAAACTAACAACCGACAATCTACCTTACAATTTAAAGGTAACGTCCAAATTGAAATGACCCACTTGTGTCACATACGCCAGTTGTCATCGACTCGAAATGTGTGCGCTAGGTACGGTAGGACCTTGGGAGGGACGTGGAAAAGTATCATCAGTTTAGGACGGCCAAATGAAACTGGCCTTCACTAAGACGTGTTAGAGTTTTCGTTTGAATGTGTTGGTTCTGTCGGTTGGGCTCTTTGTGGTATACACCGTGTTATTTTTGATTTCTGTTAACTTTAAGGCGCAAATCTACAGGTCAAATGAAGTTAATTTATCTAAGACACTAGTGGCCTAAACTGTTTAAAAGATAATCAAGAGTTATAGATAATTAATTATTAGCAGTAATAAAACAGCATCATGGTCCTTAATTTGTGACTTTTTTCAAAGTCCATAAATAATCCGTTTTTATTTCACACATATTTAGCAAATGAAAGTAAAACATGTGGATTTTTTTGATGTCGCTATTATGTGTCACGTCAATGTCACTTGACTTGTAAAGTTTGTTTATTTTACAACAATGACTGTGAAGCTATTATATGAATAAAAAAAACAAAATCTTCTCGAAAAAAAAAACATTTTTTTTGACGAATAAGTTAGTTATCAGAGCAGTCTGCCGAAGTTAACGGAAGTAAAGAAAAACACGCTGTAGAGGCGTAGTTGGAGTTAAAACCTTGAATGAACTGGGACGAGCTATTACCACGCAGGGTTTAAGTGCAGAACAGAAGGTGTTCAGTGGCGTAATGGTGAAACTGACCGAAGGAAATCCTTGTGAACAAATAGTGCTCTATCCTCGTCTTGCTCATTGTTACTAATTTTATAGACTGTAGTCAAGTTTATGGTTAGTGGCCAGTATTTTTTAGCCGACTGCCCGTAGGAGGGTATTGTTTTTCGAGCGTATGCCACCAACCCAAACGTATGTATGTCTTTCTTTGGTCCTCTCTGCAGCCTAAACGGCTGGACGGATTTTAACATATGAGGTATCATTAGATTTGTCATAACTGTCGTAGTGACGTAGGGTATAAAATAGGTACAGTCAGACTATTTGATTCCTGTTCCACTGTAGAACGTTCTCCCAGTAAGTGTCATATGGAATTCCCTTGTCAAACAATACGGTCACTATGATTTTTTCTACGAAAAGGTTCCACAGTAGATCATGATTCAGGTGGTTTGGTAGTACTCGATGTGTCGTCCGCGACAAAAAATATACTGAGCGGCAAAAAATCTGGCCCTCAAATGTACGGAGAATCGGTATTTTGTATGAAGGGTGGGCCAAATTTTGTACCGCTGAGTATATCTATGGCGGGAGAATTAAAAAATTGTTTGTATTGTAACAGTGTTGTAGCACTCTGAACAAAGTTCGACATTAGAGACCCATTACCTACTAAAAATGTAACTAAATGAAATATATTAACATAAATAAATTTTGGAATGAGTCCCGACTCGATCAGTTAAAGATAAGTTAATTCATCTAGACCACTGGATTTATTTTTTCATTTTAAGTTTTGTAAGGCAGACGGTTTTATGATTTTTTTAAAATATAATTCGGCGGGTTAGCTGTAGAGGCAACAGAAACAGACAGACAGTTACTTTCACATCTACAATATTATGGTGGTTACAGCAACGATCTTCTATCACTATTGTATTGTATAACTCTTTATTGTACATAAAACATATGAAAATAACAGTTAAGAAAGCAAAGTATAAAGTACAAAGGCGAACTTATCCCTTAAAGGGATCTCTTTCAGTTAACCTTTGAACAATTTAAAGGACTATTTATCTCTTCTCAAGTTCACCTTCCGACAGGTTGTTACAAAGTAAGACTTCCTGCCAAGAACGTCATGATGTCATGAAGCAATTACAGTTAATCGTTATTTATCATTGGAACCAGTAAACATTATAACTATGCTCCCTATACAATCAGAACAGAATCAAGATCGACAATCAAACGCAATCAATGTTGATTTGAACTATGATAATTAGTAGTACACCTTGATATTATGTATATCAACGCACAAAAGTAAAAATTGACATGACAAATGTTTTCTTTTTTTTATCAAATAAACACCTAAAACTATGAATATTATATACCTATTATGTATAGCCAGTTAAAATTCCGCGTGGATTTTCCTGAAAATGTAACATGGCCGTCACGCCATGTCACGGGACCGCCATTCCTGAGCTTTGACGTGCTTCTACTTGTGATTTTTTATTTGATTGACAACGAAAAAATACAGCTTCCATACGAGTATTTTCTAATAATCTTACTGATGGATTTAATAGAATATTTTTTTTACCCCGAAAACTAACTAATTAATTAACTAAGTAATTATTCAGCATAAACTGGCAACTTGCGCTGGTATTCTATAACATCCGCTCAGGAGATGATAACACATGACATAAAACTCATTTTATCTTTGACAAAATTCAGTGGGCAGTTCGGGATCGTTTCGATTATTTCTTTTTTTAACAAAAAATGGAACCGACTACAAAAACCTTGAAAATATTTTTCTACTAGTTTAAAGTCGGTGTCTCAGCACGAGCCAGCAGGAGTGTAACTATAGTCGTCTACCTCACCTACATACTCGTATATATATTGGGCTTCAATCACTCCTGCTGGCTCGTGCTGAGGCACCGACTTGAAACTAGTAGAAAATGTAAAACTCGAGCATTACACTCATTTTCACCTTGACGTCAATCCACCCTCGCCGTACCGGCTCGGTAGTTTTATGCTCTTGTTGTACAATCTTCTAATTTTAAACCTACCACTTTTTTACAGTAGGGATCATGTCGTATCAATAAAATTATAATTATACATATAAGTATTCCAGCCTTATCACGTAATTATTGTTTGCCAAATCTTTCATTTCCCAACTATCAAATTTTTCCGGAACCAAAATTTTTTCTCAGTGTATTTTCTTATGGTTTTATAGAACACTGTAATTTGGTTTCAGAGAAAATCATGACTTGGGAAATAAAACATTTGGGAAATGAAATTTTTGGCAGAAAATAATTGTGCGAGAAGGCAGACAACCATAGGTACGATATTAACTCATGCCGCATTATTTTGCAGAATGATCATTCCTTAATTATTATTCAATGTTTATTTGTTAGTTTGTTTAGAATTTTTTCCACCTAATTCTAAAAAGTTTGTTGTTCTAATTCTAAGTCGCTACACTTTTGACAGACGTAGACTTCACTAGATGACTTGATTAGATGGTCATAGACTTCAGATGAGGATCAGCAGTGAACCTTCTTGACTACTTTTTTTGGGAAAATAATGCGGTAGTTTTCCCTAGCCTTTCACACCGCAGAGCTGGAGTCCGGAGTTTATAGTAGGTACAGTCAAGTGCAAAAATAAGTATCTATTCGAACCACTCAAAAATATGTTACTCGGCCTATTGCGTCGGAAGAAGAGTCTGTGGTACTTATTTTTGAAACTTTGAATAAGTTCATATTTTTACACTTGACCGTACCTAATAGAGAGCTCCCCCCTAGAGTGTCCCCTCTCACATTTTAGTTCACGGTTGAGTAGTAATGGTTTGTGTAGTTATCGCCTTTTAAGCAGAGGATCGTGGGTTCAAACCCCGGCTCGCACCTCTGAGTTATTCGAAATTCATGTATGAAATTACGCGAGAAAACATTCAGTGGTGTGTGTGAAGTCCCCAAGCCGCATTGGGCTCGCGTGAGAACTACGGCTCAAGCCCTCTCATTCTGAGAGGAGGCCTGTGCCCAGCAGTGGGACGTATACAGGCTGGGATGATGATGATGATATGATGATGAGTAGAATTAAATAATAGGTAGGTAGGTAGGTAGGTAGGTAGGTAGGTAGTATTTTAATTAAATATAGAAAAGGGAAATAATAAGTATACCTACATATTGATAAATTTAGAATGAGTCTGAGACTAACTAGGTATGTATGTACTTTATTCTTATTTACACGAAATGTGTCATATTTACAAAAGCTAATGAAATTCAGGCTTGTAGTAAACAATTTACGTCATAACCATTAAATAGCACCAGCAGGCAAAATGTGTACTAAAAATGTGCACTTTGCACTAAATCTAATTACGTCCAAAAGCAGCGTTGACGTTATTCTGATTGAATCACTCTTACTTGATTGTTGCGCAGTTCACGTATTAGTGTAAACCTGCGCCTGCGACGCAGCGCATCCAATGTCAACGCCTTATTCGGAGTAGCAACTTTAAAATATAATTGAAAGAAAGAAAGAAAGAAACATTTATTCACTATTCGCTAAAACTTACAGCACATGCGCGAAATGCATGCGCAGTGATTGCACAGATAATATGTTAAATTATTTTAAAAAACGAATATCGAAACACTGACGTAAATGCAAATGTTTACCTTTTCGAGATAAATGCTAAACACAATAAAGTTCTCTTTACATCGTTTTTGACCGTTGCCTATTGGGTAAGTAATTTTTGGGAAAAAATGCAATAACGTCATTGTTTTGTTAAAGCTGCGAAATGGTCTTTTGTGTGAATAAACAAACGGTGAATAAATTACTAGAGTAGGTAAAAATCTATTGATTT
Organism: Choristoneura fumiferana; assembly: GCF_025370935.1. Lineage (NCBI taxonomy): Eukaryota > Metazoa > Arthropoda > Insecta > Lepidoptera > Tortricidae > Choristoneura > Choristoneura fumiferana. Next base: position 5,715,230 of record NC_133489.1, read on the forward strand.
TTGTCAAAAACGGCTTTCTTTGTTGACTGTACCTATTGTATTGTCATTCAAATTATATTTAGTATCATTTCATTGCAACGCTGACATTCCATATATCTGCAAATAATGCAACGTGAAGTTGATTGTGAAATGTATCGCAATACGAACATTTTCAAGCTAAATAAAAACTTGTAAAATGTTAGCGCAGAAAGGTAGGTAGTCGTACATTTTCTGAATCCAATTATTTCTATTCCTCAAACCAAATTCAATCGAGATATCGAAAGTAAAAATAACATGTCACTACTCTTTATCGACTATCGTAATATTTTCCTAATGTCCACAAGAGACCGAATACACCCGCGCTAACGTAAACACGGACGTCATTCATGAATCATCTAATCTCTAGACGGCGTATTCCGCACAAAGAGTTGCAAGATATCATTTTCATTCACAAAAAACAGAGGTATAAGCCTTTAGGGGCCACAAAAAATACCGCTCACTGGCTAAATTTGACAGCGAAAATTGACTTTGTTTTGGTTTTTGTTCGTTAAAATAATTTTTGCTAAGATTTCGAAGGTTTAAAAGATTAGAGATGATATCCACAGAGCACGTGAGACAGGAGTTGTTCTTTAACTTTTCTTTACAACTGCAATTTTTCGAATAGCACACACATCTACGAGTAGTTATACCGACGCACACAAAACAAAACATGATGTTTCTCTTGACCAAAGTAGTCGCTACTGCTGTTTGTCTGCAATAAAAATAAGCCTTATTCCTTTCGTTTACGAGTGTCATTAAGCCCACAACAGACTTAATAATCTCACGCGGTTTGAGGCGCAACGTTTAAAATTGTCAACTGATAGGTATGATAATAAAAATATCCACTTATTGAAATGTAAGATGAGCATAGGTTACGTTTTTTTTTTGCCCAAATGGACCAAATGCCAATAGCGCAAAAGGGAATAGACTTGTCTAACTATTTATCTTATTGTTCAAGCCTAAAGTCTATGACTAAGAGTACTTTTAAGACTACTACCTACTTCAACCTATGTGGACTTGAACAGTAAATTTCAGTTCATTCCTCAGCGGCTTTATCAAATGGAAACGCAAATTTCGTGTACTAGGGTAGGTTGGTTTCTCACTTTGGTTATGTTTACACTTATAAGTACAAACGGTACACGTTTTGATTGATTAGTGTACTATTATGGCTTGTGCGACAAGAACAACAATACAAGTATCAATTGTACCATTAGGAAATCATGTTGCAATCAAAGGTGAAAGTTTGACTACGGATCAATGTTTGGATCATCTTTAGACGCCTAACTTTTGAAGTATTACTTGTATTGTGTAAGCGATATAAGGTAATGCAGACAGACGTTACACGGCTCAAAATATCTAAACGTCAAATGTGTTATTAATACCTATGCAACACTTGTAATGGAAAGAAATAAAAATGTGTGAGTAGAGGAACCAAGAAAACAAAACGGTTCTCTATCGTTTTCCCGATTTTCTTATGCCCGAATGTATCGTTTTCTAGAATTTTCATTTGCCATAAAGTGTTTTTTTTCTGAAATAGTAATTTCTTCAGAGTTGATATTATTAAACTAACCTTACCTAACCTAGTTACTGCATTCTTTATGATGACATTTAAAAATCCTGAATACAGCACGGTTCTATATATTTTATGGCAAACGTTGGTATGGCAAGTGAAGTTTGGGCAAATGAAATTCGGGCAAGTAAAGGTAAACGAAACAAAACATATAATGTATCAAACATTTAGGTATCCATCATAGTTTTATTTATTATTTCCTGGTCCATATCGACTGGTCGAAAATTGTTTTTCATAAAAAAAAATTGTAACATATTTTTTGCAAACAATTTAAGACCAAAAGTGATTTAGGGGAAAAAAGTATGCAAAAAAATCTTCAAGCAAAAAAAGAAGTATGCCATACAATATTATATCAAACGATTTCGACCAAAAATTTTAGACTTTGCGAAGGGTACCCTTTATTTCCACTTACAGACGGATGGGTTCGACAAGTATGCATTTAGTGCCCGTTAATTCAAAAAAATTTGGGAGCCCAAAGCCAACTTCAACCCACGGCTTCTCAGCCTACATCAAAGATAGACTAATAAGAAAGATCAGTTGCACAACAAAATAAAGTAACATGTAGCGACCCGCACACTGTTATAATACTGTATGTACATTTAGAAAATCTTACCGTCTTATTAGCTTTTTTGTTTCCCGTTTATGTTTTGAAGGTGACTTTGGCAACGGCAAAAAAGTTATGAATCTCCTTGGGAAGGTCAGTGCAACTTATTGAAGTAAGCATTTTAATATTCTAGTTTTTTTCTCACTTCGTGTCTAGTTTGAGATAAACTTCGCCGTTTGATTGCTTTTAGTACCTACTTCTTGCTGTCTAAGAGTTTTGAATTTCTTGGTAGGTTGCGTAATGATTGAGAAAATAAAAAAAATATGATGATGATTGAAGACTTCAGATTTTTAATTATACGTACCTACGTTTTTGATACCTATACGCTTTGCTAAACGCTGCATAATTGAAACACGACTCTTTAACATAAATAAAACACTTCCACTGCGTATTATTATGTAGTCGCCCGTCAAACATCGGAGCTGTATTATTAGTGTTCAAAAATATCTGAATACCTACGATCCATTTGTCAATGGCATGATGGTGTGTTCTCATATTATGAGCACCTAAACAGCTTCAGAGTTGTTAGCAGTCCTGGATTTATAAATAGGCCGTATAGGCCGCGGTCTAGGGGCGGCAGCGGCCTAGGGGCGGCAGATTTAAAAAAAATATTATTTTAGAAAGTTACATAGGGCGGCGGATATAAAGTGGCCTACACTCATAAAAAACATAAATCCGCCACTGGTTGTTAGAGAGTGACAGAGTTTAACGGGGAACTGTAGTAAATTTTAGACTTTGTCCGTTGTGTTGGTGCTTTATTTATCCTATGCTTATGTTACAGCTACTGAAGTACCAACACGCCTAATCGTATGTTAAATGATGACGTTAGTCGACCTATATAAAAAAAAACCTATTCAAAGAAAAGAAAAACAAACAAGCAAGAAACAAACCTACTGTGTTAAAAATAAAGTTGTGTTAAATACTTGTGATGTATACAAATCATTTAATAATCATTTAATGTAAATCTGTTTAAAAAATATACCTCGTTGAGTTTCTTGTCGGATTCTTCTCAACAGAGGTTTTTCCGAACCGGTGGTAGTTTTTTTTTGACATTCATAAGTGCTTGCTAGCTTAAATTGAATAAAGATATTTTGACTTTTTGACTTTGACTTTGAAACAAGCAAGTTCCCACGCAAACTTCAGTTTTTTAATACCAGTCAGTCTTGCAGTTTTTCTTCTTTCATTTTGTACCGAAAATTATGTGAATATGATTAGCTCAAATACAGAATCTATTTTCATTTAAATGTGTTAATGACGTATTTAAAACTTTGACGTCGCTCATACATTTCATTGAAGTTATGCCATCCACTTCAATAGGTTCGTAGACGTACATACCTATACTACCCTACTTAATCCATACTACATAAATACTATACATGCAGATCTATTAATCATATAGCTGTAACGAAACGCTTCTATTGGTCGAAACTCATTTACGGTAATGTTTCTTTTGCACACTATACAGTGGCACTTACCTTCGAATATTTACCTCCATGGCCTAATTTCTGTGTATAGTGCTGATATTAAACTTCAGTATTTTTTTGAATTATGGAACATCAACCTTGTTTGTACGGATACTCTACTACTACATAACCTAACCAACAAAAAGTGAGAAAACCTCCGACTTTGTCCCTTCAAAGTTCAATATCTCAAAAACCGCTGAACCGATTTTGATAAAACATGTTTAAGAACCATCGCTAGAAACCCTGCTTTCAATTAAAAAAACACATTCAAATCGGTTCACCCGTTTAAGAGCTACGGTGCCACAGACAGACACACAGACACACATAGCGGTCAAACTTATAACAGCCCTCTTTTTGCATCGGGGGTTAATAAAAAGGGGACTTGCTTAATTTCCTTACCCAAAGTTGATTTAAATTGGTTCTCCTGCCTTCCAAGACCCTAAATCATGACTATCATATGATTGCAACGGCTAATGTGGCAATGCAACAAAAAATAATCTTACATGCAAGCAAAAACGAGCTACCACTCTAATTATTATATTTGAAGCGTATATCGTGAGTAATGTCTAGACAAAAACATGATCTATACTTAACACGTAACCATTATGTAAACTTGAAAAAAGCAATCGTATTAGTGGGAGTGAAATAAATGATGATTTGCAGTTTCAGCCTTTCGAATTGAACGCACGATGTTATCAGTCTAGATGATATCGCTGTCAGTAATGTTAAGTTCGTTATTTGATGAGTCAAAGATCAACAAACTACATACATACATTGCTTGACAGATTCTATAAAGCGGTGTCAGATGCGGACTGCATAGTGCATAAGTACGTTAGAGCATTTTCACATTGTCCGATCTGGTGCTAATACGAGTATTATATCTGTTTTTAGATTAACAGCATAACATGGATGTTATGTTGGATCGTGTAATAACCCTCTAACAGTACAGTTCCAATTGATCAGCACTTGTCCTGTCTATTTGGTTTATATTGTACTACTTTATAGGCCTTAAGTAAAAATGTGGTGCTGAAGTGGGAGTCTAGATGATAGTAGAGTATGTAAATGCTGTATATGTAAAGGTATATCAAAATTAAAAGACGTACATGTAGACTTTTAAAAAATGAAACCCCAAAATAAGTTAACTTCTTTTAAATAATTTAAAACACAAATATAAAAATCATGTTAATTATGTTACGTGTCGTATATATATATCAAACTTTTTTTAATTCCATCCCCCCTTCTCTGTAACTCCAATAGACTAATTCCCAACAAAATTAAACCTCTTATAATAATTTTCCTACATACATACTCTTAGACAGGTAGTAAGGGCAGAAAGGACTAAGCTGGATGATGGGTTTCCGAAAAAGGAGATACCTACATAAAATCTACTCAAAACAGGTTTTATCGTGACATCTTCTCAAGCCATAACACCAAAGATACATCCTTTACAACGTCTCGTATTCAAATTTGGGATATATTGTAAAATCGGTCAAATAACCATAAACGTAAACGATCAATAAAGGCTGATTACAACCCAAAATGCCTTTTGGGATCGTCCTAACTCTGACTTATGCGTTTGGAAACAAACTAACACTGTTTTTCCTTCTAGAATTTCGATCTAAATAAAATGAACTCAAGGCCGGTTACTCTTTATTTTTAGTTAATAACTAGATAATCTTCGGTATTTGGATTGTTTGTTCTACGAATACGACTTACTTATTCTTAAGTTGAGCAAAAGCTGTACATTCATATCATCATACAGTGTTCAGACATCCTATCTTCAGTATTTGGCACTTAGTGACTAAGAGTAGGTAGGTACCTACCCATTCTCTAAAGACAATCTACCATGAGTGTGCTAATTCAACGCGAAAATGAGCAATTCCAGATGCAGCAGACCCGAACAATGGGATGCTATCAACGTCAGTGTTCTAAATTAACATAAGTCTACCTGCCGAAATTTCCTCGCCTACGCAGTGAATTCCTCGTGTCACCACTAACAGCGGGTAGCTCAAAGCAAGTAGCGGTGCTTGGAATTATTGGCAACAAACACAACTTTAAAGATCAGCAAACCATATCAAAATACAATAATACTACCCGTGCTACTACTAGGTACTATTATGTTAGCGGAGATACATATAGGGCAAAGTGCGAGAAAAAGTGCGGGGCAACGTGTTTTGAATCGCATTACAGCAAGCGAGGTGGTCAGATATCTGCGATGATTGGTATTTAGATGCCTTTTGTTAAATCAGAAGTTTATACGCTTATTAAAGTCACTGACCTTGGCATCAAGATAAAATTTTAATACTGGCTGTATTAGAAAGCTGGTGCTCATATCTATACATACCTCTCATTGAAGTCTTTTGAAGTCAGGTGCCATTCCTGCATTAATTTTGTCATTTGATTTCCTTGACATTTGCATACACTCGTTCGATTGTATTTCACTGCTGTAAAAATTGTCTGTTGGTATTTTAATGATATTATTAAAACTAAAATAGACGTTACTAAATCATCCTTCATTAATATTTATCCGTATGACTGCAAATAATAAAATAATCATGATGACCGTTTGTACCATCCAAATTATCATCTCCTATACATATTTATGAATGAAGCCTATTTAGTTGCATTTTGTACGTGCAGTGTGATTAATTGCATTCAAATTGTTCCGCTAATTATGTTATTGTATTCCTCTGACATTTTAATACGACCAGGCAGTTTTGTATATATATTTTAGTGTAAGACTAGGATAATTATGTTAAAGGAGGAAGAGGATAAAAGTTACGTTACATGAAGAGTTGACATACTGGTAGAAAAATATAAGTAGCAATTACAATTGACGACAAACCTCTAAACAAAGCAGCCGGCAACCTGTAGGTATTATGTGGGAGATAAGGCTATCCATACTTATACTTACTTACTTACTAATATTTTAAATGCGAAATTGTGTGTGTTTGCATGTTTGTGATGTTTGTCCGTCTTTCACGTCGAAAAGGAGCGACGGATCGACGTGATTTTTGGCATAGAGATAGTTTATGGGCCAGAGAGTGACATAGGCTACTTTTTATCCCGGAAAAATGTTCCCGAGGGAACAGCGCGCGATATCCGAATACCAGGCGAAGCCGCGGGCAAAAGCTAGTTAAGTAATAATTCTCTCTCCCTATTTTTATAATATACCTACGAGTATCTTATCTATGTAAGGACAGTTTGTATCGTATACCTACAATGTTACTTTTTTGCACTTGTTAACATAATTAAAAGATGAGCTTTTTACTTATATTATTAATAGCACTAGTTCTATTATTATTATACCTAAATGCGAAACTTTGTAAGACTGTTTGTTTGCTTGTTGTTTGTTATTTGATCACGTCTACGCCACTGAACCGATTTAAGTGAAATTCGGTATGCCGATAGTTTGAGGCCCGGGGAAGGACATAGGATAGTTTTTATCCCGAAACTTTGCATGGTTACCGCGGGATAGCAATAACCGAATTCTACGCGGACGGAGTTGCGGGTAACCGCTAGTGCCAAAATAATTCTGTTTATCTGTCTGTTACCTTTTCACGCTTAAACCGCCGAGTAGATGTCATCATCATCATCAGCCGGAAGACGTCCACTGCTGAACAAAGGCTTCCCCCTTAGAACGCCACGCACGATGAACAACAACTCGCCACTCCACCGGTTTCCCGCAACTCTCACGATGTCATCAGTCCACATGGAGGTCTGCTTCATCTTCCGGTTCGTGGTTGCTACTCGAGGACTTTTCACCCCTAACGATGAGTAGACATAGATGAAATTTGGTTTGGAGATAGTTTCAGTCCCTTTTATATGCCATATGATACTTTATATGCCAAATGATTGCATAGTTCCTCTGGGATAGAAACAAACAGATTCTCTGCGGACTGAGTGGCAGGCTGTTTCTAGTAACAATTTTTAAAATGTCATGTCTTTAACTCATTAAAAATTGGTTAAATGTACAACATTCTGTTAAACTAAAATAAACATTTTTGAAAAACTTACAAAGCTATCCGAAACTTAATATTATTTTTTATAGATTCTGTGATACCTAGGTACTTAATCCCTACTTATATATTAATATTATAAATGTGAAAGTAACTCTGTCTGTCTGTCTGTCACGCTTTCACGTCGAAACCACTGAACCGATTTTTAAGAAATTTGGTATATAGGTAGTTTAACCCCTAAGGATCAACATAGGATACCTTTTATTCCGGTAGAGGGCGCGATGACCTCGACCCGCGCAGACGAAGTCGCGGGCATACGCTAGTTCGGTATAAAAGTTCGTATACGTTGCTAAACTATTCATTCTGACGAGCTCCGCTACCACTGGGGCTCCAACAAGAATTCAAAAGAGTGTGGGTAGCAGCAATTGTCCTGCCGACATTCGATCTCCTACTCAAGCCGACAAGGTTCTAACAACACTCAAGTGATGTTTAGCCTGGTACCTTGTTTGCGTATAAGTCGCGGCAATGTCATAGGACAGTTTTTGCGCTCACCCACGCGACGGGGCATCGGAAGAATTTGACTTAGCGACCAAGGTCGGCCGTGCATTGTCTTTTTGTGCTACTCTTTGTAGTGGCTAAGAATTGATATCGCAAATATGCAAAAGTAATAACCAAACCGAACCAACAGAAAGTTGGAAAACCCCCGACTTTGTCACTTCAAAGTTAAATATCTCAAAAACGGCTAAACCGATTTTGATCAAACATGTCTAAGAACCATCGCTAGTAAACCTGTTTTCAAATAAAAAAAACGCATTCAAATCGATTCACCCTTTTAAGAGCTACGATGCCACAGACAGACAGTCTTTAGTCACTTAAGCAGCGAAACTAGCGACATCTATGTTGACGTCTCTCGATGAGAGCTAAAACATCTTTTTAAAACGACTTTCTCTAGGCTTCAAGTATGGCGCATAGGACGTTCGTTATTAGGTATTTCACTAAAATTAGACCTAATAGAACTACGGACATAGACTTTTCGGTCACAGTTATGTCAACACCCCAAATGATCAAACGCGGAATAAAGCAACAGGATTTTGGACGAAGCATTCATTAAGATTGTGATCTCTCGCACGCATGCGCGAGGTGAGAAAGTGTTTCTGTTGCCGTAACACTTGTTACTGAGTTATGGCTGTGAATATTATTTATTAATATTTTAAGCCGGAAAGTATGTTTATCACGTGGCATCTTTAACGATTAAAGATACCTCGTCAGCGAACAGACTTTCAACAATATATCTGAGATTTGGTTTCGCAGCGTAAAAAATGAGGCAGCTTCACTCAACCAACTTCAAAAGACCCCGGCGCTGGTTTAAAAATCTTTTATTATTTATAACCATCTTTGACCCGCGGTTTTGCGTTAGAAATACCTAGTTTGGCCTGAAAAAAGTTTAGGTACGATAAAGATTTTAAAATACAACGTTTGCTCACACAACGCCATCTATTGATTGCAGACAAAGTTTACACGTCATCTTGAAAGCCGAATAACTTCAAAGTTTTTGGTTATCACACGGAAAAACATTACCGTGAAATTAGTATCCCATGTATAGCTCTTTTAATAACTGTATACCACCAATACCAAGTGACATTTAAATCCATACAGCCGATATTGTTAAACAGCCAAACTTCATAAGAAACTTTCTGATTTGTGTTAGTACTTAGTAGTAAAAATAGGATCTTCTTCTCTTCTTCTTTATCGTTTTGATCTTTGCAGAGCTTTCGTGGTCTCGTGGTCACATTGAGGCGTCCGCGTCAGTAGTAGAGGCAGACACAGCTTCCCGAACGATTTCCCGCCATATCCCCCTGTTAGAAGACTGTCTGACACAGCCAAATATGCGGTTTTCTACAGCGGCTTTCACTCGGTCAGTCCAACGCATAGGTGACCTGCCGCGTGATCTAATTATAACAGCAGCAGCGTGGGAAGTCCACTAACGTGATAGACGGAGGTTTAAGCTGCTGATTCACGGTGGATGCAAGCTGCTTTCAACCGAAGCAGCTGGAGGTCTTTGGAGGAGGCATGTATCCACTATCCAAAAGTGAAAAAAAAAATGTTTCTTCCAATAATTATTTTAGGTACCGAAGAGTTACAACTAAAGGTCCCGTGCTGATGATGACGATGATGATGATGATGAGGGTAGGATAGTTAATAGTTGAAAAATATGTTTTTCACTTCTCATGCTCGTATAGTTGGTGTTTATGCTAGATCTAGGCGACATTAAATTACTTTTTATGCTCTGGTGCATAAAGTAAAATCTTCGTCTAAGACCAAGGCAATCAGTTGTAAACAGCCACAAACAAAAAAGTTTCTACATACATATGTATTTTTTTTTGATAATTTTTAATTTATATAAAACTAAAAATCAATCAAAATTGATCAATAAAACTAAAAATTTATAATATTTTTTTATTGTGGTGTGCAATAAAGAATATTGGTATTTGTATTTGTATATTGTAATGCATGAATAATAAAAGGTAGGTACCTACACAGTAAGTGAACAATTGTTTCCACTGTTGATATTTGATTTCCTCGCCATCGAAGTGAAAAGCAGTGTAAAACTTGTCTCTCCACCCTCGCCGTACCGGCTCAGGTGACTATATGAACGCCTCGGGTAAAATGGCTCATTTTATGCTCTCGTTGTACAATCTACTATTGATTTAGTACCAAATCGACATTATGTAAATGCGAAGTGTCTTGCGGTCATCCAGTTTGGAAAAGAACAAAAGAGCCAAGCTTTAGAGCCTAGAGCTTTATAACATTGAACAGAGACGAATTATCTTTAACTCTAAAACGAATGACTACTTTTTAGAGTCTCATCTAGCCAGTGTTATAGCTACAATAGCTCAGTTCACACGCGTCGGCCTTGCGGATATGGAGCGTCGTAATGACCAGTAATTGTAGAATGAGTGTAGGAATGCAACAATCAATCGTGCTGTACGGCGACTGGTGGGCTTCGTTTTAAGGTTCCGTGTCTTGAGAATCCACTTCATAAAATGTTATACCTCTAACAACGGAATTATGTTACCTCTGTGCCAGGCCAAGGTAAAAGTCAGAGTTATAGATAGACGAAATAAATTTTATAAACCTAATATTTAAAGCGTGGGAACTGTGGCCCGAGCCTTATCATTCTGAGATAAGGCTGTGCCCTACAGTAGGACGTATAAGGGCCACGATGATGATGAGTCTTTAAACGGATCCTGCACAAGCTTCTGGTACACACAAAACTTTGATTAGCACTGGATTTCCCAAATTTTTAATGTGATATCTTGGATCATTTTTGTAATTGTAACTTTAACTTCTCTTGCTTTTCGTGTTGCCTTACGAAAATACATATGGACTCCACACTAATGGTAGGTACCCACAAATTTTGTTCACTTCTACTCTTGCCCTTTTGCTTAGCATTCATTTGTTTCATTAACTAGTCTCCTACGCATTCCTAATAACAATCATCATCATATCAGTTGTATGACGTTCACTGTTGGTTATATGCCTCCCGCACCACCAGTTACTTCGGTTAGAAGCGGCTAGTATTCACTGTGAACCTGCGGCCTTAAACAGGTCATCCGTCCATCTCGTTGGTGGATTTCTTACGCCGCGCTTGATGATCCGTGGTCTCTTCGAGAGAACTTTTCGGCCCTAGCCCATTTGATCTATGTAGTAACAAATTACTACAAAATCACACATCATACTTCATTTTGTTGTATTTTTTGCTACAAATAAACACGGTGAACACCGGACCTGACAACAATGTGAAACATTGTCTCATTCTTCCGTTGATTGGTACCTGTCAATATTTTTAATAATCCACAACAAATTCAATTATTATGCAAAGTGTTCTTAAAGACCGAATTCATTAATAAATAAGAATTGGTTCAAGCCATGAGCTCCTTGCTGTTTGCGGTTAATTTATATTTATCCTAGTAACTATATCCTGGAACTTAAAACATTATCGTGAATGTGTATGTATTATTTTTGTCTGAGAAAAATTCTTTTACTCATCCTGTGAGTATTAAACTAATAATAATAAATGTAGGTATATTATTTTCAGCGTCTCTAATTTTATTCAACAAATATTCTAAGTGGTTCTCTGACTATCTAATGTGTGTACTCGTGCGTCGTGCGATTTAGTTTTTGATTATAGGTTTAAAGACTTTATTAAGTACTCATAAAGAACAATATTCACTTACAATGAGCTTAAAATTAGACAAGTAATATCTTTAGTAAGATTTTACTTTAATATAATTATTTATTGTTGTACTGGCTAGCCAGGGACTCAATTCCAAGTAGATTAATGCTATCCTTTTTTAGCCCAATAGTCTTTCATTACTTGCACCACCGCTTAGTACCCATAAAGTCGGTGACAACAAATCGTCCAAGACAAGAGGCCTTGAGGCAATTAATTAGATTCTACCGGCGGCGTGCCTAGCATGTGCCAGTCTTGCAATCGAACGGGTAGAGCATTCACAGGTTAGATGCGCTTTCAATTGTTTTATTGCCGGCATTGGTTCTACTGATTGACATTTGTGGGCGCTTGTCATTTGTTTATGGCGCTTTTAGCTTGTTAATAATGTTTGTAATACTCGTAGCCTCGAGTGGACTAAGTCTTGAGGCCGTATTGTCTAACACTTGACATCACGAAAGTTTACACCACTTATTTCTGTCACGCGGTGTAATATGAGGGTAGAAAGAGACGGTGAATGCGATCGCTAAGGTCAGAGTGTTAGACAATCGGCCTTAGTAGGGCTACTACGAAATTTGAAAATCGAAGTTCGTATCGTACCGTCCCTCTCACACTCGTATTAAATAATATTAGCGTCAGCGGGACGGCAAGATAAGAACTTCGATCTTCGAATTTCGCAGTAGCCCCTCTGGTGCAGGGCACTTTGTGCGATGCTCTTTTAGTGTCGATGAGGATTCTTAATAGTAGAATAGGAGAGGATACGAAAAGCGACCTTCAGAAAAATGTTTAATGCATGAAAAGTTTGTTAAAAATATATCGGGAGAGTATTGGCTAAAAAAATCCAGTCAAACTATGATTTAAATTAATTAATCACCTATTTATGAATATGTTTATTAATTTACAGACAACCCTATGTTATCGTCTACGCAATGAAATATGCTCATTTTGTTTTAAAATTGCGTATAATATTCATAATATATTAAACAGATGCGTGAAGGTCCTTTCTAATTTGAATCTACAAGCTTCATTAAAACGACGCCATATCGTACCAGCTGTATTACTTGAGGGGCCGCGCGGGCACATACACACATTTGGTCCTCTCTTGGATACACGCTAGCCTCGCACGCACGCTAATAAAATGAAAGCAAACAGCTTCCCCCATCAGGTCAGGCCGCTTACAAATTTTCACCACGTCAATTTCCAAATACAGTCTTTAATAATGCTAATAGTAAATCGACTAACTTGTCTATAACTTTATACAATCTGTTCCAGAGATAGATGCAGTAAAGTAACGTTGGCATCATAAATACAGAGTGGGACGTTGCCTGTTTCTAATGAAACAGTAATAACCACTGACATTGTTCTCGTAATTATTATGTCTTAATTACCTTAACGCCAAGATCAAAGGGTTTATAATTTCTGTGGGTACAGAAGCTGTTGGCCTTTAAAAGGTAATGATATGGCAAAGTTTTGACTAGATCTAAAAATAATTATCATTATTATCGCCGTCGTCTTGGCTAAGGTAGGTATGTCAAAATAGAAGTACGTTACAAATGGCTGTATATAAACTTCGTTTAATTTAGCATTAGAAAGAAGGTAAGCGATCTTGACGTGTCTTTTATTGAAATACTAGATGAAAACCCGGCTTCGCTCGGGTAAAATGTAGACTCATAATAATATGTTTGAAAAAATTTTTGCCAGTAAAGACTGTCGTACTTATCGAAAAATCTGACGTATATTCCCAGCCTTAATTATTATCACAAACACTTTAACGGCTAACCTACGTATCGGTATTTCACCAGTAGATATTTCTCCTAAATCTTATTTGCCCAAATAACTACGTAGTCAGTCCCAAAGTTCTGTCACAAATGAAAATAATGATAAAAACAAAAGTACCAATCAGTTTTTAATAAATTATGTACCAATTTAAAAGTACATTTAATAAAAAAATAAATTTAAGTACTTAAAATTATTCAAAATGACTTCCTTTGTTTTTAATACAGGCCCTTAATCGGCGCAGCCAGTCGTCTATCGCAGCACGCACCATTTTCATGTCTATTTCAGCGACTGCTTTTCTTAAAGATGACTTCAGGCTCTCCAAATTTTTATGGGGTTTAGCACAGACCTTCCCCTCTAAGACCTGCCAAATTTTAAAGTCCAGAGGATTAAGGTTCGGACTGGAGGAAGGCCAATCTTCGTGTCTTATAAAGTCGATTTTTTGACGGCCAAACCAGGCTTGAGCGGTCTTGGCTTTGTGTGCTGGCGCAGAATCCTGCTGGAACACAAAATTATGACCTGAAAATAGCGTGTTGGGCAGATCTTTGACATGCTTATCCAAAACCGTCTCTTGGTACACTTTCGCACTGATTTTGACCCCTTTTTCGCAAAAATGAACCTCAGTTGGCCCGTAATAAGATCAGAGAATACTCTTCAGAGCTCCTAGCGTACACTCTATCATTATGTTTATTGTACTTCTCTTCAATATCGAAAATCTTTTCGTCTGTAAAGAGGATATCACGGTGTCGATTTTTCGCGTACCGCTTTAACAACTTCCGGGATCTTTTAAACCTTATTGTTTTTAGACGGGCATTAAGTAAGTGCCCACTCTATTTTTTGTATGCTCGCAGACTAAGATCTTCGTTTAAAACCTTTTTGACGGTTTTTCTACTGACACCCATCTGCAAAGCCATCAACTTCTGTTTTCGGACAGGATTTCTTGCTATGCGTGCTTTGATCGCTTTGATCACTGCTGGTGTTTGTACGGAGCGAGGCCGGCCAATTCTTTTCTTGTCCTCAACACTGGAGACTTCATTGTACCTGTCAATCGTACGGTACACAACCTAAGCGTTATATTTACATTTTTGAGCAACTTGAAAATGGTACTTGGCGAGTGCCCACAGCGGTGCAATGCTAAAACAGCTATTCGGTTTTCTTTCAACGTCCACTCCATCGTGAGAAATTGCAGCGAATGACTGTTTATTGTTTTAAAATAATTGACAAACATTCAAAAATGGAATTCAATCAAATTTTCTTAAAATCATGTTTTAAATTTAAAAATAATGTGCCAGTGACAGAACTTTGGGACCGACTACGTATGTCTGTCTCATAATCAAAGAAATTAGACCTAAAGGGCCCCATATAAGGTACGATCCGTCTGTACGATCGATCTGATGAAAATCGACGAATCGTACCGTGTGTGGGGCCCTTAAAAGGTCACAATGGAGAACGAAATACAAACCTGTGACACGTGATGACGTGACACTCACGCCACTTTGATGTGATGACTTTGACATGTTTACTTCGCAACGCCATTATATATACTCAGTAATTTATTCCATTTTTTATTGAAAATACTCGCTAAATCCGAATTTTCTACCTACAAGTTGTCGACTCGGAACAAACGTCAACAACTGAAGATAGTTATAGTTGAAGGTAGTTGGTGATAGTTTTGAGTTTTGATAAGATCCATTCAAGTTTTCCGGCAAGACGTTTCGTTTTACACAGTCACATGAGTCACAGTTCTTTGTAATGGATACTTTTTTGGCGTGACGCACGCGATGTGTTGAAGGCGAGTCGTATCTAAGAGCTAGCTAGTATGAAACGGAACGTTTATTAACTACCCAAGATGGCGACTGCGGTTTGTTTGTCAGTGCCATTAGAATTTAACGAAATTCTCCATAATCCGAATTTTGCGGATATATGTTGTCGACTCGGATCGACTAATTTTTTACGCTCTTCAATTTGATGTGCATTTCGTTCGAGTCTACCGTACCCCTGGACGAAATTATTAATATAGATACCTACCTACTTCGGAGATATAAGCCACAGCAAATTTGTAACAATTATATAGTAAGGACATATGGTCATTTATATTATATTACTTTTAAAGTAATACTATTTTTTAATAAGAAGACTCGTCAAGATTGTTTATTTTTTCTAATGCTAAAATAAACGAAGTACCTAGATGCCTATAAAAATTCGAGTGATAATAAAGCCTTGCTTCGAAGAAAAAATTAAATGTACTTACGATCATTCATAACTCATTCGTCAATATTTATTTTATATTGATTTTTAGAACCCCTTTAAATTTTTTTATTTTATATATTTTTATTTTTTTTATCATAGAGGCAATAGAAATATAGACCGACGAACAACATTGTAGCGACATCTATATGGTTCCGTTTCTCTTCTTAAGATTTTATTGCTGTTTTGTCAAAATTGGAAGGGGAGATCCAAGGGATACCAAAAATATGATATAGTTTATGTTTATTAGTTTTCTTACCTCTATTTTAAACTTTCAAATAATCATTTTTCAAATAATAAATATTGATTGATACACTAAGTACATAAGGACAAAAAATTGGAAGCAAGTTGATCTGCGTTTGCGTCACCACATGTAGGTACGAACAATAAGCTAGCGGCGGAGAAACTTAGCAAACAATGCTATGTGATAAAATTACGTTATTTTCCTTCCTTTAATATTAAATGGTGCAATAACAATTTAATCTAACACCATTGTTTTTTTAATTAAAAGGATATTACCAAGAAATAACTGATTAAAAAGTTTTTTTAATTAAAAGTAATGTTAATGAGTATCTGACGGCGATTGAAAATAAAATAACACAGACTTTTTCCGTGTTAAGTATTACGAAAACTTAGGCACATGTTGAACATGTGCTTAACTAAAAAAGGCAAGTTAAGTTGTGTCTAAAATATGTGTTAGTTATTCAGTGTACTAACAATATTAGTTGTCTGGGGTACATCACGAGTGCTTTTGAAACGCAATGCCGAGGAATTATAAATAATTGACTTTAACGGATTTTTGAAAGCCTATTTAAGTGTATGTCCGTATCAGCAAAGGATTCGCTTTCTTTCCGCTATTTGTCTCTGCCAAGAACATTATTCCGCCATCTTCTTTACCATCTGCCTTCGAAGCACATCCCACAGAAATCAATAGATAAAGATCAATCTATCCTATCTTCCTTTCCCTTTTTGGATTCCGTGCCTGCGTCTCTGTTTCATGACTGTCTTCTAATCTAGGATGAATGAGCATTTTAAGGAGTTCCATCTTAAGTTACATCTTCGTATATCACGTGTAACTTTTGTGGCCAAACACAAAAGTTTATTTAGCGTCTAGCTTAATTACCGTTAGGGGAGAAAAGTCCTCGAGTAGCGTCCACGAACCGGAAGACGAAACGTTGGCAGGCTTCCCACCATGTGGACTGACGACAACGTGAGAGTCGCGCGCGGGCACCGTGGTTGCCAGTGGCGAGTTATCGTTCATTGTGGTGTTCTAATGGAGAGGCCGTTCAGCAGTGGACGTCTTCCGGCTGATGATGATGATGAAATCACGCGTAACTTTTGTGCATAAGCGTAAGCTTATTTAGCGTCTAGTTTATTTACCGTTGGGGGAGAAATTTGAAGTCCTCGAGTAGCGACCACGAACCGGAAGACGAAACGTTGGCAGGCCAGTGGCGAGTTATCAGTATCAGTGGACGTCTTCCAGCTGATGATGATGATTTTGTGGGTGCTACGGCAGACATGACTATTGTATGTTAGCTAGAAACAGTACAGAAATGTTTTAGGAAACAAAACGACGTTGAAAAAAACTTCGTAGCCCAATGACGTCATTATTGCAGACATCCACCATATGGGCGCAGTCTGTAGTCATCTAGCATATGCGGGCGCCAATATTTATTTTATGTGCAACTGGCAATACTAAGAGAGCTATTAAATGATGTCGACTAACATGAAGAGGAACTTTTTACGTCGCTACAACTATAGTAATTCACATCAGAAAAAAAAATTGCTGAACTAGACTAGCAGCTTGATGTTCAAAGAAAATTGACGATTTATTATTATAGTACCTGGGCAACCGAGCTACGCTCGGGCCAAAACTCGTTAATAAGCGTTTTCTCAGAGATAAGACCAAGCTAGACCGATTTGTCACCAACGAAAACCCCTAAATACCAAATTTCATCGAAATCGTTGAATTTACAAATAAATATATAAAAGAATTGCTTGTTTTAAGGTAAAAGATTAATCATCGACACCTTTGTGTAATGAAACAATTTGTATGGTCTCGAAATATAGGTCCACAAACTTTGTTTGTTTTAAGTCTCATAAGATTACAATTAATTAAACAGACATGAACATATACCCTACCATATATCGGTGCTGATACTGATAAATATTGCCCGTAAAGCGGGTTTTCCGAAATATCCAAATTAGTAATATTAGTTAGTCGATAAACCGATACATTTTAACATGATATTCTGTTTTTTGTGTAGTAAATATTACAATTTTAATTAAATGTAATGTAGTCCATTTTTAATAACATTCGAAATTTTTATGATACACTAAAATGTCACTGGACCTGTACCACAAAAGTTACAAGTGCTACAATTCTACAAAATTGTTAAGTTTCTTCTATTAAAATGTTACAATTTTATAGAATTGTAGCACTTGTAACTTTTGTGGTACAGGGGCCTGGTGTCGTTGATACTTTTTATAAATATAAGTATCGGTACCATATCGGCCAGAATTCGTATCGAGTCATACCTAGTAAAATGGAATTATAAGCCACGCTTAATATTAAAATGTAAGTAATAAAAAAAATCGGTACATTTTCATGATTTCCTCTCCTCGAGTACCTAATCAGAGGCGTACCTAGAAAAAAAACCGGTATATACCGGTTTGTGAATAGTTTAAAGCGGTATTTTCCGCCAATGTACTTTAACGAGGAAATCTATAACCTAGCGTTGTAACATTTGTAATAAAGTAGGTACTTTGCCTACTGTAGGGATGAAACGATATACTCAATACTGATACTATCGATATTTTTATCGATATAAAACCATTGACGGTAAATGATGTTGTTATGATATAACGAAAAAGAAATTAAATAACTAAGTCAGAACTAAAAAAAAACTAATTCCTTAATTAAAACTATATTAAATCAAAAAATGGCTCCCATGGCATTGTGCTCGAAAGGCTGGCAGCGTTCCTAGTAGAATAGCTATGCTAATTCTTTAGAAGAGAAAGCTGCCGGCCCTTTGTCCTCCAGCTATGTCAACCAGGCGCTATTGCAAAATCTTTTAAGAGTCTTAATAACGTATTTCTTAATCATTTACTTCTATCAACTTTTTGAAAAAGTTTCATCACGGCACTATCGATATGTTGGATATTTTGCAGTTCGATATTTTTTTCTACTTGCAACCCTAGTCTAGTGCGATACTAGTTGACCTTGCTCGCTGTCATTCCACGCCCTTTCTTCCACATTGTCAGTCTTCTGCACGGTACTTGAATACGTTATTACTCCTAGCCAAGGACGTCTACAAGTTAGTTTTCCTTTTTGGAACTAACAATAGTAATTATGGTATGTATTTAGTAATGACACACTTATTTAGTAAGTGATGTCTGAACTTAGACTGAAGAACTAATAATTTAATAAACTAAGCTTGTAAGGTAAGTTTATAATATTTGCGGCTTTTGCTGTTAAGACTTATTCCAGAATATTAGAGATCATAGCAGAGCTAATTGTGATACTTTGGTCCTTCCAGTCAAAAGAGTTAATTGGTATATAGATTATGTACTTACTACAAATGAAAAAAGATATTACTTCCTTGGGTTTTATGAAGATTGCAACCAAGCTAGTCTGCATCTAACGACACTGCTTACGAGCAAGTGTGGTGACTGATGAAAATTAATTATATTAAATTGTCACGTGAATTTAATTAAATCCATATACTGTTATATTCTATTTTTTCTAACATGATTCAAATGACAGATGCCAAACTGACGGAACTAGAGTCCCTCCTACTGTTACGCAAACTATCGATACTTTTGCATGTACCTAGTGCTAAAAGTGGCAATAGCATTATTTGTTGGTATAAACGTTACGCTATCGAACTGAAAGTCTTATTTGAATTTTAAAATATAATTTATTCAACACTTGGAGTGTCACTTTTAGACTCTGACGAACTATCTTGCAAATTAACAATAAGTTCGTTAATTTTACCGCTTTGATTTTTACCGATAACCCTCACCTCTAGCAATTGCAGCTTATTGGAACAACATTGTATAAGTAAAGGCGTTCATTAAAGAAATAAGTAAGTTAATATAACACAGTGCCTTCGCAGTAACTTAACAATTTGTTATCGAATTTGAGTTCAAATATTCGAACAATTAGCAGTGATTTCATTTTTCAAGCATTATTATCTCTGTTGGAAAAAATAAAAAAAATGTTACCGCCATACAAAGTTATATAATCATCATGTGTCATTTAAATCATGTTAGAACAAATAGAGTACAAACGTAATGATAAGATTTTTACAACATTGTAACTGGAACAGGACTAATTTTACTGACCAGTAAAATGTGTAGTTGGCTTAGCCATGGCGTGGCCATTAAGTCATTATTTAGATTCTCGTTTTCTCGTCCTCATTATAGCAAAATAAATAGGCTACTTAGTTTACTTAAATAGATGAGGAACTATCATGAAAATTGTGAATAATTAGATACTTGTGCTTAATGATTCTTACAATGTAGGGAAACCTGTATTTATACAATTAACTTAGTTATTTGTAG
Source organism: Choristoneura fumiferana (assembly GCF_025370935.1). Classification (NCBI taxonomy): domain Eukaryota; kingdom Metazoa; phylum Arthropoda; class Insecta; order Lepidoptera; family Tortricidae; genus Choristoneura; species Choristoneura fumiferana. Next base: position 5,735,664 of record NC_133489.1, read on the forward strand.
CAAGGATAATATCTTTAACGTGTAGTAACTAGCTAGTAAACTTTGGACCGTTAAAATATCCTAGTGCAGGGGTCGGCAACCTACTGAGCCGCAAGTGTTACGAAAAGTTACGATTTATAAAATATTTATTTGTTAAAATAGTTAATGGTACCCACCCGAGCGATCGAGCTTTGCTCGAAGTTCTTTTTTTTTAGTAAAACTCAAAACAAGCGTTTTCCCATAGACAAGACTAAGGTAAAGAAAGAAGGAAGAAAGAAAGAAATGTTTATTTGCTTAGAACACATTTATACTGGCTAAGTACAAGAAGATGATATTAAAACAAAATTGGTAACAGTATTCAGCCGATACATCAGCATGCAAATTATAATTATAAGCAGAAAGTGAATCAATTGTTAGAAAAAATAATAATATTAAAATCAAGATCATGTCTTCATAAGTTTTAACTATGTATAAAATTGGATTTCCTGGATATTTCAAATTACAAAACTAATCAATAATAGATAGGAAGATGCGCCAAATTCCCTTTTTGTGACAATTTTGCTCTTTCCGCTTTCGCTTTGTTTGTTTTTGTATGTCTAAATGTGACCAAATAAATATATTTTTTTTCTTTTTTTTTCTTACTTTCCCTATATAATACCAAATTTAATGAGAGCCCCCCTCCGCATTAAAAAAATATGCAAAAATAACATGTTAACAGGCATTACAAAGATAGAAATAGTGAGCAATACAGGAAATAGGTACATACACAGAGAGAAAGTTACACTGCAAGGTAAGCATTAGGCGGCCTTGTCACTTAAGAGTAAGAAAAAATTCGCTTACATTTTGTTTTTTTCAAGACCGTAATGGTGACCCAGTATAGATCTTTTGCACATTTTTTTAGGGTTTTGATAGTAAATTAATGTAATTATTAGTTTTCGCCTGTGGAGTCGCAGTTTTACACCGAAAGAGCAGCATGCGGCTCGCGAGCTGCAGATTGCCGACCCCTGTCTTAGTGACAAGTTACAATTATATTATAATGTCTCAGTCATTCATATTGTTATAATTTCATACATATAAAAGTAATACTAATTAATTTTTAAAATGCGTTCTTCAGTAAAAAAGGTAAAGATTATTTACTTACAATCTATTTTAGGTTACCAATTAATTAACCAAATCAAATGAAGTAGGTAATTGAGTCTTTAATTGACTTCTTATTAATTCACCGTTTACTGAGCGGGCGCAAATCAAAGTGTGATCTGCATATAATCGTATTGTATCAATCACAATAAACCATTCTGACTATTAAATCAGATATTAGCACTTAGCTACCGTCGCCCACAAACCTACACGTTTTACTTCAATTGCTAATAAAATGTCATACTCGTAGGTACAGTCACCAGCATTAATATCTGCCACAGCGGAGCCTGCAAAAATATCTGACACGTCCTTCCAGCCCTAGAAATAGAGTCGTATTAGATATTTATTTATGCACGCTTGTTTTTGTCAGATATTGGTGCTGGTGACTATACGTAACGGGCATAATAAGGCGTATTTTTGTATTGTTTTAGTACTTACATTATCTCAGAAAATGAAACTCGTGATTTGAGTTCTTAGGGTATTTACTTACCCTAAAAATGGGTAAAAATGTTTCTAGAGAGGTGACGAGTAATTTGGAACATCATCTTGTATTTACGTTAAGTACTTAGGCCTTTCTTAGGTTTTTAGGGTTCCATATTATTATCCAAAGGGTAACAAACGGAACATTATTTATGTCGCTACGCTGTCCATCTGTCGGTCTGTTCATCTCAGAACAAGGACAAGTATTAGGATTGATTTTTGGAGTCATTTTTTATTTTTTATTTCAACTCCAAATTTGTTACTTTTACGTCATCCCAAGTATTAAAGCAAGTATATTATTATCAGGATCCGCACTAGATAGAGTTGAAAATACATAATCTCTACCTATTTCTATTATATCTCTTTATTTCTATTGTTACTCAAAATATATAAATAAGTGAATTTACTGCCGACAAATAATCAAATTTAGTTGTCTTCGGGGAAAAACAAAACTTAGTAATTTGATGTCAGCAGGTGTAGGTACTTTAAAAATTGAAACGAGCTTATTTATTAGTATCTTGTAACTTTACTGTACGGAGCCCATCGGTATGTACTTACAAATTATGATTGAATTTTGCACAATGATGTAAATATGGAATGAGAACTGATTTTACAAAATTCTCACGAGATAAGGAGCTGCAACGGGGGCAAAGCCGCGATCGCAAGCTAGTAGTAAAATATTGTGAAATCTTTCATTGAACTATCAATTTCTAAACGACAGATGTTTAGATATTTCAATCCTAAATAATGGTACGACATTACAATCAATTTCATTCATTTGTTTATGGTTTGACAAGTCGATATATCAATTGTGAATATTAGATCCTCGGTTGTAGTCGTAGGTAGTACTGTAATAATTATTTAATAAAACGGCGTAATTATTGTCTGTTTTATTTATAAATACTTGGTACATAATTAGAAGCACGGCTGAATAAGTTCGGGTAGGTAATTGCTATGTACGTACGCTCTCCAAAATGTATGTGGTAAAAGATATTCAAACAAGTTTCTTTACGGCGGTGTTCAAGGCTGTATAGTTGGATCAAGATCATTGGGGCATCTCAATAAGTCAACAGGGTCTTCGTTCCACTGAATCCTAAACGGCTAACTAGTACTTGGCGGAACCAAGATCGCAAATCGCAACATAGTACTTACTTCAAGTAAATACAGCCGAAGCCTGGAATAGGGCCAAAAGATGCTCCGGCGTGAAAAACCGCCTTACCTTATACACTTAGTTATCTCATGAACTAGCTTTATCCTTCGGCTTCATTGCCACGAAGATTTAGATTTAGCTCTCTGTCCCTTGTGAATTTAGAAAAATCTATTCTGCTCTAGCACCTCTATAATTTCCAATGAATAGGTACTTAAATCTGTCAAATTTCAAGTTTCTAGCTCCAGTGGTTTAGGCTGTGCGTTGGCTGTCAGTCAAATTATTGTTATATAGTAATTATTGTTTTATAGTATATATATATATAGTATATGTACAAGCTCCTTTATAACATTTTCTGGATATTTTACAATAATTTGAAAATTTTCCTTTCGTTCTTGCTTAAAAGATATATTATAATGAGGTAAAATTAGGTTAACATCACGACGCACTTTAAACGAATTCAATGAATCTGAGTCAAGTTTATTAATATGAAATTCACCATTGACACATTTTTTATTCTATGAGGTACTTCTGGTACTATCGTTACTTATTCCAACACTAATTCAATTTAACATAAGTAGTAAAGGTTGCATCATATTCTAATTGTCAACAAAGTCCTGACTTCTGACCCTAGATCAAATAATTTAAACCACTCGTTGAATTTATCAACACTTAGTTACATTAAATTTAATATTTATACATTCCTAAGTTAACTTGACACACGCCCAAACCTTATTTGGTAAGAGATAAGAAATAGTTCGCAACAGTAAATGCTTCGCGTGGGTCATGTCAATCAAGAGCAAGTTATCTCTTATCATTTATCAACTTATTATAAATCGTTCATCCACCATTACCTATCATATTTCGTTTTTTAGATTTTTTTTACCGTACAACGGCAAAACCTACTAGACACTGGCAAAATTGTCCTCCAATGGACAGAGCCATATTTATCTAAAAAATCTAATCTAATCTAACTTATTATAAGTTATTATAATTAGTACACTAGGCCAACTCCTTAGGTGTTACAAGGCGATTACTGTTTGTATTATCTCTACTAATATTATAAATTCGAAAGTTTGTGAGTGAATGAGTGAGTGAGTGAGTATATGTCTTTTACTCTTTCACACTAAAACGGCTGGACGAATTTGGCTGAAATTTGGCACGTAGATAGCTGGACGTCTGGAATAACACATAGGCTACTTTTTTCCCGATATTCCCACGGGATAGGGATAAAATCTCGAAATAACAACCGCTGGGTTTAGTCATGAAATTTTGTACAGTTGTTCGTAACACAACCTTGAAGATCACGATTTAAATTTTGGGATTTCCCAGAGGAACTATGTAAAATCCCGAATCAAATGTAACTACCACATCGAATAGTGTACGCGTGCGAAGCCGCGGGTAAACTCTAGTTCAAGATAATAATTTATGCGCTAACGCTACATGACACAAATTGTTTAACGTAGTCCCTTATAAAAGAGTCCATTTACAATATTTGAAAACCGTAGTATCACACTATAGCTTACCGCCAAAAATCTGTATTTTTTTTTATTGATATGCAAACACTGTTTCAGTAAAATGAAAGAGTATATTATATACATTTTTAGGATTCCGTGCCCAAAGGGTACCAACGGGACTCGGCTGTCTGTCTGTCTGTCTGTCCGTCTGTCCGTCCGTCTGTCACAGGGCTCTATCTCTTGAGCCGTAATAGCTAGACACTTTAATTTTTCACAAATTATGTATTGCTGTGGCCACTATAACATAAATACTAAAAATTCAATAAAGTAAAGTGGGTTTTCATACAAGAAAAGTGTTGCTTTCAACGTTTTTTTTTCGTTGCTAGGCGGGCAAGGTGACAGCTGGTAGCTGCTAGGGGCTAATTCATCTTGACGAGTACTTTGGTAACTACCGGCAAAAAGTATAGTCAGCAAAACAGCTTTTATTACAATTTTTACCAAAAACTTATTACTAAACTGGTTTTAAAACTTTGTACGGAGGTACGGAACCCATGTACGAGTCTGACTCGCACTTGAACGTTTTTTATCTAATCCACGAAACGCAAAAAAGTCTTAAAATGGGCATTACTTCTCTGTAAATAATCTACGTAAACTCTGGTTATATGTAGTGTATGACGTGACAGTTTATATAATACACAATATTTTGCGCTTTAAAAAAAGATTATATTTTTGCGGGTTATTTTGTAATACGTCGTAGTATGTATATATTTCTGAGCTGCTAATAGAGAACAAACTTGGTAGTTAGAAAAACGATGAACATAAGTATAGAGATCACATCTCGGTCTGTATACATACGACCCACTGTAGGGTACTAGGCCTTCGTTCGACTGCATTACGACCGTGCAGCCGGCTTGCAGTTGGTGTGCGGTTGACAGCACTGCATGGCAATTGCAAGCGGACTGCACAGTCGGTTTGCAGTTTTGATGCAGTTAGTGTAACTGCGTCAGAATTTCACTCAAACTGCCATTTTGCAGCTGGGTTGTATGAGAGGCCATAGGTCAAACCACTGGGCTACACGGCTTAAGTATAAATAAACGATGAGATATAAGTATAGACTACCAAACCCATCTTCCACAGCTATGACAGAGTAACCATGAGTGTAGCGGTGGGCGGACAATTACAGAGTGTGCAAACATCTGTGCCCACCACAATATACGTAATTAATGGATGTTGATGCAAAAACAATGCGCGAACACCTAGTGTGAGGACTTGTCCTTTGTAGTGTGACCATAAGACGAATAAAGAATTTGAATTTGGTGCCTAGGAGGACCTGTACAATACTGGTACAAACATGATTTCAATATCAGACTTAAAATACCACAATTAAAAGTATTATGATATCCGCGGACCGGTAGATGAGCTGTCGGTAGGCCTGCAACAAGTTGATGATGATGATGATGATATCCGTTTAGAGAACATACAAAGTTTCAACTCGACCGACCGCAGGAGCGTATGTCTATTTCTACTAGGTACTTAACTTTCCGACAATTTAACTTTAAAGTAATCAGAAGACTTCTTGACTACTTAGACTTATCCAACTCTTACCTACTCTCATCCACTCAAAGGTCGACTGAAGGAGATCTCTTAAAGGAAATAGTTCGCCTTTGTACATATATCTGAATATTGACAATTGTGTTTGTTTACTTATTTGTACAGTAAAGAGTTTATATACATACATACTTATGTTTTAACTTTTTATTAAGTTTTCTTTAAAAACAGCCGGGTTTCCGTTTCTCTGAAGTTTGGTAAACCTTGACTTGACCCTGATATAAGCTAGCTTTAGTGGGAAGGAGCTTAGATTCCACCGGAGAGCTATAAGCGAAATTGCAGCGTATCAACTATTCTATTATACAAGTTTTTACCCTTATGCCCCGTACATAACCACCTTACAGAACCAGTACCAGTAAGGGCCATATTATTTCCTAAATAAATGAGGTCCTGGCGCTTCGTTTATCGCTACCGCGGTGCACTCGCTTCGCTCGCTCGGTTATCGCTCTTTGTGGTCACAATTGCACCTAACACTCCCCCTAGCTTCGCTCGTCGTTGTACTTAATTTTCCGATGTGCCTAAATCGACGGTAAAATGACTAATTACGTTATTAAAATCTGTTTTAAATAGGAGATACTTGGCCCTTTCTAGTGCTGGTTATGTAAGACATATAACGGGAATAAGGTAGCTTTTATACGAATGCACTTGAAATTTGGCGTGGATATGAGGAATGGGTGACAATGCAAGTAAAATCAACGAAAAATACAGTTAGAAAAAATAAAGTCTTTTGATTACTAAAATGACTTGTCACTCTAACGAAACTCGTAGGATAGCGGTTCGCTGAATGCGCGTGGGCAGCTATGTGATGAATTGATCCCTGCAGCCTTAATTAGTTGTTTAGTTTTGTAAGCACTCACAATGGGGTGATTATGAGCTGCAAATGTACTGGCCGAAGAGCTAGGCGTGATGTTGAGATATGAAATTAACTAGGTCTTAATATGAAACTATGGTGAGACTCACTCAATATTAATTGGAATAAACTAGGATAACTCACGTCTTAAATCAACACATTATCAAGCTAAACTCGATTTAAAAAGTTATACGAGTTTATTTAATGTTTATAGGTCTTAATGAAAAGACATAAAAACCCTAGAAGAAAATACCGTTTCAGAAAAAAAAATCTTACAAATGAAAATTATAGAAAAGATAATACGTTATGGCACATGAAATTCGGGGAAACGTTAGTTAAGCGAAAATACCCGAGTATACCAACCAAATTTAAACCACTTTCCAGGACAATCACGTCCGAATAGCTCTTAAACATTATACATAGCATTTGAATCACACACGAGGAAAATTGTCCGCAGCCAAGGCCAGATGAAATTTGACATTCATCGGGCACCAAAGACTTGTGCGCAGGCGGCAAAGCTAGTGAGGTTTCCTTCTGAAGTACACTGAGAGATTGGAATTAATGTTTACAATACATTACAATAACTCTTTAGTGTACACCACCAATTTACCAGGTAAGCAATAGGTGGAATTATCGCTTCAGATCGATCTCTTTCAGGCAACCTTTTTAACAGAAAGATAAGGAATAGGTATGTATGATACTGACAACAACAAAATACATTTATGTATATACATATATAAGGAGTTAATTATATAACTGAAAACCTCAGACACCACAAAAATAATTTTCATTTCAAGTTAGCTGATTGCATTTATTTTTGAATACCTTCATTATTTTAAAAGATATTCATGTGTTTTGGTAAGTCAGTAATTCTGCTTCGTTTTTAACTCTACACCAACTCTACACTCATAATTTATAGTTGTCAGTTGCGCTTTGACGTTTTTAGAAGAAAATCACGCATTAACAGGAAAACGGCCAGTATTTAATTATAGAAATTGTATGCAACCTCGCTTTAATAATTTAATTGGCGCTGTCGTAACTTTTAAACTGGGCACAATAAAAAATGGATTTACAACACAGATTTTTCAACTGCGTTGTATGTTGGTTAGAACTTTACACGTAGATACATATCTACCTCATTGTCACAAACACACACACATCATGAGACAATAGGCCTGAGTGTGTTCCAAACTTAACAAGGAAGGCGGATTACCTCACGTCGCGCGCCGAAAACTGTCTGCGTACGTTTTTGCGTCGTGCATTTA